>NC_140183.1:48530366-49123832 GCF_963971535.1 Notolepis coatsorum | reverse complement strand
ACCAACCTCTCCATACTGATGATCCTCCTCTACCAGCATGACCAACCTCTATATACTGATGATCCTCATCTACCATGTCAGCATGACCAACCTCTCCAGACACCTTGATGATCCTCATCTACCAGCATGACCAACCTCTATATACTGATGATCCTCATCTACCATGTCAGCATGACCAACATCTCCAGATACCTTGATGAACCTCCTCTACCAGCATGACAAACCTCTATATACTGATGATCCTCATCTACCATCTACTTGGGGGGATGCGGACCGGAGGGGGACTTTCGTCTTGTTTGCATCGGGGTCCCCCATTTTCAATTCATACAGCACAGCTTGAATACATGCACACCCTGATAAATAGTTTTATTTGGTTCTAACTGGATTTCATCTCTTGTTTTTTATCTCTTGTTTTTCATCTCCTGTTTTATATTTCTTTTTATTCTATGATACATGTTTTTCTCTATTCTATGATTCATTTTCTTTGTGATATATGCTTTCTTATGTTCTTTCGGTGTATGTTATCTTGTGTATATGTATGTTGTTGGACCCCAGGAAGACTAGCTGCCGCTAAGGCATCAGCTAATGGGGATCCGTTTAAATAAACAAATAAACAAATCCTCTATATACCATATGTCAGCATGACCAACCTCTCCAGATACCTGGACCACGGCACTGGCTCCCGACCACGACACTGGCACTGCAAGCTAATACATGTGTCCGAACTGGCTGAGTCTCTGGGCTCAGAGTACTGCAGCACTCTGCTGGGATACTATGACTTTTCTGGGGATGACTGTGCCAGCACTTTAAATGGAACGAGACAGGTGAATCCGTTGAATAAGCTGCAGAAGAACCCTAGATTCCAGAAGGTTTTTAGTCAGCTTGGCGCATTGTCGCTGTTAACAGATGAGCTCCAACAGGAGATGGAGTCCTTCACATGCATTATGGATGGCCATGGTCGGATGAAGTCAGTTGATGCTGTGTGAGCCAAGATGCTGCAGAAAATTATGGGTGCTGATAAAGTCCTGGATGCAAACTCCAAAGTAGACCTTGAACGCCTGCCTCCTCCAAAGGTCTGTCTCATCCCACATGTACAGCGAGCCAACTTCAGAGTCGCCTGCTACAAAAGAGCAGAACAGCCAATATTCAAGAGGCCCAAAGCCTATGATCAAAGTATGGACTGGGAAAAACAATGGATGAAGAGGTGTTAGAGCCTGTCTGGACGGTTGGACCCATCCTCTGTCCTTCTCTTGTTGAGGTACTGGCCCAGAAAGTGGAGTCAGAAGAGCAAGAAGCTCTTGATAAGGAGGCAGATTATGCAAAAACTAATATGGATGAGGAGGATGGAGAGTACGAGTGTGATGAGGCTGAGGAAGAGATGAAGATCGAAGAGATAGACTTTGACAATTGTTTTAGTGATAGTGATGATGATAAGTTTTCAACCAGCAGATCTATTCTGGGCTTGGTTTTTGAAAGTGCTATTATGAGGTCATGCTGAGCATTTAGTCTGTTTCTGTATTTGTTTTTCAGGTATGCTAGAGTAGAAAACCCAGATTCACATAAGTATGTGGTGCCATTTTTTTTATTGGCGACCCAATAAACACTGGTCTAGACACCTCATTTGTTCAGTTATCTGCAATATTGGCTGAGATATATTAAACTGATTTTCTTGCGCTTTTTTGATAATAGCGTCCTTAATTTGCATATAAATGATACATGGGACACTCTGACAACTTGTTAACATAGTCTATCATTTTTTACACCTTTTTTCCATTCTAGAAAGTCTGGTTAGAAGTATATTTCCGGGGGGTGCATGATACCCCCCTCTATCTACTAGACTAATAGGGATATACATGACATACAGGTATATAGTACTGTTACATTTGTGACATCTACGATATGCAAATATACAGTACTGTTACCCAGAGATCCTAACAGAAAATATATACATATGATGGGGAGGAGACTGTACATTAGGAGGGGGTGGGTTGGTGGGAGAAAAATATACACGGTGGGGAGAGAATTGATTGATTGATTGATTGATTGAAAACTTTATTAACAGATTGCAGAATGGGTACAGTACAGTACAGCTCAATACATACAATTGTTAAGGGGATGCAGACCAGAGAAAGACTTTCGTCTTGTTTACATCAGGGTCCCCCATTTTCAATTCATCATAACATATATGACATACATGACATACAGATAGACAGTACTGCTACATCTATACATTTATGACATACCAGATTTGCAAATACAGTACTGTTTGTGATACGAAAAGAGTCCAGAAAAGAGAGTATATACATTTGACGTAGAAACTGTACATTGGAGGAGGTTGGGTAGGTGGGGGGGGGGGGGGGGGGCTGTACATTGAAGGTGGAGGGTGGTTGGGTGGGTGGGGGGGAGGTGGGGTAGGAGGGGTGGGTGGGGGACACTGTACAACTGTACAAACAAAACTGTACAGAATATGTACATACGGTGAGGAGGAGACTGTCTATTAGGAGGGGTGGGGTTTGGACATGAGAAAATAAAAATCCGGAATCCACATTTTACTTCTCAGGCAAGTAACCCGAGCCGATCGGACTCATTGTGGACCATCAGAACAGCGTGGAATATATATTTCCAGTACCCAGCGTTGGATCAATAAACGCGATCGATATTTGGAATGGCGATCAGGAATTGGAATAATCGTTTTGGAGAACATCTGATCTGAGGTAAGGAATCTATTTTACCAGTATTGGGATAATCAGAGCTGTTTTCACCTATATATCAACGTGTCCCATATGTGTGTGTGTGGCTGTGAGTGTGTGTGCTGATCAGGAAATAAGAGAATAGATTTTTCAGCCCGCTTCTATAGCGTGCATGAGTACACATATACTATCGATAATCTAGCGTTTATTTGAAAACGATTCATAAATAGGCCGAAAAATGACAACGTGTTTTGTGTATTCCAGTGTATTCCAGTAAAGGGCGTTTATCACAGAATCTTCTGAAATCTTCTGGAAGTTTCAAGAAACAAGCGTTTTTCGGGGCGGCTACGTGGCGTAGTGGGCAAGGCGCTCGCCACGAAATCTGGAGACGCTGGGCTCGCCTGTTCGAGCCCAGCGCTCCACATTTGCTTTCAGTTTAGCTGGTCGTCCATACTAATACACAATACATTGGCCGTATTAGGGGGTGGGAAACTGACTCCTACAGGTCGGTTGGTGCGCCTGCGCAGTAGAATCAGGAAGTGTCGGGGGCAGCGTGAGCCTCCCACGCGTTACTCCTCGCCACTGAGAGATCGAACTGCGCAGGTGAAAATATGCGACTGCTGTTACCTCAAGTACCGGAGGGGACTTGTGCTATGTATGACTTAGTCCACATTGCAGCCGGCTTGTGGAAGGCAAGAAACAGCGTTCGTGACAGGGGAGGGTTGAATTGGATGATACGAAATTGGGATGGGAGAAAATATAGAAAATGGGAGAAAAAGTGGATACAATTTTTTTAAGAAACAAGCGTTTTTCAAAATGGTATAAAACCGAAATGAACCGATTAAAAAACAATCCGTTTTGACAATGTTGACTGCAAACAAGTCATTGATAAGCGACGGCCATATTAGACACATAGCCATAATTTAAGATATAGTTTATGCATTCGCAAATATGAGAGCTCTATCATTGAAGTGGGTGGCGGCATTCAACGGGCTAAATAGGACACGGACGACAGGACACACGACAGGACAGAGCTGTGTGTCAGAGAGATTTTGATATCCTGTGTATTGCTGTGGAAACTGCCTGCTGCTTTTTGCCAATAAACCAAACTACCACTTTTGGACCATTGCTCCGTAAACACTTGTTTCCAACCTTTTCTTCTCCTCTGATTGATTGATTGATTGATTGATTGATTGATTGATTGATTGATTGATTGATTGATTGATTGATTGAAAATTGTATTAACAGATTGCAGAATGGGTACAGTACAGTACAGCTCAATACATACAATTGTTAAGGGGATGCAGACCAGAGAAAGACTTTCGTCTTGTTTATATCAGGGTCCCCTCTGAACGTATCCTGAATCAAGCGTGCCAAATTAAGTCACGTTACACCGAAGAGACGTCGGACTGCTGGTCAAAGGAAGTGGCCGCTCAGGGTAGCAAACTGCTGTGATGGCATGGCTTGCAGCAGTGGTTACAGAATATGGGCTCTTTGATGCTGGTCCAGACTGAGACAACGCAGCAGACCCAGGAAGCTCTCTTGGCAACAGGGGCAGGTTTACTGAATTAAACCAATACTGTCTTATTAGCCAAATGCATCATGTACAATGATGCATTCTGTTCAAACTAATGAATCACTCAACCTTTGATACCATATGTCTTCTTAATGTCAACATAATTCATCAAATGACCTAAAAACTGGTATACCTCCCACGACTAAAATCTGTTGGATGCTATCCAAAGATTAGCAAGACCATTACTGTACAAGACATGATCTGAAATTACATTTGAGTCCATTTAGTGGTCATGGGGTAAATTATGGGGGGGGGGGGGTTCTGGTTTACCCTACCTGTATATGATTGCCTGACTGAAAAGTAGAATGATGTTCAGGTGCTAATGGCTGTTCAGATGTACCCATAGTGCATTGAAGCAAGCATTAACTGTATATCAACTCGGTCCAAAAAATCATCGGATGCCCTCTCCCCTCACTGGAAGAACTATATAACTCCCACACCACCCTGGCAACAAACACCTCATACGGCTGCCTCGGGCAGGCGTTTCAGCGGCATGCCCACCCGGACTAACAGACTTAAGTTCAGTTTTTATCCCCGGGCCATAAGTGCACTAAACTCAGCTAAAATTTAAAACAACAATCTCCCGCCCCCCCCAACAACACCAAGGGAATAGTGCAATTTTCTTTTATACCCCCCCCCTGTTATGTCTATTATGTCTCACTCTTGTCTTTATTATTTTAATACTGTGTTTTTAATATCTAGGACTATCTGTGTGATTGTTAGCACCTATAGGGCTGCATTTTAAATGTCGTTGTACCATTGTGACAATGACAATAAAGATCATTCATTCATATAACACGTTTAGCAATCTCACATTGTTAATGATAACGTCTGTATTCCATTTTCATCCTATTTGTGCAGCTTTTAATGTGTTCCTTTATTGGAGTTTGGCTAAACTAACACAAGAAAACATTCCACCTTGGGAGTAAAGCAACACTACTGCAGAAGAGCAGTTCACATCAAATGGTGTTATGTTGCATTATAACTGAATTTGAGAGTGTTGTGCCTTTGGTAAACACAAATAGGCTGTTGATTATCTTTTTATCCCAGTGCCAGAATAAATTAGAAAGGGTACAATGGTTGCAGAAAACATAAAATAAATAATAAAAATATTTACACACATTATGAAAACATTGTTGTTAATTAGTTTTTGTTATGAATGACTTAATATTAATTTGTCTCCCCTTTTAGTGCAATCGTCTTTATTAGAGCATACAAGGAGGCAAAAGACAAACACAGACAGAATAATAACAAATTAAGTCATTCAGTTTTTCAAGTCACAAGATTGGAAATGTTAAAAGTCACACTTTGCACAGGCAGAAAGGAATATTTTCAGCCTCAGACACAATCACAAAAAGTCACCACCTCAATGCGTCGGCTTGCCAGCCAAGACACAGTAAATCAAGCACAAAATCCTGGTTCTCTGCCACGAACCACACACATTCAGATTGTATTACTATATCATTGTTTTCTGCCCATTCACAATTTATAAGGAAAGCAAAACTGTGAATGTTTCTATCAGGTAATAGGTACAGTTTGTAACATCACCAAATCGCTTAATTGAAATCCCTCACTCTCTTAGTGTACCTTAAGTGAGATAATCCTTAACTAATCCAGCTATCAATGTATACCTCTTAATCCATGTCCTGTTGTTGGAACAGATAAAATGCAGTTTATAGGTGCGTAGGCCCTTCAATATGGATTACAGAGCAGTTATGGATGATCGGTAGGGTTGGGCATCGTTTGGATTTGAACTATTCCGGTTCCGATTCCGATTCTCCATTTCGATTCCTGTTCTAAACGATTCTCGATTCCGATTCTTTGAGGTGCAGGTCAAAACAGGTCACAGCTTATTCCTATTAGAACCGGTTCTCGGTGCCCAACCCTAATGATCGGGTGGTTAGAAGACTATACAGTGAAGTTAAGAGGTGTCATATTATGAGATAATGTAGCCTATATGCCAGTCTGGGTTGCCCCTGGTTAAATTAACTGTACCGCAGTATCTATCTACATAAACACAGACTCCAACAGACTGGCACCTAAGCCACTTACAGACTGGCAGCCACATACTGCTCCTCAACCAGGTGAAGAGGCAATAATGAGCTCTGAATGTCCCTGAACATTGTAACCCCCTCTCTGTTCCCCAGATCCCCCCCTCGCAGCCAGCTAGTTGGTCTTGGTCGTGCTCTTGGTCTTCAGCTCAGCCAGCTAATTGATTTTGGTCGTGCTCTTGGTCTTCAGCACAGCCAGCTAGTTGGTCTTGGTCATGCTCTTGGTTTTCAGCTCAGCCAGCTTGCCGGTGACAAAGTTCCACTTCAAGGACGCCTCCTCGCTCCGTCCTCCCAGCGTTACGTATTTAGAGAAGCTGTTGTTGCTGCTCCCCCCTCCTTCTCTTCCATCGCTTTCTGCCGCCTCTGCATTCTGCACATCCTGCCTCTCCTCCCCTCCGACCTCCTGACCTTGCTCGGTTCCCGCTTCGTTCGCTGCGGCGGCGGCAGCTTCCGCTTCCGCCTGCTTCTTGGCTGCCCAGTTGGTGGCAAAGCTATCCCAGAATCCTGTGCGCCTAGTGGGTCGTGGAGGCTCCTCTGGCTTTACTGCCAGTGGACTATAGGGAGATAGGGAGATGCAGAGAGGGAGCGGAGTCAGACAGGAGCAACAATCAATGAATGACGATGAAGAAATTATATTGTATTGGGACTTGTGTTTCCAAAAAACTACTAGATCCGTATCAGAATGACTGATTTAGTGTTGACATGTCATCATCACACAAATGCTCACATTACAGACTGAGCAGCATGGTAAAAGAACACATAGGACCTCACATAAAGGGCAAGACATTACATTACTGCAGATACATTCAATGTCACAACAAATACAAATTGTCAGCAGTATTGACATCATTTGGTGGCAGTAGTGTATAACATTAGCCCAAAAATCGACATTTGATGATTTTTGCATTTTAGATTAAAATGTATTGTCATTTGGTATACCATCAAAAGTCTCAAAGATCCTGCTTGTTACTTATTCATGGTGTCCCTCTTTGCTAGCGGCATCCAAACGGTTGCTCTGTGATGATCACTCTATGTTGCTGTCGGTTTACCTTATTTGTTGCCATTAGTTTCACATTTGTGATCAATGCTTTAGGTTTTCCACAATATGAATTTTGCAGCAATAATGGCATAGGTGAGCGATATCAGTCTTTGATGCTTTTGAATGCACGTCCAAATGAGAAAAGCCATCAAAGGTTGGGGCTAATTAGTGTCGGGGTATAGCATCTAGTGTGGCGTAAAGATAGAAACTGGGAGCGCTGACCAGAGGGAGGAGGTCAGAGAGGAGAGATGTTGTACTCACTGGTCAGCCACAGGTGGGCTCTCAGTCTCCTCCAGAAGCTGGTGTTCATCGTCTTTATCGAAGAGAGCTGACATCCTGTTCCAGCCTCTGGCCCCAGCACCCTGCATCTGAACATAACCAACCAACCACACATTGGGTCAAAGGTCAAGTTAGGTACATGAGGGCTGGATCACATTCACGCAATGTTTGTCCCCACAGCCCTCAACCTAGCCCCTCACCGCCCCTCAGAGAATCCCCATTGAAAACTGGATGCTGTTTTTCTCACATCACAAAGTGTCAGTCCGATCCATAAATGATCCAGGTCAGGTTCACTGCTGAACAGGAACCTCGAACAGGACTGGCCATAAACTACTCTATTCTCTATACTCTCATCAGATATTTTGCAACTGTTGGATGCAAATGCAATGTCTAAAGAAACAAGCAAGCCCAACCCTACACTGTAAAAAATAAATGTTTTTTCACAGGAAATTCACTGTATTATTTTACAGATTACTTTTGTTTTTCATGCCATAAACTAAAGAATACTGTAAATTACCTTTTATTAAAATATTAACCGTTAAATAAAGGTTGTAATCTGTAAATGTATTTGATTTTACTGTAATTTGACAGTAAGTATTTGGCAACCATTGATGCCAGAGTCGACATTTACCGTTTTCTTTCAGCTTTCTTTCTTACAGTGTAGTGACAAGACAAATCTGCCTTTTATGGTTTTTTTGCCTTATAGGTAAAAATGATGAAATATAATTTAGTATAGTATATTACAGTAATAACATCCTTAGAATCAGTATGGTTAAAACAGCCACATACTCTCTTGGCCAACTGGGAGATGGCATTGGGCCCTTCATCCTCCTGGACTGGGCTCACGTCATTCTCCACCTCATGGACCTACAACAGCAAAACAAAATTTAGAAGATATGATCCACACGATTTGCAGGGATTGGTTTCCCTCTAGTGCATTTCACAGGATACTACAATGGACCTCTCTCAAACCCCGGGAAGCAACGGTTGTGATTGGAGGATCAAGAAAAGAGGGCGGGTTGAGATTTGTTCATGTTAGCCTGTTTGTGTTTCACGCAGTTACAGGCCAGGGGGAAGACTTGAACTCTTGAAGATGTATGAAGTGATGATGTATTATGATGATGATGTGTAGGCTAGTACTATGGATTATTGATTGATTGATTGATTTTCAACCTCCTAGACCCAATGTCTCAGTGTCTCTATCTCTGGCGTCATACCAATCAATTCCCACCACAATCTTGTCAGTTGCTTACATTGGCTGCAGTGCTGATTGATTGATTGATTGAAAAGTTTATTAACAGATTGCAGAATGGGTACAGTACAGTACAGCTCAATACATACAATTGTTAAGGGGATGCAGACCAGAGAAAGACTTTCGTCTTGTTTACATCAGGGTCCCCCATTTTCAATTCATCATAACATATATGACATACATGACATACAGATAGACAGTACTGCTACATCTATACATTTATGACATATCAGATTTGCAAATACAGTACTGTTTGTGATACAAAAGTGTCCAGAAAAGGAGTGTATATACATTTGGCGTAGAAACTGTACATTGGAGGAGGTTGGATGTGTGGGGTGGGGTTGGGTGGGTTGGGTGAGGGCTGTACATTGGAGGTGGGGGGGGGGTTCACAGCCCAACAGGCCGCCAAACATCCAAACTCGGAAATTACTTTAAAAAGGACATATTTTGTGTTTGTGGTGACATTCTCTGTATTGTGTGGTTACCTGGACAGCTGCGGTAAACTCTTAACGCCCAGAAAAACACAACCTGCTCATCTGTGGTCCAGTTCACAAGATTTTGATCAGAATCAAATCTGTATGCTACCACATGATAGGAAATTATATAATTATATAGGAATTAACCAATGATGAGAAGAATATGAGGTAGTAGGGCCTAGATCACATGCAACTTCACACCTTCCTGATGGCTTGTCGTACAGAACTTGTAAGTCGCTTTAGATAAAAGCGTCAGCTAAATGACTAAATGTAAATGTACACTTCCTTTAAAGCAACACATGTGTTTTAATATTTTGGTCCTGTAGCTTGTGTCCAGTTATATAACAAATACTAATTTAGTAAACTCACAGAATGTCTTTATTTATATTTACCTATGAAATTAAATAAAGCAGTGACTAGGAAAAGTCTTGTGTCACGCTTCCAAAGTTGTAAAATATCAAGTCACACTAATTATGTTACAAATGTATCTTAAATAACAGCAATGACAGCTCCCAAATCAACATGGAAAGTATTCTTTCCAAACATCGGCATCAGGTTTCCTGGCACTCCAGAGATCTGGGTCATCCTCCAGCACTGTGTACTTCTCTGCTACCAAACCCTGCACAGACCACAGGGGTCGCAACCTGGTCTCTTCCAGAGTAAGGGCTTGGATAATTGCTTTTATATACCTCTAATACTAGAGACATAGTGGTTGGTGTGTAAATACATCTAACACAGCAGAAAAGGGAACCGTTTTGGGGAGTTCCATTTCTACATAGACAGACAGTGGTCAACTGTCAGCTCAATGTTGACCAATAGACTAGAGGAAGTATTTGCTTCTGCTTGCAAGTCCTAAATGCATCGAGAGATTGGAAAGAGCAAGGCGTATGAAACGCATGCTCATTTCACCCTGCGACGAATGAGAAATGATAAGCAAACAAACGACACACAACAGCCAACATCCCAATCAACCATATGAGAATTCAAAGAGTGGAAAAAGACTCCGTACAAGGCCTGGGGCGCAGCAGTAGAAAGGAGGTACCTCTTCGGCTGCTTCCTCCTCGTGTTCAGGGTTGAGCGTCTGCAGTACCTTGCTCTTGTACGCTTTCCACATAGGATTCATACTTGCAACTACTGGAGACACTCAATACTAAGGCCCAGACCTGTTGAGACCTCACTGGGGTCCGTCCCTCCACCAAGTCCTCCCCCAAACGTCCAGATTCAGGTCTGCTCAGTTGGGCCAATGTCCTGTTTCCATGCGTAGGTCCCTGGTCATCGGAAAACAAGTCAACTGCAAGGAACTGAAGTTCTGGACCTTGGACCTGTCTAGAGCCTTGAAGGCCTGTGTGGTTTCATGGTGCTTTTCCTGGTCCAATAATGTCCGTCTTGGTCAAGAGTGCGGGGATGACAGCAGCTTTCGTCCCTACAGAGTGTCTGTACAGGTAGACAGAGGAAGTTGCTTTGAGTGAACACACACACACACACACACACACACACACACACACACACACACACACACACACACACACACACACACACACACACACACACACACACACACACACACACACACACACACACACACACACACACACACACACACACACACATATACTCATGCACGCATACACTCACACACAAACACACAGCTTCACGGTTCAAGATCCCTGAATCGGTTACCTGGAAACAGGTGTGGATTTCCTCATGCATATTTCAGGGGGTTTCTTTTCAAGATGCCAGTGGTCCATTGTCGGCTGGTAGACTGGCTCCTGTGACATGTGTGTCACTCATGAGATCGCTCACACACACACACACACACACACACACACACACACACACACACACACACACACACACACACACACACACACACACACACACACACACACACACACACACACACACACACACACACACACACACACACACACACACACACACACACACACACACCTACACACTGGCATGTTTAGAGAGGATGGAGAGTGCATTTGGGGACCAAGGCTCAATTCCATGTATTTCTTTAACAATTTGACACAGTTTTAAAGTGGATAAATATGAGGGGAAGAGTTCTCTAGAAGAGTCTAAACTGCACCACTGCATGTTCACAGAGCTTAAGTTAGAAACCAAAACTTTGTTTTATTGGTTGTTTTTACAAACATAGTAATAAAAATAAGATTTAAATAAATAAATACAATTAAATAGAATATCTATAGTCTTAGTCACATTACATTTCAGTACAAGTGATCAAGGCACATCACACTGAGGTTGGTGGAAAGTCAAAGGTCCATGAGGGGAACCAAGTTCTAAGAAAAACGTCTTTCTTATTCTTCAAAGTATATGTACACTGTTCCAGTTGCAAATTGTCATTGAGAATCTTGACAAAAGATAAAATGTTGGAGGTCTTTGTTTGTTCCAGTTGAGCAGGATACATTTGAAAGCTATGATATTATCCCAATTCTCTTTACAGATATGGGATCTAATGTCCTGTTCAGAAACCATAACGTTTAACAGGCTTTTATTTTGTCTTCACAGAAAATAACTTATCTTGGGAACAAACTGATCCCCTTTTACTATTTGTCTATTTGACTTCATACACATTTCCTGGGCAATTATTTTCCTTTGGAAAACCCATTTTTATAACACCTGACCACTCATCTTCCACTGTTTATACCTGGCCACTGCCTTTACGTTCCCCTATTGGTTGCTTTGGGACATCACTCGACTCGTACACCAATCCGATTCAGGTGCACCGGTAGGCAAGTGGATTCCTGTGACCAGTCTCCTGGCAACCTGAGAAGGCTGGCCAGTGTCATGTAGATAGAGGCAGACATTATAAAGCTTTGATGACTGATTGTGTTTCACGCACCACCACAACAATGTATCTATGATATATATATATTTCCTTTATTTGTTATTGACCAGTGTGCTAATATTTAATAGTCCATAAAAAAATTAAACAATCAAATGTTGATGAACGGTAGCTACATTTTCATATATTTCCTATGTTACAAAGTAACCATTTTTATTCATATAATGAATGTAAGACAATCCAATGCACTGTTAGCCTTGATGATAATCGTAATTATGCTGCACAGTAATATAATCTTCCAATAGGTCTTGTTACTGGTTTTGATTACGATAGAGTTCTACAGTAATGAGGTTTTGAGGGAGGGGAGACCTATAAAATAACATCAATAATGAATGATCTTCTATGCATACAGATGGATGGATGTTGGGTTATCTGAACAGTAAGCAGTTTGGAGATGGGTAGAGGAGCTTGTATTTCTGTCACGATCTCCACTCCTCATAACCCTCATCATCTGATCCACTCCTGCCAAGCCCTCTGCTCTCTCTCTTTTTCTGTCTCACTCTCTCTCTCTCTCTCTCTCTCTCTCTCTCTCTCTCTCTCTCTCTCTCTCTCTCTCTCTCTCTCTCTCTCTCTCTCTCTCTCTCTCTCTCTATTTCTCTCTCCCTCTGCTCTTGCTCTCTCTCTCTCTCTCTCTCTCTCTCTCTCTCTCTCTCTCTCTCTCTCTCTCTCTCTCTCTCTCTCTCTCTCTCTCTCTCTCTCTCTCTCTCTCTCGCTCTTTCTTTCTCTCTCTAATTTCAGCAGATTCCTGTTACCAGACCATATTTGGTCATCTTTCTGTCTCTTACTCATCATGATTCATCTATCATCTAATTCACGCCTGCACAGCTGCGTTCATCAAAGCAACAGTAGATCTACTCTGGTTCTCCATCCACTTATCGCTGGGCCCAGTAGTTCAACTGTGAATCCCTATCCGATTGCATCAGATTTGGATTTTGGGTAGTTCAAAACCAAAGAACAGGACTGGGATCA
Organism: Notolepis coatsorum; assembly: GCF_963971535.1. Classification (NCBI taxonomy): domain Eukaryota; kingdom Metazoa; phylum Chordata; class Actinopteri; order Aulopiformes; family Paralepididae; genus Notolepis; species Notolepis coatsorum. The sequence continues at coordinate 49,110,628 of NC_140183.1, read as the reverse complement.
CTTTGATATCTGATCGGATCAGGAAATCAAATCCAGGACAAAATGTGGCAGAGTTGTCTGATCCTGCATCACAAAATATAGGATTCCTAAATCGTATCCGATCAGACAGGGATTCAAAGTTTTGAACTACTGGGCCCAGATCGTAGACTTAATATATCTGCCTGACCCCTGCCTGCTCTTGTTTATGGATCTCTTGCCCCAGCCTGCTCTACCCCCTCTCACCCATGGACTCCCCTCAGCCTTTCCCCAGCCCTGCCTGCTTTGCAATAAATGTACCCACCATTGGGTTTTACTTACTACATGCCTGTCTGTCTGTGTTCTGCTCTTGGGTTACCAGTACTAGCCTTGACAATTTCACACTGAGAAATATTTACCAGTTGCCCAGGGTTTGTATTCATGCTGCTTTGGTAGCGTTACAGCTGGGGTGCATCCACTGATATTAGCAGACACTACAACAGGAAATGAACTGTTTCCTAGAAACACACCAAACAGTCCACTGAAAACATCTACAGAAATGCATGCATAATTTTAACAATAAACCTGCTCGACATCTAAAACGATAAGTAGGCTATTACTAAGTAGAATGAGTCAGTGACACCATAAAACCATTGCAAAATGGCTTCCCCTTTACCACTGGGAGACTGTGAGAGTCAGTGTTGTCTCCCAGGGCTGAACCTCTTCCATGAGAACAGGCTGTGTCCCATCATTCTAGCTCAGAACCAGGAACTGCATGAGAATGAAGCACAAGCTAAAAAAAAAACACATTATGGCAGACTGTACCACATAGTCATAGAGATCATAGACCATGAAAGGTCTGCATATCAGGAAGAGTGCGGCATGGTGAGAGAACCCCTGACGAGTGCATGAATTGTTGAATGATATCTCTTGTCACCTAGATGTTCCTGTTTGCCGCTGTACCTCCATGTGAGCGAGGTGTGTACATGTATTTATTTAATTAGCAGATAAGCCTCGTGAGATGAAACATGTCATCTTCAAGGAGGTCTCACAGCAACAACAGCAACAATGAACATACCATAACTGTTAATCAAAAGCAATGGATCACAGAAATAGTCAGTTAGTTTAAGATGGAAATCCAAGTTGTTTTAAATACAACATGAGGTTAAATATCGTAACTGATCTGGTAAAGTATTCCAGTTGGAGGACGCCTTAACGCTACTTACAGTAGGGGGCAGCATAGGACTGTTGTTTCGCTCTGTAACCTTGAGTGTGTGAGGAAGGTGCTGTGTTCTCTCATTATCCGGGCGGGAGGATGAGTGCTATGTTCTCTCATAGTCCGGGAGGATTCTGTGAAGAGCAGTCACGTTTCCCCGCCTCCTCATTTTTGTTTTCAGGAAGAAATTGTATCGGTTGCCTCGGTACCAATTAAACCCCGGTACCTGTAACAATTACACATTTAATTTACAGACCGCCAGTGCTACCTTTACATTGTTGGTGTGTCCTCAGATTGGTGTTGAGTTTCAGTCGATATGAAAGGCCTTGCTGCATTATTCAGGTGCCTGTACTGCTAGATAGCAACAAGAAATATCAGACTCCTTTACAATGGAATCACTCAGAATTCTCATAGTTTCCACAGGTTTTGGAACCAGGCTATATACAGAAAAGAGTTTGGGAAATCGATTTGTTGTGGGCCTGTCTGATATTTTGGTGGACACGGCACAAATAAACACGGACATCCCTTGGACTAAAGTCACTTTCAAATTAGATCGTTCAATTTATAGGGTCGTATCTGTTTCCATTTATGTTATGTTTTATGTTCACATTGGTTCATATTTTAATCACATGATGTTGCTTCCTTGACTCCAAGATCCACCTCAACAGAACATATGGTTTATGGCTTGTATCCACATAGCGTCTCCTTCTGAGAGGCACTGGGAAGCCAACGACAACAGCAGTGCCTTCCTGAAAGGTTAGATGGTTTTTCAACTTAAAAAGCCATACAAAAATGCAGATTGCAGATCGTTTTTTTCTAGGCATCCAAAACGCCACAGGAGCTCAGAAAAAAGACAACCCTCAAATTTGTGATGTCCTGGATGTAAAATGTCCTGACTTTATGGGTCCAATTCTCACAGACAAATATTGCAAACCAGTCCGAACCAGAATGTAAATCTTGCTTGGTTGTAAGAGTTCATGCAAACATTCCATGGCTCCACAAAATCAGTGTTCCATTCATTGTCTATGGAGCAGCCGCAGATATTACATTTTGGTGACATCACAAATTCAAGCTTTCTCTTCCATATTTGTAGTTTTAAGAGAAAGTGGAACATGTTCAAATGTTTTTTTAACTGTCCTGGGCCACAGGAACAACATATTCATTCTTAGAAATGGGTGGCATTCTGTCTGCATAGTATATAAAAATGTTTGGACCTTATGGTGTTCTTGTTCTGTTCTTGACTTATTGTTATGTTTTCTTCTTGACTTGTTTAAAGAAGACCTGTACGGCCCATGGGGACATTAACGTGTGTTGTCGGGCCTTATAAATCAATTTGATTTGATTTGATTTGATTTGATTTGATTTGATTTGATTTGATATGACGGTGCTGGTACACTGTGATCAGACTGGATTTATTCGGGGTCGACTAGCCGCAGATAATCTTAGGAGACTGTTACATGTAATTGACAACAGTAAGAGCAATGCAACTCGGCCACGGTTCTGTCTTTGGATGCCATGAAGGCATTCGATAGACTGGCAGGGACCTGGGCTTGGGCTATGACCTCTGCCAGTGGGTCTTGGACTTCCTGACTGGCAGACCCCAGGTGGTGAGAGCAGGCAACTGCACCTCCTCATCCATCACCCTCAACATAGGGGCCCCCCAGGGCTGTGTTCTGAGTCCCCTCCTCTACTCCCTGTACACACACGACTGTGTGGCTCAGCGGAGTAGCAATACAATCGTCAAATTTGCTGACGACACAGTGGTGGTGGGCCTGATCTCTGCCAACGACGAGAGGGCCTACCTGGAAGAGGTCAAGGTCCTGGCGGGATGGTGCCAGGAAAACAGCCTCTCCCTGAACGTCAGCAAAACAAAGGAGATGATTGTGGACTTCAGGAGGTCGGGGGTCAAGGACTACAGCCCCCTCAGCATCGACGGGGCACCGGTTGAGAGAGTCAACAGCTTCAAGTACCTCGGAGCCCACATATCCGAGGACTTGACATGGACCATACACATTAACAGTGTGGTGAAGAAGGCACGACAACGCCTCTACTTCCTCAGGCGCCTAAGGAAGTTCCAAGTCAGCCAGAAGATCCTTAAGAACTTCTACTCATGTACAATAGAGAGCATCTTGACCGGCAACATCACCTCCTGGTTTGGGAATAGCACTGCAAAAGACCAAAGCAGACTACAAAGAGTGACACGTTCAGCCGAACGCACAATTGGAGGGGGGCTCCCCACCCTCCAGAACATTTACTACAAGCGTTGCAAGGGGAAGGCTAAGAGAATTATTAAGGACTCGAGCCACCCGAACAACTGCCTCTTTGAACTGCTGCCGTCAGGCAAGCGATACAGGAGTCTCAAGGCGAGCACAGAAAGACTCAGAAGTAGCTTCTATCCCCAGGCCATCAGGCTGCTAAACGAACAATGAATGAACACTACACAACAACAACCACCAAACACACATAGCACACACATCCACACGCACACACTCACTTTAAACAAACACACTGTAGCACCCACTACACACACTTTATAGCACACACCCACTTTAAACAAACACACTGTAGCACCCACTCCCCACACTTTATATTTATGGATGAAGGATTGCACTACAACTCGTACACCTTACTGTAAATTGTACCTAAAATTGTACCTCATCCCATTTCTGCTTTGCACTAGATAGTACTGTACATTAGTACACTGCATAGTATTGTGTATTGTATATTATATGGTAACTCAGAACATTGTACATATGTCTATACCGAACAACTGTGACCTCATTTTCTTCTTCTAAATTCATGCTATATTATGTTATTATGTTATTTGATACTATCTTGTCTAGCACAGTCTCTGGAGCGTAACAGTAAGAAGCATTTTGTATGAAAGTATTCTGTACTTCTGTATGACAACTATTAAAGAACTTGAACTTGAACTTGGAATGGTCATATCTTTGGACGGTACTGGAGGCCATGGGACTTGGAAAGGAATTTATACACATGATCAAGGTTCTCTATGCCTCACCGTTAGCAATGATAATGGCAAAGTATGCTCCACACTCTTCCCGGTGTCTAGATCTCCCAGACAGGGTTGTCCTCTGAGCCCCGGACTATTCACGCTTTCCCTCGAACCATTGGCCCAATTCATTAGACAAGCAGAAAAAATCACCCCTATAATAATCAATGAGACACCACACAAAATTGCTCTATATGCGGATGACTTATTAATTTTCATGGAAGACCCCTCCCAATCTGCCCCAAAGTTACTTAATATAATCGATGACTTTGGCAAATTATCGGGCTTCAAGATTAATTGGCTCAAATCAGCTTGTCTACTTAATGAGTTGGCCAAAGCGGTGCAACTACCGGCTGACATCCCCATAGTTGAACATGCGGGCAGAAAAGTGGCCATTTTTGTTTTCGTTTTTGAGGACTGCATACCTTTTTTGCAAACCAAAATACTATATACGTATAGCACATGCATAAGCCTGGTCTCTTTTGAAAGATAACATTCTGAAGTTTATGATACAATAAAGAAAGATCACTTTTAGTGCTAATGAAATAGAGTAACATAGGTCTGAACTTGAGTTGTAGAAAAACTTGTTACTCAAGTTTCTCTGTAGTAGTTAGTAGTCCAGAAGTACTATTTCCCCAGAAATTCGTATGGCTTAAAAATAGCCTGAAGCCTTTATGTAGTACATGTCCGAATTTCATAAATATCTGTTCAGAAATGAGTGATTAGGAGTGATTTTGGTAAACTGTGTACAAAAGAAAAGCTCAGTTTTCTCATAGACTTCAATTAATTCGGCGGTTTTTCTCTTCCTGTTTTCGCTTGTGAGTTCTTTACCTAGATCCCTGATTCGTACATCCCCAGTTGGGGTATCATTGGAAAGCCACACTCATTGGCTACAATTGACGGAACTAGAGCCCCAAGAGTCGGGAGTGGTATTTTGCGCAATACCGTGTACTTTGCACAAGCCTCAAATATCGGCATGTAACTCGAGAACCGCTGAACGGATTTTGTCACCTGAAAGGGCTATCGCTTTAAAGGGCTATCGACAGGCAACAAATGGAACTTTAATTCGATATATATATTGTATAATATATATTGGGCCATTGCAGGTTAAGAGGTTTGGGCATAGAGATCTTTCCCACACTGAATCAGACAACTAAATTTAACTTCACAGCTACATAATAATAAAATACATCAGGACCTAGATAGATGGTCGAGCCTTCCTAATTCGTTACAGGCCTGAGCATCCATAATTAAAATGAACATACTACCACTAGGATACATTTTGTCAGCTCAATGCTTCCCCTTCCTCCTCCAATAGACCACTGGCGTAAGACTCAAACTATGATATCCAAATTCATTTGGAATAATAAACGCCAGAGAATCAAAAGAACTACCACTCAACGTAGGAAACAGGATGGGGGCATGGCAATCCCCGATTTTAAGTTATATGTCTGGTCCTTCTCGCTGAGGCCATTGATAAACTGGCTGGACCCTGAAATTGCTGTGTCATGGCACTTCTTAGAAGCAGCAGCGGTCTCACCACAAAGACTACAGGATGTAGTATACTCCACTATTCCTATATCAAAATGCCAGCTAAGATATGGACCAATCATATCCCACGTGATTCAAACGTGGCGTAATGTAGAGAGGTCCTGTGCGGTTAAATGCCTGTGGCACCTCGACTCTCCAAACGGGCAACTACTTGTTGGGCACAAACCTGTTATTATTCCTCAATGGGAGAAGAGGGGAGTTCATACTCTGTCTGGAAAATATATATGATAAAAACGGTCTTTGAGCGTTTCAGGACCTAAAAGAGTTTTATGATATACCTGGCGAATCATTCTCCCTTTACCTACAACTAAGGTCAGTGTTCAGGGCCCACAGTGTACCGTGGGCTCAGGCGTTGCACCCACACCCTTTTGTCTGGCTTATTGGTGACAGGACAACCACAAGAGGGTTTGTCTCAGATTTGTATATACGTTTAATCAAATCCACATATAAAAAATTAACATTAGATACAGTTTGGCGAGGGGACATCCCAGAGTTAGACCCTGAGTTTGACTGGGATGATGTTTGGACAAATGCTATATTAGCCTCCTGCAACCCTAATCACCAACTAATTCATTTTAATTATATTCATAGGACGTATATCACACCTAGGAAACTGTTTGCTATGGGACTGGTGGCCGACTCCCGGTGCACTTTATGCTCTATGCATACGTCTGGGATTGCCCACCAGTGGCCCATTTCTGGAAATCTATAGCAGCTAGACTCTCGGGCATCTGTAACATATCGATTCCACTCATGGCAGCAACAAGGGCCCTTTTCAGGCGGGACTGTTGTCATAGTTCATATTGAACTATAATAATCAGTGCAGGAGCTCACTTATCCTTGAAAGACACTTTTATCACTGACTTAAAAGGCCCATACATCTCCATAAATGTTCAGGGGGGAGGGAATAAGTGCTTACCCTACAGACCCCAAGAAGTGCTGTATATTCTGTATTGTTTAATATAAATGTATTTATATATATAATGTAGTGGGGGAGGAAATGTCTATTGTCTAATGTATTTTGTGTTGTGTCGCGTTCTTTAGATTGACCTTGAAGGATGAGGAGAGGGTTTAGCAATCAAAGATTTATTACAGAGTGAATATTCAATATTACAGAGTATTTACACAAACAGCTGAGCGTGGACACAGGTTCTACTAAAGCTCTGGGCTCAGCAGAAGTGCGTCCAGCTTCTTCCATCACATTGACATTTATACTTTTCTGGTTGGTGTTGGAGTGAATGAGGTGGCTCTCTTCCAAATTAGCAGTGTGGTTCAGCTGGCTTAACAAACAACTTAACAAGGTAACAGTTAAAATAACAAGGATCTAGAATTACAGTTGGTCTCCTGACTTTCACTACACATAGGCATTTGCTTGTGTTTTAATACAGTATAATAACACACTTTAATGGTACACACATTTGTAGATATTTGTCTATACATTCTTACAATAGATAAATGGATTGATTCATAGATATTATGCATATTGCAGATCCTGACATTAGATCCTCTGGTCAGCCAAAACCGTCGTCTCATCAGTCCTTGGTCTGTGGACCTGTGACTCACTCGACGAGAAAGAGTCATGAGACGATAATGAGTTAAGAATAAACCGATTCCGACAACAGTAAACATATCAGAAACAACGGCTACCCAAAATGATCATGGTATCAAGTAACTGACTTTTTGTTAAAAGATAATAAGCTATTAAATGAAGCAATAAGCGAGAAAGCGTTTGGCAAAGTTAGCTTAGCAAATTTGTTCTACGGTTGTGCCCAAATATGGTGATGTAACAGTAACCCATAGCCTTTTTTGTCTCTCCAGCTACAGTTCTATAAATGCATAACAATGTCTTCTATACATACAGGCTATTCTGAGTACAAAGCCTAGACAGGTCCTTGTGAGTGTGTGAGTACTTTAGTATATTGATTGATTGAAAACTTTATTAACAGATTGCAGAATGGGTACAATACAGTACGGCTCAATACAAACAATTGTTAAGGGGATGCAGACCAGAAAAATACTTCTCTTGTTTACATCAGGGTCCCTCCTAACCACCCGTAGGTCTAACTTCAAGTCTAGGGGGGGACGTGCTTTTGCGGTCGCAGCCCCTGACCTCTGGAACAGCATCCCCATGTCCATTAAATCTGCCCCCTCCATCGAGTCTTTTAAATCAAAACTCAAAACCCACCTATATCGCCTAGCCTCCCCTGACTCACTTTGACTCTTGCCATACTTGTTGACGTGTTGTTCTGTTTTTCCTTTGTCTATCTGTTGATTTTTTTCTTCTTCTTATTTTATACTTTTCTTTGTTCTTAGTGTAACTGAGGGGTTACAAAACCCTGACTGTATTAAAGATTGTGATAGATTAAACCACTGCTAGTTATGTACTTTAATTACTGGCCAGACAGTACATCAAATATAGATGGTGAACACTCACAAGAACACGGCATTGACACAGAAATACTATTGGAGGGTAATTTATTATTATTAGGCAACGTTAGGTTACAGAATGAGAATTAGGGTCGCGCTTGTATGGCGAAGAATATACGTAAAGTCAGTCAAGAGCATAAGTCACTAAGAATAGCAGGAATCCTATGATGGGTCTAAGCTGACGCCACCTGTTGTATAGTAGCAATTATATAGGGCAACACTGGTACCAACTGGAGACAATGGGTTCCCTCCGGGGTGTAAGGCCTGGAGGGTAGAGGAATGTTCGGGTACTCCGTCTGATGCAATGGGGAATAAAGAGACTCCAGGTACAGGAGTCGGTGCTTGTAAACTCCCTTGATCAGCAGCAAAAGCAATAGTTGTAATCCAAGATGCTCGACAGCATTGACGACAGCTAGCCAGCCCCGTCCACGAGGCAGGCCCGAGTGGTAATCCTCACAAGGTTAAATCCCAAACGATAGTGGAAATCAACGGTGCTCTTCTCCGGTAGTCACGTCCCAAAGCAATATAATCCAACCAGGAATGGTTCTGCAATCGCCGACGCCGATTCTCCTGTGCACTATACTTCACATTAAACTAGGTCGAACTTGACGTTACTTCACTAAACTCTGACACTTTTACTATTCTATTCGCACATGTTCTAAACGCACGGTTGCTCACTTCAATGTTACCGAACTTGTCACACTGCTGCTTTAGATGAACTGAATGAACGAAGCCCTGCTGTTTACACCTGCGCCGTATTTATACTTAAGTGAATATCTAGTCCCAACCTCAGTCCTTGTCTCGTATTACTACGCTGACTCTGGGCATGTTCTGACATGCCTGCAGTTGTCTTTGAACTTGCCGTTGGGGGCTTGCGCGTTGGCGCCTGGGGGCGCTGTCCAATAGGAGAGCGAATATTACTCTGGTCTGTATGCAAATAAAGGGATATTCCGTGTATATATATAAATAATATACAAAGTATATCAAACGATACATATATCTATTCAGTTTAATCTGGCCCTTCACAACAGCCGCCTCCTAATTAGTCCGCACCTAATTAGTTAAGGGAGACAGATTAATAGTCCAGTCAACTGCTCAATGTCTGTTGTGAGGAGTAAGGCAATCTACAAAGTCAGTGGGTCATGATCGTCATCAGGGGAGTCAGGGAGCTCTGGCAACTCTATCAGCCTCGCCACGGGTCGGGTGTAGGTCCGCCCCTGGACAATAACTTCTGCCGCTCTGACCTTTCCGTCGGCACCAGTGATCACTTTGCTTACGCGGCCGGCCGGCCACATAGCTCGGGGTAGTGACTGGTCTATGATCATAACGACTGTGTCCACTTTTAAGTTGTCCCTGTCCTTGACCCGCTTCTGACGGGCTGGAAGGGATGGTAGGGAGCTTAGGAGGAAGCGGGCCTGAGACTGGTTGATCTGTGCTTGGCTGTGTCTCCACATCCTCCGTCTGTTCCTCTTGTTCGGTCTGTACCCCGTCTGAGGAGGGGCCGGTTCCGGCCGCCCCATCAAGAAGTCGTTTGGGGTGCTGGGTTCGAGGTCAGCTACGTCGCTTGGAGCGCAGCTGAGGGGGGTGGAGTTCGGAACTCCCTCTTCTTGGGCCCACGGTTCTCTCACAGGCCTCTCGTCTAATGTCAATAGCCTCTCAACGGGCTGTACGAGAGAGTGGCCGGTGTCGCTCAACTTTGTGTGCAGGCAGCGTGTAGACGTGGGTTGACTGTCAAGTCCGTAGAGGGGGCCCTGGAGCGTCCACCCCAGTCGGGTCTGAACCGCGACTGGGCATCCTTTGGGTCCGATGTGGGCCGCCTCAATTGGGAGAATGAGGTCCGCGTGGTCGGAGCCTATGAGCAGGGTCGGTGTGGCGCCGTCGATGAGCGGTATAGGTAGTTGACGTAGGTGCACGTACTTCGCCATCAGCTGTGGGATGGGGTAGTTGTAGCTTGACAGGCCTATGTCGTGGCTGGTGAAGACGTTAGTGATGCTATACTGCTTCTCGGGCTGCTCGACCGCTGCTATCGTGAAGGAGACATTTTCACCCTTTATGGTCTTCCGGTCTCTTCTAATGGTACGGATTGTCATTGTTCCTTTGGCACCCCGCAGGCCCAACTGGGCTGCGGCGGAAGCGAGGAGGAGAGTCTTTTCAGACCCATCGTCTAGGACGGCGTAAGTGTCCAGGACCTTGTCCTCGTAACTCAGGAGCACTCTGACCACTTTGATGAGCACTCGGGGGCTCCCGCTATGCTGGTCTATGTGGAGCACTCCTGTTGGTGGGTTGCCTTGTCGGGCTAGTCCTTTCTTGTGGGCCTCGCGCAGTGTATCGCAGCGAGCGTGGTCCTGTGTGTTCGTCCTACTCCACTGATCCATTTTGGCGGGGGTCAGTTTCTGGTAGGCTTCACACCGTGACATGGAGTGTCCGCTGCGGCAGTAAGTACACCAGGGGGGGGGCCTATGGATCTTCTGTAGTGGTGCCGACTCGCGGTAGTCCGAGTAGCACCGTGACTCCCAGTGTCTGCTGTAGCAGTCAGGACACCAGGGGGGGGGTCCAGGACTGGTTTGTGGTGACACCGCCTCGGCCTGATACATCACCGTGACGGGCCCACTTTGGTTTCCTGGCGGACGCTTGTTGCTGTCGTGCAGGACCTCCAGGTGGGCGCCGTCGCACTTGCTGCATCTTTTCTTTAGCCGGCACTCAGCTGCCATATGGCTGCGCGCGCAGCGGAAGCAGCGGCGGTTCGCTTTGATCCACTGACTCACCTCGTCAGCGGTCAGCCTCTTGAAGGTGTCACATTGAGACAGCCAATGTTCATTTTCACAGTACTGACAGACAGCCTTCCACTTCTCCTTGACGTGGGTGTTGTGGCTCGTCTGCCGTGGCTCAACCTCGGCTTGGTGCATAACTGTCACGGACCGGCGGTTGTCATTGAACCTCCGCGGTCCATCTCTAGGGCTAGAGTCACTCCACACGAATGTGTCCAGTCGTAGACTGCTGACCTCCCTGGCGAGGAAATCAGCTAGGTCTAGGAGGGATGCTTCTGGGCCGTTGGGGTCGCGGTGGTCTCTCTGCCGCCGAAAACGCTCTTGGCGGGCTGGAGGGAGCTTCTCCAGTATTCGCTCCACATTAGAATTTGCATACAGTTCATGTCTCCCCTTCTCCTTTTGGGACCCCAGCATCCCCACGAGGGATTGTACCTTGATAGAGAGGTCATCCAGTGCTCTATTGTCTTTGGCTGGGGGGAGGCGGTCGATATCCCGTATTTCTTGGATCACGTAATCCCATATGCGTCCATAACGCTGGTCGAGGGCCACTAGAGCCGCGGAGTATGGGGTGCTTGAGTTGGAATATGCCAGCGCTATGTTATGCGCTCTGGGCACCTTGAGATGATTGAGGAGGATGGCATATTTGTACGACTTGTCGGGGACGTCGGACATCATAGTCTCCAAACACATGCGTAATTCCGTGTACTGTGCTCTGTCCTCGCGCGTAAAGTCTGGGAACGTCGGTGTGCCAAGGTACGATGCCATGGATGGCTGGCACATTGGTGAGCGTAGGGGAAGAGGCCTCCTGGGCGAGTCTCCCCGTACGTGTGGTCGTGGGTTAGTACTTGGTGGGTACCAGAGGCCAGGTCCCCAGGTGCTGTTCCTCGGTGCTGACTGTACGTCAAACTCACCCGTGAGTTGAGTCGGGGGTTTGTAGTGCAGTGACTCGGGGCTGAAGTCGGGGCTGTACTGGGCCTCCTGGTCCAGAGTACGTTGCTGCTGGTGGGCTTGACATTCCTCCTCTTCCTCTTCTAGGTCCTGGAGTCTTCTAGTCAGTCTCTCGGCGACGTAGGCCGGTTCTTCCCGTTGGCTGGGTCTCGTATGGACCGGTCGGGGAGGGGGGTCGGAGACGTAGACAGGTTCCTCCTGTTGGCCGGGTCCCGGGTCGCTTTGTCGGGTAGGGGAAGGTGCCCTAGACCCTTGTCGTGATGATCTCCGGGAGCTCCGTGCGGAGAGAGGGGGTGTCGCCCTGGCAATCAATTGTTCTAACATCTGCGCCTGCAGCCGGTCGCGCTCTGCTTCGCGCTGGGCATTGGCGGCATCGCGCTGTGCATTGGCGCGGTCTCGTTCGATGTTCTCTTCCGTCTGAAGGCGCCTCTCCTCCAGTCTTATGCGGTCGTCCTCACTCCTTTGTTGCGCCTGGAAGCGCTCTCGTTCGGTTGCAGAGTGTTCGCGCTCACTAAGGGCTTGCGCTTGGAGTTACGCGTGAAGGCGCTCTCGTTCCGCTGCAGAGTGTTCGCGCTCGCTTAATTGTTGCGCCTGGAGGCGCTCTCGTTGTTCGCGCTCGCTCATCTGTTGAGCCTGGAGGCGCTCTCGTTCCATGGCAGAGTGTTCGCGCTCACTAAGGGCTTGCGCTTGGAGTTGCGCGTGGAGGCGCTCTCTTTCCGTGGCGGAGTGTTCGCGCTCACTAAGCGTCTTTGCTTGAAGCCGGTCGCGTTCACCCTGAACTGAAGTCGGTCTCTTTCGGTGGAGGCTGTCAGTGTGGCGATCAAGGCTTGCGCCAGTCTCTGGTCCGCCTCGCTAGGGGATGACACTGGCGGAGGTGATCGGGTGCTGACAGGGCTTGTTGGAGATCTGTTCTCCTGGCGCGCCCCGAGGTCTATCTCCTGGGCGCGGTTCTCTTCTCTTGGTTGTGTGTCGGGTTCTATCCCTGGAGCGCTTTCTTTATCCTGGAGCGCTCCGGGGTCTATCCCGGTGACGCTGTCTGGAGGTATAGTCATGTCATGTCCCACCTGGTCCCCCCCGTGAGCTGAGTCAGTTTCGTTTGAACCCACTGGGGTCTCTACTGGCAGGGTCGCCAAGTCGATAGGATTGGACATGCTTTGACTATCCGCTTTATCCGTATTTAACGTCTGTTTAGATAAGCTAGGGGGTAGAACGAAAGCGAATTCCTCCAGATATGGAGGTGGCTGACGTTTGCGCTGCGGGCGTTCTAGCTTTGGGGAGCCGCTTGGGGAGTGTTCACCGCTGGCCATGGTTAATATTAATATTATATTAAATATTACACTGATACCATCTGGCTCGAAGGACCAATTGTAACTGAGGGGTTACAAAACCCTGACTGTATTAAAGATTGTGATAGATTAAACCACTGCTAGTTATGTACTTTAATTACTGGCCAGACAGTACATCAAATGTATGGTAAACACTCACAAGAACACGACATTGACACAGAAATACTATTGGAGGGTAATTTATTATTATTAGGCAACGTTAGGTTACAGAATGAGAATTAGGGTCGCGCTTGTATGGCGAAGAATATACGTAAAGTCAGTCAAGAGCATAAGTCACTAAGAATAGCAGGAATCCTACGATGGGTCTAAGCTGACGCCACCTGTTGTATAGTAGCAATTATATAGGGCAACACTGGTACCAACTGGAGACAATGGGTTCCCTCCGGGGTGTAAGGCCTGGAGGGTAGAGGAATGTTCGGGTACTCCGTCTGATGCAATGGGGAATAAAGAGACTCCAGGTACAGGAGTCGGTGCTTGTAAACTCCCTTGATCAGCAGCAAAAGCAATAGTTGTAATCCAAGATGCTCGACAGCATTGACGACAGCTAGCCAGCCCCGTCCACGAGGCAGGCCCGAGTGGTAATCCTCACGAGGTTAAATCCCAAACGATAGTGGAAATCAACGGTGCTCTTCTCCGGTAGTCACGTCCCAAAGCAATATAATCCAACCAGGAATGGTTCTGCAATCGCCGACGCCGATTCTCCTGTGCACTATACTTCACATTAAACTAGGTCGAACTTGACGTTACTTCACTAAACTCTGACACTTTTACTATTCTATTCGCACATGTTCTAAACGCACGGTTGCTCACTTCAATGTTACCGAACTTGTCACACTGCTGCTTTAGATGAACTGAATGAACGAAGCGCTGCTGTTTACACCTGCGCCGTATTTATACTTAAGTGAATATCTAGTCCCAACCTCAGTCCTTGTCTCGTATTACTACGCTGACTCTGAGCATGTTCTGACATGCCTGCAGTTGTCTTTGAACTTGCCGTTGGGGGCTTGCGCGTTGGCGCCTGGGGGCGCTGTCCAATAGGAGAGCGAATATTACTCTGGTCTGTACGCAGGTAAAGGGATATTCCGTGTATATATATAAATAATATACAAAGTATATCAAACGATACATATATCTATTCAGTTTAATCTGGCCCTTCACAACACTTAGCTTAGCTATGTGAAGCACTTTGGTTGACAAGCGTCATGTTTAAACATGCTATATAAATACATTTGATTGATTGATTGATTTATGACATACATGGCATACAGATATACAGTACTGTTTCATCAAGACATTTATGACATACAAGAAGACATACAAATATACAGTACTGTTTAATAGAAAGAGATCATAAAAAAATATATACATTCGAAGGGGAAGAAACTGTACATTGAAGGGGGTTGGACATTTACCGGGGCCAGTTTCTAACTGCAGCCACCCGTAGGTGCTCTTTGAGAGCGGTTTTGAAGGAGGGTAGGGATTGACATTATTTTACGGCTGTGGGTAGGGCGTTCCACTTTTTTTTCCTTTTCCTTTTTCCTTTTTCTCCCATTTTCTATTTTTCTCCCATCCCAATTTCGTATTGTCCAATTCTACCCTCCCCTGTCTCGAACGCTGTTAGGCCATGCCTCCCACAGGTCGGCTGCAATGTGGACCAAGCCTTGCATCACGTGTCCCCTCCGGTACTCGAGGAAGCAGCCGTCGCATCTTTTCACCTGAACAGCGCAATCTCTCAGCGGCGAGGGTCTGCGTGGGAGGGACACGCCGCCCTCGTTGCTTCCTGATTCTGCTGCGCAGGCGCACCAACCGACCTGTAGGAGTCGCTGTCCACAACGTCCGATCCCCACCCACCAGCTTCCCACCCCCTAATACTGCCAATTGTATTAGTATGAACGACCAGCCAAGCTGGTAGCAATGCCGAGAGCTGGGCTCGAACCCAGCATCTCCTGCATTAGTGGCAAGCGCCTTGCCCACTGTGCCACTGAGAAACTCAAAACCCACCTATATCGCCTGGCCTTCCCTGACTCACTTTGACTCTTGCCATACTTGTTGACGTGTTGTTCTGTTTTTCCTTTGTCTATCCGTTGATTTTTTATTTTATTTTTCTTATTTTATACTTTTCTTTGTTCTTAGCTTAGCTATGTGAAGCACTTTGGTTGACAAGCGTCATGTTTAAACATGCTATATAAATAAATTTGATTGATTGATTGATTTATGACATACATGGCATACAGATATACAGTACTGTTTCATCAAGACATTTATGACATACAAGCATAATTGCGAAACATGTTTAGTCCTTTGTTTGAAATTGAGCCGAATCTGGGCTGAACATGATTTGTGGAACTCCCTCTGGTGTTGTGGTCGTGGAATTCACTGACCTTTGGGAAGTATTTCGACATGTACATGGGTATCTTAGTGGTGTAGTGTATCTTGGAGACCAGGCCCATTGCAAGTTGCTGTACTCTGTCCTCTACTCTAAGCCATCCTAGTTTGTCAAATGGGCAGGGGTGAGGTGGGCTTTAGGAGTAAGGTCAAGCAGTAGTCTGACCAGTTTGTTTTGTGATGTTTGTAATCTTGTTTTTAGGGCATTTGTGGTGCTTTGGTACCATGAGGTGCAAGCATAGTCGTAGTACCCTTGAATGAGTGCTCCTGTTAGAGTCTTCAAGGTATTCTTGTTTACCAGAGAGGAGATCCGGTACAGGAATCTTGTTTGTTGGTTGACTTTTTTTATTACATTAGTTGCTATTTTTCACAGGAAAGATTTGCCTCTAGGATGGAACCCAGGTAGATCATTTCATCTTTCCTTGTGACAATATTGTCACCCACTGTAGCAGAGAAGCCGTTAGCCTTGCTGAGTTTGTGATTTGATCCAAAGAGAATGGTTTTTCCCAGGTGTTGTTATCAGCGAGCCAGGTGCAGATTCTGCCGAGTTCAGAACTGAGGGCTTTTTCAACCTGCAATTTGTCGTCCGCGAACAGGAACAAGTTGCAGTCACAAGCTGATGACATGTAATTTGCATAAATTAGGAACAGCAACAGTCCTAGTATGCTTCCTTGTGGAACACCACAGCTCACTGGAAGGGGGGGGGGGGGGGGGGGCGCAGTGTACCGCTCACCTCCACCATCTGTTCTCTCCCCTCCAGGTAGGATTGCATCCAGCTCACTGATGAACTATCAAAACCAATTGCTTTTAGCTTGTCAATCAGAATGGAGTGATTGACAGTGTCGAAAGCCTTTTGGAGGTCCAGCATGACCATGCCGCAGTATTTGCCCACATCCACCTCTTGTTTGATGTGGTCGTTCAAATAGAGAATGTGTCAGTGGAATGGGATGTTCTGAAGCCAGATTGGAATTCGTAGATTAGCTTTTTTTTTCGTACGGTACTTTTCGACCTGTTCGTAGATAATTTTTTCCATAACTTTCGAGATGGAGGTAAGAATAGAAACAGGGCGGTAGTTGCCTGGGTCTAATTTGCTGCCTTTTTTGTGCAGGGGGGTCACTCTTGCAACTTTTAAGTCTTTGGGGACGTATCCCTGTTTTATGGACAGGTTTATTATGTGGGTGATGACTGGGGTGATGGTGGCTGCTGAGTCTCTGAGGAATTTGGAGGGGATATTGTCATGGCACCTCATCTGTTGTTACCATTTCAAGTTTGAAGTCGTCTTTGCGGACCCCTAGGTGTTCTACCCCAAAATGCCCAGAGTGGGTGGGTAGTTTATTAACCAGTGTTGTAGCTATGTTTGTAAAGAAAATGATTAAGTAATTTAAGTAATTGGCCATATCCAGCTTGTCTGTGATAAGAGTGTTTTCTGTCTTTATGTTGATGTTTGTAAATCTGGTTTTTAGTTTTTTACTGCAGCCTAGTTGGTTCATTTGATACTGGTTCCAGTCTTCAAATATTAAGGTCACATTTGTCTGCATGCTTATGTGCATGCATGTGTGTGTGTGTGTGTGTGTGTGTGTGTGTGTGTGTGTGTGTGTGTGTGTGTGTGTGTGTGTGTGTGTGTGTGTGTGTGCGTGCGTGTGTGTGTGTGTGTGTTTGTCACCTCTGCTGTTTGTTTTTATAGCTCATTTTCTATTTATCTCAGATTTTGCCCACAAAGCACAGTAAGGGAGACACGACTCCTGAGGGCCGACGTCTTTATTGATGTTTCTGAGTGAATGAATGAATGAATGAAAACTTTATTTAACAGATTACAGAATGGGTACAATACAGTACGGCTCAATACACACAATTGTTAAGGGGATGCAGACCAGAGAAAGACGTTTGTCTTGTTTACATCAGGGTCCCCCATCAGGGTCCCCCATACTCATACGTTTTCATAAACTCTGCAGGGGGGCACATAAAATTAGGACACATTTTGAGAATACACACCACGAAATAGGGACATGTCCTGACTTGGGGCCCAAATGAGGTTAGGGTTAGGTTTTAGTTATAAAATGTATGTAATGTATGTTGCCTTGTTTCACATAAACATAAATGTGTGTGTGTGTGTGTGTGTGTGTGTGTGTGTGTGTGTGTGTGTGTGTGTGTGTGTGTGTGCGCGTGCGCGCACGCGTGTGTGTTTATGCATGCATGTGCATGTAGGTAAAAACGTAAATCTGACATGGACCCACTTTAATTTAATGTGTATGGTGGCATGTCTTCAGCAGTAGTAGCCTATCCGCCTATCCTTCCTCTGTATTAATCCCACCATCCAGTCTTCAAATACTTTTGCCACCAGGTGGCGACTGCGAGCCGGTCTTGTGCATGAAAGGCTTCCTTAAGATGTAGAACAAAATGTACAGAACACAGAGTCCCTCCTCCTCTCCGTCCTCCTCTCCGCCCTCCTCTAGACATGCATGTGCCACCGTGTGAACAAACGTGTGTCCAAAGTCATCTGAGGCACGCTGCTGCAGTGGCCTCTGAGCCCCCCCCCCTTTGAATGTAAACATAAACTGTTTACACTGCCCCTAAGAGCGGAGCTGTTTTCAACACAGCAGAGCCATCGGACCAGCGGGTCCTGTCGTTTCAATGGGGGACTGTTGTGTTAGCACATCTGTATTCTTTATTCATTTGATTCTTTTAAAAGATCATTCTTACACCGTGACCGTGACAATTAATAATTTAGTCGTGTTCAGTCTGAAAGTCTGCGGACAAAAAAAAGTTGTGCTCAAAACAAGGTTGGAGTGAAGAGTTCAACCCTCGGACCAGCCAGGGAACCAACAGTACACTATCGTATAGAACGGGCGGGACTGCTAAAAATTCACAATTCTAAATGGTAATTTAGTAAAAACCATTTCAATATTTTTTTCTGGCTTGCAAGGCTAGTCATTTGGTTGGTACATCTTTAAAATGGCTCATGGAACTCAGTGTTGGCCTAGGGTGCACAAGACCATAGAAGTAGATAATATATTTTGATTTGATCTGATCTTTATTTGAAACAACCATAAACACACAAACTTGAAATTACAAAAACTATATAAAAAAATAAAATAAGAAACTAAATAAAATTAAAATAAAAGATATCTTCCTAGACTAGCAATTGTCAGCATAGCTCAAGACAAATGGTTTTGTTCGAGAAGGGACAGAAAGAAGCAAAGCTTATCTGGTCCTGCCCCTTCCTTACAATATCATATTAATATGTAATAAGTTATCTATCAATATCAAAAATAATATACCTATCCACTACAGCAAAAGTTAAATAAATAATTACAAAAATACTAGTTCACGTTATTTCCAAGCTCCTCTAACTTATACTTGTCCAAGAATTCCTGTTTATATCTGTGAGGGCTCGAGGGGCGAGCCAATCAATCAACATCACGCACCTGAGATTGATTCACAATCAGCTCGTCGGGAGGGTTCATACTGCCTGCCACTCGTCGTCGGGTCGTTTTGTCTTCACTCATCCTTCTGCTGTTTACTCCCGAGGTCTCCTGCGCGAGACGCTATCGCTTCCCGACCACCCCGAAGAGTTTTAGCTGTTAGGTCTCCTGCGCGAGACGCTATCGCTTCCCCGTGGACCTGTGCTTTTGTTTACCTTTTGACGTTGCTCCTGGTGAGTCTTTGATAGGACTTTTTCCCCTGAACATTTATCCTGGACTCTGGGCTTTTGTCCGCCTTCGTTTGTTATTCCTAAATCCCTTGGAAGAAGTGTTTAATTTCTTCGTTACTGGACTGGGCCCCGTGCTATTGACATTTTCCCTTAACACTTTGACTGCCACTCACGGCTAATCTCGGGTTTACGATAGTTACGTTGAAAGCCACGCACGAGATTTCTCTGAATTTTCTTTTTTTTCTTTTTTAGCGATCTGAAATCATATTGCATCACGCGAGCCTACCCTAGCCTACCCAAGGGCCGCCGGCGATCAGATGTGAAAAAAGCGCCCCCTATCGTCTCCCAGATGGTAAATGGTAAATGGAATGGACTCAATGAAAATGGATGGGGGGAAAAAAATATTCCAGTCCACATTTTCCAGTCCACTGATCCAGCCGGGGTTACCAGAGTTCATTCTGGATCCTCTGAGCCCCGCTGATCATGAGTTCTACTGTATACACGTTAGATCTATACACATATACCATTTGGATACCATCTGATGTCAGGTAAGGAATCTATGTTATCAGTGTTAGGATAATCAGACTAGTTTTCGAGGAGATATAAGCTTTTTTCTGATATGTGCTCTATCGGTTTCACTGTAAAATCCATGAGGAAATGAAAACGGCTATTATCAGTGCGCGCCTCGAACGTGCGTGCGTGCACGTATACTATTGATCATATAGCGTTTATTTGAAAACGATTCATAAATAGGCCGACAAATATCAACGTTCTGGAATATTCCAGTAAAAGGCGATTATCACAGAATGGGCTGTTTTTCACCTGAAAACGGGCGCTTTTCAAAATGCTCTCAAACGGAAATGAAGCGATAAAAAACCAATCTGCCTTGACAACACTGACTGGAAAATGATTCTTTGATAAGCGACGGGCAGATTAGACACATAATTTAAAACATAGATTAGGCGATATTAACGCTAACATTGGCGCCGATGGTGGCATTCAAGCACTAAGTCGTGCGCCCCCTGGTGGCACTGAAAGTGTTAAAGGGGACGTTCCTATTTTTTCCCCTCAATTCTCTGGACGGCTGTTTTTTCTCTAATGCATTTTTTGTCCTTAAAGGAACAGTGTTGCACATTTCTGTTGTAAAAATAAATACGCCCTTTGTGTTTGGCTAACTCTGATCTACCTGTCTGTGTCGTGCTGTTGGGGTCTCATACAAACCATAACATTACAACCCGACCATGTCGACCCCAGCCGACACAGACGGTTTTAGAACAGCCTTGGCAGGTCAGATCCAGCTGACCAACGCCCACACCCAACAGCTAGAGGCGGCGGCGGCTGCTGTGCAGGGCCTCCGGGCCCAGGTCCAGCCACTCCAGGCCTCTTTGGATGTCCTAACAACCCAGCAGACTGCGCAGGGGGTTCAACAGGCAGATATCCTGCAGCAGCTGCAGGCCCTCAGTACAGCGCTTGACACCCTGCTGTGGAACCAACCTGTTGCTGGAGCCCCAGTTAACCTACCCCCCGCCGTCGCAGCTGACCCCGCACCCCCTAACCCAGCTCCCCTTAAAGGGGACGTTCCTATTTTCCCCCCTCAATTCTCTGGACGGCTGTTTTTTCTCCAATGAATTTTTTGTCCTTAAAGGAACAGTGTTGCACATTTCGGTTGTAAAAATAAATATGCCCTTTGTGTTTGGCTAACTCTGATCTACCTGTCTATGTCGTGCTGTTGGGGTCTCATACAAACCATAACAATATCTGCATTTAAACATTTCAATAGTACTTGTTTTTATTGCTACATCAAGGCCATAGGTATAGAACGGACATGCCCATACACATCAATGCTCTGAGCTGTGGTGAATGCGGAACAGGAAATACTCAAACCATAGGGACCTGAATGACGCAGGTCTGTCTCTCATGACGAGCCACTGGAAGCCCTGGTTGCAGTGCCGGTGTCAGCTAGTGGAAGAGCAGGTTGAAGGTGACAGATTTTATGCTATTGTCGTGAAGCCATGTATGGCCAATGATCTTTGGTACAGCGTGATAAACGACTGATGTTTGCTATGCGACTCAACTGAAGAACGGACTCCCAAGCCGATCTGCCAGGCCAAACATATCCGGTTCCTACACCCACCTTGCACTGTCGTTGATTTTCTCTACTTTGTTACTCTTTATTCAGTTGCCTGCCAATTCAGCAGGCTCATGGCGGCAAGATGATGTGTCCAATGTCATCAAGTAGATAACCTGCACTTCCTGAAACCTTTTTTCATCTATTAGTTACAGCAGAAACACTTGCCTCACTCGAGTAAAAACACTTGCATCGCTAACTGAGGAGATAGAATCATGACAAGATCATCACATAGACCTAGCGTTATCGTACGATGACTTCTTCCAGCGACAAAATCATTTTATATTCAAAAGATCATTCAGTTGAATGGCCACCACCCGCACACCATCTCAGCCTGATGCGTCCTAAAGCCAAAGATGGTTGATTGATTGAATTTATTAGACAACCTAAAATCACATACAATACTGGTACACAAAATGTACAGCCATCATATATAATTTAAAAATTGTCGAGGATTGATACACAATAAAGCGGTTAACGACGGTTTATTGGTGGGTGGACAAGATGACGAGCAGGCACAAATATGACATGCACAAAATTCAATCTTCAAGCACTACACTTGAATAAAAAAAATGCAATAAAACAAATAAACACAAAGTCAACAGCGCACCTCCTGCATAGACCTTTCATGCTATCCATGGCAAGAAGCGCCATGGGATCCTCCAGCGAGTTAGATGCTTGAATTCACGAAGGACGGCACAGCATAGCTTTTTGGTAAAGCATGGGGATTATCATGAATAGGTACCTATAGCCATTGCCCTCTTATCAGTTCATGAACTCGGGCTTGAGTTTGTGTCACCTATCAAATTGCGATAGTTCAGCTGCCCAATTGAAAAAATCAACAAAGGTTTGACTTGCATCAGCAGAATGTTACAAATACAAAATCCGGTTGTATGCTCTGATGAAGGTCTGATAGACTGAAAGCTAAGTGGAAATCCAGTTTGGACTCACTGATTCATCCAGGCCCTTAGCAAAGATTTAGCCAGATGAGCGGTGGTCATCCTTCATTAACACATTGAGTACCAACGACGAGATATCGTGTTGTTGGCCGCCATGTGTTGAGTGCCAATGACGAGAAATCGCGTTATTTAATCGTTATTGCTTTTATTAGCGATATCCATTCATTTTTCATCAATCCAGCCTCACGTTATCATTGGGACTGTCTATGAGCTCCCGGATGGTATTTCACCCATTGGAATGGACTCAATGAAAATGCATGTGAAAAGAAAACTCCGGATTCCACATTTTACTTCTCAGGCATGTAACCCGAGACTACTGCATTCATTGGGGACCCTCCGAGCAGCGTGGATTATGTGTTTTCGAGTACATAACGTTGGATCAATAAACGTGATCAATATTTGGAATGGCGACCAGGAATTGGAATCTTTTTGCAGAACATCTGATCTGAGGTAAGGAATCTATTTTACCAGTCTTGGGGTAATCAGATGTTTTTTTTCACATATTTCACAACGTGTCCCCTATGTGTGTATGTGTGTATATGACGTTAGCGCTGACCAGGTCATAGATAATCGATTTTTCAGCCAGCTTCTCTAGCGTGCATAAGTACACATATACTATCGATAATCTAGCGTTTATTTGAAAACGATTCATGAATCAGCTGGAAAATGACAACGTGTTGTATGTATTACACTAAAGGGCGATTCCTGCGGATTTCCAAAAACTTCAGTTTTTCAAAACGGTATAAAACGGAAATGTACAGATGAAAAAACAATCCGTTTCATACATGTTGACTGCAAGCAAGTCATTGATAAGCGACGGGCGTATTAGACACATAGCCATAATATAGAAATAGCTCCGCGAAAATCATGAAATATCGGAAAAGCAGTCCCAAAAGGCTGGCATTCAAGCGATAAATAGTGCGCCCCCTGCTGGCACTCAATGTGTTAAGTACAAAATAAGACTTTGACATTTCAGTTTTTCTCATAACCCCAACATCGAAACTAGATCCTTTTTTGAGCATGTGTCCAGTCATGATACACCATTACACCCAAGAATGCACCTCATTGGGGAAGCATAGTATGTAAATGTGTGTGCCGATACTGTCTCACTGATTTACATCAGTTTCCATGTGACACCTGAAGTATACACGTCCTTGGTCCTTGATTTCCCGGTATGTGCACACGGAAGATATCCCCTTCCATACAACATTGTCACTGCTAATTCTGCATGGAGGACCATTGCAGCTGGCAGGGTGCATCTGCGCTCATCGCTCACCTCTTCTCCCCTCTACCTTTTCATCTATCCTCTCATCCATCTGAGGGTGTCAACCGTACGTGATACTCGTCCAGTCGGAGACCTGTTGTTCACCCCCCCAGTGACTTCGAATGGGAAGTAGCATTTCTGCAACATGATCTGCATGTGTAAGCTACCTACTGTAGCTTGTGTGGCGTATGTATGGGTGCTAAATGCTGTCTGGACTGAATGTTCCCTTTCTGAAAATAGAATCGTATGTAAAGGGTGAGTGACGCAGGGAGACTGTATGCTGGCATGGCCTCCCATGTGCGACCAGACCAAGAGCAGTATGGATTGTACATGCTTTGTATGGGCAAGGGGCATGAAATGAGCATTGCCCCATGTCATACAGTAATTTGTCTACTGACAAACACTGCTCTTGAAAACCGAGGTCATTAGCAACGTCATTTGACACAACAAACCAGTCTAAGTTCATGGAAATATATCCTGATTTGATTTGGTTTGTATCGTAAGGGTCGTCAAGGTAATAGCCAGGATAGCCAGGTGATGTGCCTCGCGTCATAAGGTTGATGATACAGCTGTTAGGCATCATACACAAGTCAGTCAATGTTGAAGTGGTTCAATTCAAGATTCAAGAGTTTATTCATCACATACATACCAGGGCATACAGTGAAATGCGGTTGGCCATGCCCGCTACGATTGTGCAATAAAACAATAGTAGTAATAATAATAATAATAATAATAATAAGATAACTAGAATAGACATTGTTCTGAAGGTCCAGATAAATTATTAGAATTAGTTCAACAAAAAGGTAGATTAGGCTATCACCTAAAGTCCACGTTTATTATTTTCTATACCTTATACATTGTTTTATTTGTATAAGATATAATTACTGTTTATTGTGTTGGAGAAAAAAAGTGTATGAGGAGAAAGGTGTTTTGCTACAGCGCTGCCTGTGGTGGTAACGTTGGTGTGTTATTAGTTTGAAACGGTGTCGTGGTGTCGCCAAGGGAGAGGAGGAGTACCATACTCCAGCATCGATCTGCAGACGGGCAGAGGATAACGGAGACAGCGGCGACGTTAGACTGAGTTCGGTTGCGGCTGAACTCAGATAGCCACCAACGGACTGTATGCTAGTTAGCCCCAGTATAAAGGGCTAACAAGCTATTGTACCAGAAGCTCGGGCGTTTTTGGACAAGAGGAACCCGGTCCGTATGAGACTCTCCTATCCAGCAACGACTACCCGACAGTCTTCCTACATCAGCCTCTGGACCGGAACTCCAGAGATCATCGTCGCCGTCATCGCCATTCTCCTCCGGACAATTCACCATCCACCCCCCCCCCCCCCCCCCCCCTCCAACGGCCTGGTACCATTCATTTAGGAATCATAAATTAACATCTCATAAATCATAAAACATCTGGGCCCACAAAGCCGCCAAGCCACTTTAGAGATGAGGAAAATTTGATTATAAAAAATATGAAAGAAGTGGCAAATGGATTTAACAAATTCTTCGTAAATGTTGGACCTAACTTGGCAAAGACCATTGAGAAAAACAATGACGGAGATGTGCAGAGTGGAGAAAAAGGGGGCAGCAGAGTGCCCCAGTCCATGTTTTTGGGAGAAGTCAGTGACAATGACATTATATCAACAGTAGTAAAACTGAAAAATAAGACATCAACAGATAGTGTAACTGAGGGGTACAATTCCCTGACTGTATTGATAAGTATGGTATCATTAAACCACTACCGCTTTATGTACTTTAACTACTGGCCATACAGTACACAATATATGAATATGATGAACACTTCCCACAATGAAATCGGTTCCAGTCAAAGGTATTAATCAAGTATTTAATGGAGCAAAAGGTACATATGATACTTATATTACATTTGATTGCACTTGTAAGGCAAATGAGTATTCGTAGGCAAATCAACACTGAATGTCCATTCTCTGGTTACGCAGGAGGCAAGTATACAACCTGGCTCTTAGGGAATTATATCTATGGTACACTTAATGATATAGCGGGATATACTGGAAGGGGTCCTCCCGGTTGTAAGCCGGCAGGGGGGGTAGGAGAGCTGTCGGTAGTAGAACGTCTGGTCAACGATATCTAGGGAGACTTCGAGTACAGAAGACAGTGCGATAGACTCTTGATCCGCAGACGAATACAGCTTGGTTCTCTTGTAGGCTGTAGCTCCACAGTGAAGAAGAAAACTAGGCGGCCTCAGGCTCTCTGAGCGCCGACTCGACCTTGACTCCTCTCGGGGGTAAATCCAACACTCACAGGCGTCGGCGATTATCCGCTCCACAAATCACAGTACCAAAGCAAATATATATTCCAGCCGCAAAGGGCTAAGCAGTCGTCGGGTAGGTAATCCAGTGTACATGTCCATTCGGTCCTCGCCTAGATCTCCTCGGATGAAAGCGCCATGTGGTCGGCCCAGCCTGGATAAGAATCTAGCTAACACGAGGAAGCGTTGGAGATGCTGGTCACTTTTAGAACTCTAACCGCACGATGCACCATACACAATAGACTATTATTAACCTAATAGAAATACGTCGCACTCGACGGTACAGTGCCAAACTCTGACAATTCAGCTATTAATTCGCACGCGGTCTCAATGCTATTCTGGGGCCAAACAGGCCATACTTCAGCGCACGTCGTATCGTGGGTGAGGCTTCACGTTGGTTACTAAGTTTCTGACTAAGTGCCTCTGTATTCACTTACGCCATATTTATATGCACGGTGAACAAATAGTGCCACTCTCATTTCTGTCGCCGTATCCCTGGGCAGGGCCGGGGCTAGTACAGACATGTCTTGTCGGTAACTTTGAACTTGGCTCCGGGGGCTGGTCCCCTGGCGCCTGGTCCTTTGTCCAATAGGAGAATGAACTATTATGGGCTATAGTAGGCTAAAGGGATATTCCGTGTATATGTACAAGGAATATACAAGGGATATCAAACGATATACAAATACTATTCAATATATATCAACAAATAAATATATATACTCGGTTTAATCTGATCCTTCGTAACAGCCGCCCCCTAATTAGTCCCACCTAATTAGCTAAGCAGAGACAGATTAACCGCACTGTCCACTACTCAATGTCTGCTGTGAGGGTCAGTCAATTCACAAAGTCATGGGGTCATGGTCGTCATCGATAGTATCGGGGAGCCTTGGCAGTTCTATTAGCCTTGCCACGGGTCGGGTGTAGGTCCGCCCTTGGACGAGCACTTCAGCTGCTCGGACCTTTCCGTCGGCACCGGTGATCACTTTGCTTACGCGGCCAGCCGGCCACATAGCTCGGGGTAGTGACTGGTCGATAATCATGACGACTGTTCCTTCTGTCAAATTGTCTCTCTCTTTTACCCATTTCTGGCGGGTCTGTAGAGACGGTAGATAGTGGAGTAGGAAGCTGTTCCAAAACTTGTCAGCCAATACTTGACTGTACCTCCACATTCTTCGGCCGTTCGCTTCTTCAGGCCTGTACATTGTCTGGGGTAGCGCGGGGTCCAGCCGCCCCATCAAGAGTGTGTTGGGGGTGACTGGGTCGACATCTGCTACATCACTTGGGACGTAACCGAGGGGCTTTGAGTTCAATACTCCCTCGATCTCCGTGAGGACTGTCATTAAGACTTCTTCCGCCACGGTCTGGGCCCCAAGCACGGCGTACAGGGCTGTCTTTATGGAACGTACTTCTCGTTCCCAAGTTCCACCGAAGTGAGGTGCGTTCGGGGGATTAAACTGGAAGTCAATCTGGGATGGAGCGAGGTGGGTCTTAAGTTCTGGGCCCATAGCTTGGAAGCTCTCTCTCAGCTCTCTTTCTCCGCCTTTGAAGTTTGTCCCGTGATCAGACAACAATGTAGACGGTTTTCCTTTCCGTGATGTGAATCTTTGGAAGGCCATAAGGAATGAGTCTGTGCTCATGGTTGGAAGGAGTTCGATATGTATTGCTCTGGTGGTCATGCATTTGAATACAATACCCCACCGCTTCTCTGTTCCTCTTCCTTTCTTTATATACAGCGGGCCGAAACAGTCCATACCGGTGGAGTGAAAAGGCTTGTCGCCGAGTCGGAGGCGACAGGGAGGTAGGTCAGCCATCCGGGGTATACTGGGCTGTGCTCGCCACTTACGACAGTCTAGACAGGTTCGCTGGAAGCGCCGCACTGCTTCTCTCCCTTGCAGTATCCAATAACGACGTCTGATCTCCGCGAAGACTCTCTCTGCCCCTGCGTGGTGCACATCCTCGTCGTATTTCTTTATGATCAGCTCTGTGACCTTGTGTCGGCTGTTCAAGACTATCGGGTACTTGACGTCATCCGGTAAGTCTGGGGCTCTCCGCAGACGACCACCCACTCTGATGAGACTATGGGCGTCGCTCTCGGGTGCTAGGTGGAGCAGTTTGCTGTCTGATGGGACGGGCTTTGCTCCCTGTAGACAGTCTAGCTCATCGGGGAACGAGTCTCTCTGGGCTCGTTGTAGTAGAAGAAGTTCTGCTTCTTCGTAGTCAGCTGCTGAAATGTCAGTAGTGGGCTGAACCTCTGGGTGGTGCCACAGAAATGTCTTTAGCTGCGCACTCTCTAGGGTGAGGCAATCGTCTATGTCGGGGTCTGTGGAGACGAGTGTGTTCAATCCACAGAACATAGATTTCTTGTTTTCGGCCTCCTCTTTACTCGCCTCCCGTGGGGTGGGTGTAGGCCACTCTTCTTCCGGGAGCTTGAGAAACTCTGGTCCGTCACTGTAGAGGTTGTGACGGGTGAGGTCATCCAGGGACATTCCCCGGGTGATGACATCAGCTGGGTTGTGTTTTGTGTCCACATACCTCCAGCTCGCTACTTCTGTTAACTCTTGAATCTCTGTGACTCTGACTCCCACGAAGACCTTGTATCTGCACGAATCAGACCGGATCCATGTGAGCACTGTCGTGGAGTCTGATCACAAGATTGTTCTTTGCACCGGAATGGTGAGTTCACGTTGGATTAACGTGGCGAGCTGCGCTCCTGCTAGGGCTGCGCAGAGCTCTAGACGCGGGATAGATTGTTGCTTTCGTGGGGCTATTCTTGAGCGAGCCAGGATGAAAGCAGTATGTATTTCTCCTCCCTCCTCTCGGGCACGCAAGTAAGCCACCGAACCGTAGGCTACTTCGGAGGCGTCGCTGAAGACGTGCAGATCCATCTTGCATGTCTCTGGCCTCACTGTGGGTGGGAAGTAGCTGCGGCGTATGTTAACACCTGGGAGTGAGCGGAGTTCCGTCTCCCACTCTCTCCATGTGGATGCAAGGTGTTCGGGTATGGGGTCGTCCCAGCCCTGGTCCTTGTCCCATAGTGCTCTTACAATCATCTTTGCCCTGGTGGTGTAAGGTAGAATACATCCCAACGGGTCATATTGTCTGGCGAGTGTTCTGTATACACTCCGTCTGGTGGTCGGTATTGCCGTCGACCTTCCCTGCTCCTTGGTCAGGGGTTTGTGTCTATAATGGAGCGAGTCTGTTTTGAAGCGCCAGACTAGTCCTAGTGTCATTTCTTGGGCTTCTCCTGGGATGGTCGCCATCCAGGTCTCGCTGCTCGCTGCCTTGTCCTCGGGGGAGAGGCTGCGCAATACTTGCGGGTCGCTGCTGGCCCACTGCCTGAGATCAAAGCCGCCTTTGATCAGGGAGGCGCGGAGCTTGAGTAGAAGAGCCTCGGCTTCTTCTGGCGTCGAGACGCTTTGCAAACAGTTGTCCACGTAGAAACTATTTCCTACACTTTGTCGGACCTCTTCATCTGCTGCTGGGTCCTCTGCGACGTGTTTCGGCAGTGCAAACGTAGCACAGCATGGGCTGCATGTGGTTCCGAAAGGGAGGACTTCCCATTGATAGATGGCTGGTTGCTCATCCCCGATCCTCTCTCTCCATAGGAACCGCAGCAGGGGCTTGTCCTCCTCCACTAGTCTCACCTGCAGGAACATCCCTTTGATATCTCCGCTGATGGCCACCTTGTCCTGGCGGAAACGTAGTAACACGCCTAGTAGAGAGGGGCCGAGTGTTGGGCCGGGCAAGAGCTCTTTATTCAGATTTTGTGATCCGATCTGGTAGCTGCAGTTGAACACAATACGATCCTTGCCGCTGTGGTGGACCTTGTGGTGCGGCACGTACCATGATTCGGTCGTCTGATCGGCCTCTTTAATGTCAATTTTCTTTATGTGTCCCGCTGTGATTAGCTTGTTGATCTCAGCGCGGTACACAGTCTCTTGAGCGGGGTCTTTGGCTAGGCGCCGCTCTGTGTTCAATAGATACCGCTCCGTCGCTTCTTTTGTGGCGTGAAAGGTAGGCATACCCTCTCGCCTCAGGAGTGGAGTTGCGTATCTCATCACTCCGTTGACGTTGACTCTCTTTGTCCCTTGCTCGAGGAGGGCTATAGCGTAAATGTCTTCCTTGGAACGAATGTCTTTCTTTTCGTTCTTAAAGGGCATTGTCTCTAGTGTCCATAGCCTCTCGACATGCTGCAGGAGAGTGGTGTCTTCTTCTGTCACTCTGGAGTGGAGGCAGTTAGTGGCTGCTGTTCGGTTAAGAGACTTAGCGAGGGGGCCTTGTAATGTCCATCCTAGGCGGGTCTCGACTGCTGCAGGACAGCCTCTGGGTCCTGTGTGGACTCGGTCTATCGGGACTATGAGGTCTGCATGGTCGGAGCCTATCAGCAGGGTCGGGGTGGCACCGTCTATGAGCGGGATAGGTAGTTGGCGCAGGTGCACATATTTATCCATCAGTTTGGCGATGGGGTAGGTGTACTGCGACAGGCCTATTTCTTGGCTGGTGAAAGCATTAGTAATCCTATACCGTCTCTCTGGCTGCCCGCTTGCTGCGATAGTGAAGGAGACATTCTCGCCCTTTATCGTCTTTAGATCTCTTCTTATTGTCCGAATCGTCATCTGGTTTTCGCTCCCCCGCAGCCCCAGCTGGGCCGCAGCGGACGCGAGGAGAAGGGTCTTCTCTGACCCGTCATCAAGGACGGCGTAAGTGTCCATGACCTTATCTTGGTAACTCAGTGTTACGCGGACCACCTTTAAGAGCACCTGGGCGCCCCCGCTGCTGGCGGGGTCAATGTACATAACACTTGCCTTTGTGCTGCTGGAAGGTGCAGGCTTTCTTCTGTTACTGTCGTGTAGGACATCTAGGTGGGCTCCGTCACACCGACTACACCTCTTCTTTAAGCGGCAATCGGCTGCCATGTGACTGCGCG
Source organism: Notolepis coatsorum (assembly GCF_963971535.1). Classification (NCBI taxonomy): domain Eukaryota; kingdom Metazoa; phylum Chordata; class Actinopteri; order Aulopiformes; family Paralepididae; genus Notolepis; species Notolepis coatsorum. The sequence continues at coordinate 49,079,805 of NC_140183.1, read as the reverse complement.
CACATCGGTAACAGCGTCGGTTGGACTTTATCCATTGACTCACTTCTTCAGCGGTCATCTTCTTGAACATGTCACATTGTGACAACCAGTGTTCCTTTTCGCAGTACGGGCACACCATCTTCCACTTCTCTTTCATCGAGGGGGTACTGTGGTTCTTGCTGCTCGGTACTGATTCTGATTGGTGCATGACAGTCACCAATCTTCGGCCATCGTGTGCTCTCCTAGGTCCCTCTCTGGAGCTTGGTGTGCTCCGCACGAACGTATCCAATCGTAGGCTGCTGACTTCTCTCGCCAGGAAGTCGGCTAGGTCTAGGAGGGATGGCTCGGGACCGTTAGGATCACGGTGGTCTCTTTGCTGCCTGAAGCGCTCCTGTCGGGCGGGCGGCAGCTTCTCTAAAATCCTCTCGACATTAGAGTTTGCGTATAGTTCGTGCATACCCTTTTCTCGTTGCGCCCCCAGCATCCCTACCAGGGATTGTACTTTGATAGACAGGTCGTCTAGTGAGCGATTGTCTGTTGCTGGGGGTAGGCGGTCAATATGCCTTATCTCTTGTATTACGTAATCCCATATGCGTCCATATCTTTGGTCGAGCGCTGCTAGAGCCGCTGTGTATGGGGTAGTAGAGGTGGCATAGGCCAGCGCTATGTTGTGCGCTCGGGGCACCTTGAGGTGCTTCAATAGGATAGCATACTTGTGGCGTTCATCAGCTACGTCAACCATCATTGTCTCTAAGCACATCCGTAACTTCGTGTACTGTGCTCGGTTCTCATGGGTGAAGTCTGGAAGCGTCGGTGTGCCAATGTATGACGCCGTAGATGGCTGGCACATCGGTGAGCGTTGGAAGAGAGGCCTCCTAGGCGAGTCTCCTCTTACGCCTCTCGGTGGGCTGGTACCGGCAGGGTACCATGGCCCGCGTATCCAGGTGCTATTCCTCGGGACTGGTCGTGCGTCATGCTCACCCGTGAATAGAGTCGGGGGTCTGTAGCGCAGAGCCGCGGGGGTAGAGCCTGGGCTGTACTGGACCTCCTGGTCCTGTGGAGTACTGTGCTGCTGTCGGGCTTGACTCTCCTCCTCTCCCTCTTCTTCTTCTGTCAGGTCATCTAGATCCTGTAGTCGTCTATTTAGCCTCTCCGCGGTGTGCACCGTTCCTTCCTTGTAGCTGGGTCTCACTGGGACCGGTCGGGGAAGGGGTTCGGAGGGGGGTATAGGCTCTCTCTGGTGGTCGAGTTCAGGGTCGCTTGATCGGTTAGGAGAGGGTGCCCTTGACCCGTGTCTTGACGAGGCCCTGGAACCCCGTGCGGAGGGAGGGGGTGTTGCCTTGGCGATTAGCTGCTCCATTAGCTGCGCTTGTATTCTGTCGCGCTCTGCTTCTCTTTGGGCACCGGCAGCGGCACGCTGGGTGTCGGCCCGGTCTCTTGCCATATTCTCTTCCGTCTGAAGGCGTCTAATCTCTAGACGTATACGATCTTCGTCGCTCCGTTGCTGCGCTTGAATGCGTTCTCTTTCCATGGAAGAATGTTCGCGCTCACTAAGCGTCTGTGCTTGGAGTCGATCGCGCTCTGTTGAGGCTGCTAGGCTGGCGAGGAACGCCTGTGCCAGCATCTTGTCCGCCTCGCTGGGGGAAGACGCTGGTTGAGGTGACCCGCTCCTGGCAGTACTCGTTGGAGATGCGTTCTCCTGCGGGGAGTCCTGGAGCTCTATCTCCTGGGCGCTCTCCTCTTTTTGTACCGTGCAGAGTTCCATCTCTGGAGGGTTGTCTTCCTCCCGGAGCTCTCCGGGGACTACTTCTTCGGTCTTGGCGGGGGGTAAAGTCGTGTCAGTTCCCTCCTGGTCCCCACCGTGAGCTTGGTCAGTTACATTAGAACCCACTAGGGCCTCTGTGGTCGGGGTATCCTGGTTGATAGGGTCGGACATAATTTTACTTTCTACTTTTACCGCGTTTACCGTCTGTAGAAGGCTAGGTAGTATACTGGCAGCGTAATCCTCTAAGTACTGAGGTGGCTGCCGTCTACGCTGCGGGCGATCTACTTTAGGAGGACCGTTTTGTGGAGTGTTCATCATAGGCCATTTCAATATTAATACCACTATATTAATATTACACTAGTTACCATCCGGCTCGAAGGACCAATTGTAACTGAGGGGTACAATTCCCTGACTGTATTGATAAGTATGGTATCATTAAACCACTACCGCTTTATGTACTTTAACTACTGGCCATACAGTACACAATATATGAATATGATGAACACTTCCCACAATGAAATCGGTTCCAGTCAAAGGTATTAATCAAGTATTTAATGGAGCAAAAGGTACATATCGCTGCTGTCGGGACAAAACCTCATAACTCCAAAAACCCAACTTTTCAGCAGATGAAAAAAACTAACACAGATTTGAGGGTGAATAGAGTTAGGAGGTTTAGACAGATGATCGGTTTAATGCTTTCCCATTGTTTAAACTTTGTAAAACCCACACACACATATGGAGGATGATCTACGGAGTTGATTTATATAATAAAAAAAAAATTCAAAAAATGGAGTTATGAGGTTTTGTCCCGACAGCAGCGATATGATACTTATATTACATTTGATTGCACTTGTAAGGCAAATGAGTATTCGTAGGCAAATCAACACTGAATGTCCATTCTCTGGTTACGCAGGAGGCAAGTATACAACCTGGCTCTTAGGGAATTATATCTATGGTACACTTAATGATATAGCGGGATATACTGGAAGGGGTCCTCCCGGTTGTAAGCCGGCAGGGGGGGTAGGAGAGCTGTCGGTAGTAGAACGTCTGGTCAACGATATCTAGGGAGACTTCGAGTACAGAAGACAGTGCGATAGACTCTTGATCCGCAGACGAATACAGCTTGGTTCTCTTGTAGGCTGTAGCTCCACAGTGAAGAAGAAAACTAGGCGGCCTCAGGCTCTCTGAGCGCCGACTCGACCTTGACTCCTCTCGGGGGTAAATCCAACACTCACAGGCGTCGGCGATTATCCGCTCCACAAATCACAGTACCAAAGCAAATATATATTCCAGCCGCAAAGGGCTAAGCAGTCGTCGGGTAGGTAATCCAGTGTACATGTCCATTCGGTCCTCGCCTAGATCTCCTCGGATGAAAGCGCCATGTGGTCGGCCCAGCCTGGATAAGAATCTAGCTAACACGAGGAAGCGTTGGAGATGCTGGTCACTTTTAGAACTCTAACCGCACGATGCACCATACACAATAGACTATTATTAACCTAATAGAAATACGTCGCACTCGACGGTACAGTGCCAAACTCTGACAATTCAGCTATTAATTCGCACGCGGTCTCAATGCTATTCTGGGGCCAAACAGGCCATACTTCAGCGCACGTCGTATCGTGGGTGAGGCTTCACGTTGGTTACTAAGTTTCTGACTAAGTGCCTCTGTATTCACTTACGCCATATTTATATGCACGGTGAACAAATAGTGCCACTCTCATTTCTGTCGCCGTATCCCTGGGCAGGGCCGGGGCTAGTACAGACATGTCTTGTCGGTAACTTTGAACTTGGCTCCGGGGGCTGGTCCCCTGGCGCCTGGTCCTTTGTCCAATAGGAGAATGAACTATTATGGGCTATAGTAGGCTAAAGGGATATTCCGTGTATATGTACAAGGAATATACAAGGGATATCAAACGATATACAAATACTATTCAATATATATCAACAAATAAATATATATACTCGGTTTAATCTGATCCTTCGTAACAGATAGTGATGGGAATCGGATAGACATGTAATGTATTGTATCGGGAATACGATGGGAATCGACTGTATTATCAAGCCCCTCTGTTAAGTTTTTAATCTTTCTTTTCTCTCAGGGACTTTTCCAGACAGAATGAAGGTAGCAAAGGTTATCCCTCTCTTCAAAACGGGAGACAAACATCCATTTACTAACTATAGACCAGTGTCACTACAGTCACAATTCTCCAAAATACTTGAAAAGCTATTTGTAGAAAAATTAGACCAGTTCATTGAAAAGAATAATGTTACTGAGTGAGAGTCAGTATGGATTTCGATCCAATAGATCCACTGCTTCAGCTGTGACAGACATAGTGGAGGACATAGCAACAGCTATGGATAACAAAAAGCTCACTATAGGGGTGTTTATTGATCTCAAGAAAGCTTTTGATATGATAGATTCCATACTATTGTCAAAGCTTCACTCATATGGGGTGAGAGGAATAGTGCTAGACTGGCTAAAAAGTTACTTAGATAACAGGCAACAGTTTGTAAACTTCGCTGGAAACGTATCTGAACATATGCACATTAAATGTGGAATTCCACAAGGTTCAGTTTTAGGACCTAAACTGTTTATTTTATATATCAATGACATATGTGAAGTGTCAAAACTATTGAAATGTGTATTATTTGCGGACGACACACATTTTTACAGCTCAGGATATGATTTAAAAGCTTTAGCAAGCATTATCGTGCAGGAAATGGACAAACACAAGAAATGGTTAAATCATTAACATTTAAATCATTAAATGTGGAAAAAAAACAAAGTTTATGATCTTTCGCAAAAGAAAAAAAGAGGACAATTTTGTATTGTCAATATATGGAGTTAATATTGAAAGGGTTACAGAACTGCGTTTTTTGGGAGTATTGCTGGACGAAGGTTTGACCTGGAAACCTCATATTGCACACGTAAGGACAAATATTTCCAAGAGTATTTTTATTGTGAATAAAATTAAATATGTATTAGATAACAAAGCAATGCGAACATTGTACTGTGCACTCATATTGCCTTTTATATTAATTACTGTGTGGAAGTATGGGGTAACACCTATAAGAGTAATATAAAACCACTGTATCTCCTACAGAAGAGACCTATTAGGATTATTTGTAAAGCAGACTATCGAGAACACACCAACATATTATTTATTAATTCTGGATTATTGAAATTGCAGGGGCGGTCGGGTGGCGTAGCGGAGATTGCGCTTGTTACCAATGCAAGAGGCTGCGGTCTTGACTCCCCGAGTCAGCATTGCCTGCAGCTTGGGCCGATCGTCATACTAACTCGTTTGGCTGAGTTAGCGGGAGGGAAGTCGTGGGTGGGAATCTGGCGTTGTGGACAGCGACGCCTACAGGTCAGGTCTGGGCGCCTGCTCAGCGAAATTCAGGAAGTGGTGAAGGCAGCGTGACCTCCCATGCGTTACACTTCACCAATGAGAGTCCTCGCTGCCAGGTGAAAAGAGAGCCGCTGGCTGTCTCTGCATGTGTCGGAGGAAGCATGTGGTAGACTTCAGGGTTCCCTTGTACCGACCAGTAGGGTGAACATGCGCACAACAATTAGTTAGGGGAGGGGGGGAATTGGCATAACGACTAAATTGGGATGGGGAGAAAAGCATAGAAAAATCAGGCGGAGAAAAAGAGGATTAAAAAAAATAAAAAAATTGCAAGAGCTAGTTAAGTTACAGACATTAGGGGCAGCTACGTGGTGTAGTGGGGAAGGCGCTCGCCACGAAATCTGGAGACGCTGGGCTTGCCTGTTCGAGCCCAGCGCTCCACATTTGCTTTCAGTTTAGCTGGTCGTCCGTACTAATACACATTGGCCATATTAGGGGGTGGGAAACTGATGGGTGGGGATCGGGCGTTGTGGACAGCGACTCCTACAGGTCGGTTGGTGCACCTGCGCAGTAGAATCAGGAAGTGTCGGGGGCAGCGTGAGCTCCTCGCCACTGAGAGATCGAGCTGCGCAGGTGAAAAGATGCGACTGCTGTTACCTCAAGTACCGGAGGGGACTTGTGCTATGTATGACTTAGTCCACATTGCAGCTGGCTTGTGGGAGGCAAGAAACAGCGTTCGTGACAGGGGAGGGTTGAATTGGATGATACGAAATTGGGATGGGAGAAAATATAGAAAAATGGGAGAAGAAGTGGATCAAAAAAAGAAGTTACAGACATTAGTAGTTAGGCCAAAAGTAAAGCATTACCAGCCAATCTACAAAACAGGTTTGTCCTCATATCACAGAATTGAGAGCATAGAAGGGAAGGTCATTTTAAACATCAACACACTAAAATAGATGTGTATATCAGTGGTGGGAGTCAAACTCTGGAATTCTCTTTATAATGAGTTGAAGTACTGTAAAAAATATTTTCCAACAAAAAAATTCTTTTAAAGACAGAACTGTAACGGTCCACCTGTTCTGAGGTTTTCCCCTGCTCTTCCGTCCCCACCTTTGCACAGACTTTCCCCTGCTCCTCACTCGCCCCCACCTTTGCCACCTACTGGACAGATGCTGCCATTGCTCCTCCTCCATTTATGTATTTTTTTATCCACTTTTTCTCCTTCTTTTTCTGTTTTTCTCCCATCCCAATTTAGTCGTGGCAATTCCCCCCTCCCCTGTCTTGATCGTTGCTCGCATGTGCCCCCCACTGGTCGGTCATAGGGAGGGTTGACAAATCTATCGCATGTCCCCAGCCACTTCTTTTCACCTGCCAGCGCGGACTCTCATTGGCGAGGTGTAACGTGTGGGAGGCTCACACTACCCTCGACATCTCCTGTCCTTGCTGTGCAGGCTCCCTGACCGACCTGTAGGAGTGGCTGTTTACAACGACCAGATTACCACCCATCGACTCCCCTCCCGCTGACTCTGCCAATTGAGTCTGTATGACGGCCGGCCCAAGCCTGAGGCAACGCTGACAGCCGGATTCGATACCGGTGTCTCACGCATTGGTGACGAGCGCTTAGACCGCTGCGCCACCCAGCCGCCCCCATTCATGTATTGTTAAAGTGTCAGTATTTCTGTGTTTTCTCCTCATTTTGCTGTTGTTCCCTGTATATCTGTTACCCTCTGTGCTCATGTGCTTTTGTTAAGTGTTATTCTGTCTTTTAGTGTTGTCCCCAGTGTGTGTTTGGTCTGGTGTTGTTATTTAGTCTTTTACCCCAGTTTTGTTTCAGTCTGTCCCTTCCCACAGGGCCCTATTCCACGTACCTGGTTCAACTAAGTCGATCAAAAGTCCCATTATCCAGATTCAATTAACCCGATGTTTGAATAGGCTTTCCCTGTTCCTCGAAGGTGGATTCAGTCTCGTTAATTCGAACCAGACTTGATACTCAGGATAATTGCACGCGGCCGCCTCACCTGAAAAGACAGCAGGTGTAGATCGCAGAAATCCTGATTTTCCAACGGCATTGATTGATTGATTGATTTAAAACTTTATTAACAAGATTGCAGAATGGGTACAATACAGTACGGCTCAATAGCCTCGCCGAGAAGTTAAATGCATAATCTATAGGCTAATTTTAAGTCCCTCATTACCCCAATCAATCAGATTATATTTCTTTAAATGTGCCTGCTGGCAGTAGGCTTAATGGAATGAATAATCAAATGAGATCTTGCTAGCGAAAAATAATTAGTTCAACTCTTTCAGAATAAGGATAAAAACAAGCCCAAATAGTATATCTAATTGATACGAATTATATTATGAGGATATCTGTACTGTATGTGCTTAGGTATTATGTATACATATAAATACATGGTTCCCAAAGAGAGGCTTGGAGGGAGGCTTGCAGTTACACTATTAATCAGGTTTTAATCTGTTTTGGACATCATCCATACATGCATTGAATTGATTAACCTTTGGTTTATACCAGTGACACCTCATGTTGATCATCAGATAACAGTGCTTGAAAAGATAAATGCATTTTCTCAAATTCATTCATCAAAAACGTCAAAAGCTCATTCAATTTATCAAGTCACGTCACGTCATCAAATCCATCAAACAGCGCATCTCCTCATATATTTTAAACCCAGTTACAATATCACAATAACGCGTGACTGTCACAGTGACAGTGATACAATTAAACAATCCACAGATTCAGATTCCTCATAATTCATATCCACAATCCACGCATAGACGCTTCAATGTATGCTTCAACACAGCGAAGAATATTAAACTAATCAGAGCCAAACGCCCGATAGGTTTCATTCATTAAAAATATCCCTGCAGGATTCACATTTGCAATGCACCGTTATTAAAATAACCACATGCAGTGTATCGCGACTCCGAGCGCCGTATCCGTATAAATATGATGTGCATTATTTAGGACAAAGTAAATCTATAGGCTGAATGTGATTTATTATCAGCATCTTAGGTATATTATTTTACATTTCAAAAGCCCCCTCTAGAAGAACGAAGCACAAAAACATAATTCAGAATGGTATAATGGGATCTAGACTGTAAGAATTATTTCAGGAAGCGAGCTGCATTTCTTTGCGAGGGTGTGGCCATGCAGGTTATCCAGCTAACTGAACTAAACTCTGCCCTCGACCAGGTTCAAACTTTCTGATCTGTTGCCATAGCGACTTAGACAATCCGACGTCGGGGAACGGAAATGTCTGGCTTAAGTCAAGGTACGAGGAACAGGGCCCTGGTCTTGATATGCTGCACGCTAACGGAGCTAACCAGCAACCGGACACTCAAGGGTAACGAGGGATAACGAGGGTAGTAACTTCCGGTCAGGGAGTTCCAAAATAAAAGAGCGACGTCTATAGCAGCGGAAATACGTATATTTTGTACATTATCTAACGTTAACACGAACCTAAACTAACTTTAGGTTAGTTGTAACGTTAGTTTAGGTTTGTGTTAACGTTAGATAATGTACAAAATAAACTTATTTCCGCCCACTTCCGCCCACTTCTTATGTGTCTACCTCTAAACAAACACACACACACACATATGTATGCACACAACACTAACACACACACACACACACACACACACACACACACACACACACACACACACACACACACACACACACACACACACACACACACACACACACACACACACACACACACACACACACACACACACACACACACAATACCCATAAATCATTCGTCCAACAAGTCTTTCTGTTAACCTGTCCTGAGCAAGGAAACACTGAGGTATTGTTGTGAATGACTGGAGAGACTGGGGTCCAACATTCCTGACACGAGTGACCTGACCTTTTGTGTGTGTGTGTGTGTGTGTGTGTGTGTGTGTGTGTGTGTGTGCATGTGTGCATGTGTGTGTGTGTGTGTGTGTGTGTGTGTGTGTGTGTGTGTGTGTGTGTGTGTGTGTCTGTGTGTGTGTGACGGGTGTGGCTCAGTGTCTATTGACAAAAGATACCAACAATTCTTACATAAACCGTTGTCTGAAGCCAAGATGATGATGATGATGATGATGGAAAAACATTGGCAGCCTGTTTTGAGAGGTGAATAGTCACTTTATATATTCTGTTATGCAACAACTGGAACAGTATCAACCAGCCACCACCTACTAGTACTCCTAATAAAATTTGAGAGGGGCATTACGAGTCCCTGGAAAGTATGCAGTACAACTGTTCAATGTCGAAGATGTCGTAGATTGTGGTAAACCTTGCTGCAGTTGGCAGGTCAGCTCTAGTCTTTGCCAAATGCCTCTATCCACCATGGTGGGATCTATTAATCTTATAATCCCCGCCCACTTCTGCCATTGTCTCTTTATTTGCTGTAGCTGAACCTCGTGATAAAGTTGCTAGCTGGCGTGGATATTCCCAAACCGAATAAATAATGTATCTAAGACTATAAGCACACAAACGTTTAGTTAGCTCCTTATCCTTATAGCAAATATTTCTATAAAGAAATAGAAAAAGGGGCTTGGAGTTTTTCATTCAAAATTGACAGACTTCAAAGGCTAATATACCCCTGTCTAGATACAGTGTCACAACTGCATAGGAAGTTGAAAGACAAAATCGGCAAGCTGGCAGCGTCCTTCTTGCCTAGGAACATAAGGTGAGTAGGATTCACTGAATAAGGTGACGCCCACTTCTTATGTGTCTACCTCTAAACAAACACACACACACACACACATGTATGCACACAACACTAACACACACACACACACACACAATACCCATAAATCATTCGTCCAACAAGTCTTTCTGTTAACCTGTCCTGAGCAAGGAAACACTGAGGTATTGTTGTGAATGACTGGAGAGACTGGGGTCCAACATTCCTGACACGAGTGACCTTTTCACCTTTACATAATGACCATACACAGACTGTTATGTGTACTTTCACATGGTGGAGGGTATACTTACTGTCTTCTGTGTTACATTCACATTGTGGTGTGAGTGTGGTGTCACTAATTGCCTTGGTGAGTTGTAATTGACACAGTTGATTTTGTAATCAGGTGCGGTGATGAGAGGCTCCACTCCATATATACACAGACCGGGAGCATCGTCACTCTCTCTCTCTCTCACCCTTTTGATTTTTGTCCATGTTCATTTCATGTCCTGAACCAAGGAGGCTGGTGTAACCAGTTCTCCACCTTTTGTTATTTGGGAAATAGTAGTTAAATAAGTAAGGGATAATGTATAGCTACGAGGTCATTGTCGCAAAATAATTGACCGACACGGAGTTTAGAATACCGAGGCGCCTCGCCGAGGTGTTTTAAACGTAGTGAAGGTCAATTATTTTGCAACAATGACAGAGTATAGCTATACATTATCCCACTTATTACATGGCTAACTTACTAACAATATACCTAATTCATTTTACACCATCGACAAGACGAAATCAAATGCAGACGCAGTTGTTCTGTGGCTCCGTCCGCTGTCAGCCCAAATAAAGTTATTATTATCGCCGGCAGGTGTGTGGACTGATTGCACTGCTGCAGTGTGTGTCAGTGGGCTTGATTGCGAACAGCTGCGAACAGCGGTCATTATTGCTCGGCAGAGGTCCGTTATCGAGTAATAACGGACCTCTGACGAGCGCTATTGACCAATCACAATCAAGCATTTCGGCGAATGTTAAAACGCCATGTAATAAATATTGTTATTTTTGCTAAAAGCTTTGTCCGACTCCATGTGTCCAGCTCGTTGCAACCAAGACCTAGGGGCAAACGAGCCATCTCAGCTTGACTGTGGAGGCCTTAGGGCAAGATATCCAGGCTTGGTTGTAACACAGACAAACAAACAGCAGAACGACCCTAGGTGTACCTTGCAGTGCCTCAGGACATGTAAAGGTATACTAGGCCAGAGAGCAATGCAAATATACACAGGTCTGGAGGTGGTGGTGTGGGTGCTGAGGTCGTAATATTCTACCGACGTCGCTAGTTATGCAACTAAATTCACTCTATACCCACAACACCTTGACTTGAGGTGTGTATTCATATCTCTGTACATCATTGTCTATAGTTCATATTATGTACGTCAGTCCCAGACGGAAACCCCCGAGCTCGCGTAGGATAGACACCCTCCGTTGCTCCGAGAGGGTTACAATCATGGGCCTTGACCTCAACGTCAAGCCCAAGTACTCCACCTGTTGACTGGGAAGAGGCGTACTCTTCTTCCAGTTCACAGCAAAACCCAGCCTGGTGAGGAATTCCACCACCAGCCTGGTATGAGACCTGGCAACCTCCTCCGATCGGCTGAGGAGTAGAATGTCGTCGAGATAGAATAGAACCCGTATTCCCCGACGACGTAGAGGCTCCAGCGCAGTCGCTACGCACTTGGTGAATGTGCGGGGAGCCAGAGAATAGCTGAACGGCAACCTCTGGTACTCGTACGCTACGCCCTGAAACAGGAACCGCAGGAACTTCCTGTGAGGAGGGAAAATCGGGATGTGAAAATACGCATCCTTCAGGTCTATGGAGGTGAACCAGTCTCCCCTTCTGACAGCAAGCAGCAGGAGTTTGACGGTCAACATTCTGAATGGTCTCGCTACAATCAGACGATTGAACGCAGACAGATCCAGTATAGGTCTGACCCCCTTTTTTGGGCACCAGAAAATAACGGGAGTAGACGCCTGACATCGTGTCCTCTCTCGGGACCACGACTACGGCCTGCTTCGCCAACAGAGATTGGATCTCGTCGGCCAGGGCTGTCACTGCTTCTGACCCTGACAACAGGGTCGGTACCAAACCTGAGAACGGAGGGTGGGGTTGTGCGAACTGCAACACAAGCCCCTCCCTCAACGTTCTCTCTATCCACCCCTCCAAACGGCATTCTTGTCGCCATATGTGAAAATAATCCCACAGCGCCCCCGCCGTCAACTGACGCTGGGCCGCAAGGAACAGTAGATAGTTGGCCCGGTCCCTCCCGCTGTGCGATGCACCCAAGGGGGGACCCCGACAGAAAGGGCCGGTTTGATACGGGGAAAGACGCTGCCATCAAACTAGTTGACACACACCCCCCCCCCTGAACACCCCTCTAGCGCATGCTGAGGAGTTGTTCTACAGCTAGACATGCAAGGCGTGAGGACCCCATGGGCTCCTACACGCCGTAGCCCTGCAGTGATATTGCTATCACCCAAATCACGCTCGCCTCTTCTTTGCAGACCACTGCCGCTCTCACGGGAGTGGGAGGCATCAGCGTGACACCCCGCCTGGCGAAGGCGAGGCCGGGGTAACCCTTGCTGTGCATTCAACTGAAGAGGCCTCGAGTCCCCCTGCTGACCACTGTAAATAGTGGCAGCCGTAACACCAGGCTCACCCATCACACAACATTCTCACGGACAGACCCAGGCTCAGCCATCAACTGGGTGTCAGCCCCTGTACCCATGAGAAGTGAAAAGTGGGGCTGCATGCGCTTCAAAGAAGGTTCGCGGCCCGCAGCCAAAGGAAAACGATCAGAGCCCCGCTTCCGTGGGTAACGGAGAGAGGATTGAACGGGGAGCGGGCTGCTCGCGGCAGAATGACGACGGCTTGTTTGATCCAAGCCGAATACACCCAAAATGGCCGATCCCTCGGCCGCCAAGGCTGTCGGCCTTGCGGATCCCTGTTGACTCTCCGCCCAGGGTACCACTGGCGGGGGAAACATGGCCGCCTGTCGAGGGCCTCGCCACAGTCGTTGGCGAGGCCATGCTCCAACCTCTGGCTGCACAGCGTGAGGCGGTGTGGGACCCAGATCAACAACCGCCTGCGCCTCCACAGAACGACCAAAAAGTCCTTCCGTGGAAAAAGGAGTCGTGAGGAGAGAAAACCTATCCAACCAGAGTGCTCCAACCAGACATGCCTATTAACAAACGTTGATAGCATCCTAATCCTCCCCACAGTTATAGCTTGCGACTGAGTCAAGATCTCTATAATACCACAAACATGCAACATGTTTATAATGTCGGCTGGACCCAAAGCCCCACTACCCGACGCCAATGTGGATAGGAAAATAGACAGCTGAGCCGTAACACTGGCCGCCGCTAAAAACCATCCTGCAGCAGTATACCACTCATCCGTCCATACTGCCACCCTCCGAGCCGATTCGCTCTCAAGCATCGGCCGGGTGGGACATCGTTCATCCCCGCCGGGGCACAGGATCAAAGCTACCTGGCTACTTAGCCACGGTACACCCGGCCTGCACCCTGTTGTCAGCCCTTTTATAAATAAGACTCAGCGAAACCCCCCACATTAGCTACCGACTGACCTTCATCAATGAACCGGGCAAGAGGAAGGAAAAGCGGCAACGTCCCACGGCGGGGAATATTAGAACAACGACCCATTTCAGCATTAGCATTAGCAGTAGCATTAGTGTTAGCAGCATGCTCCAGGATCGCTCGGAAATCGTCCACTGCAGTGGAACGTTCACCAAGCCATCCCGCCCCTGGCGCCGACACACACTCCACAGCATTACTAACACCAACATCAATGCCTGATGACACAGGGCCTACCTGTGTACAAGCCAGCTCGATAGCCAAACCTTGCACGCTGCTCCTTGATCTGCTGCCACCAGACGAGGAAACATCAGAATAGGCCTGACGTGTCGCTGAAACATGCCCCGAAGATTCCAGGGGTAAGCAAACCTCCGGTAAGCATTCAACATTATGCAATTTCTCTAATCTTTTCATAGCACTAGTTACATAGGGCGACTTGCGACCGCTATGATGGAAACGAAAAAGAGGAAGAGTGAGTGGTGACCACGCCTAGTACTTTATAGTACGCCTCTATAGGGGCCTGGCAGGTGGTGGGCGTATTTGTTTTTTTCGTTGATGGTGTACAGTAGGTACATGAGATGAGGTATATCTCGGTATGGCAAGAACAGGATGCGATGCAAGTACGCTATATAACCACAATCAGCTCCTTGGTTTTACCAATGTTCAGGAGCAGGCTGTTGTCCTGGCACCAGCGTTCCAGTACCTCAACCTCCTCCCGGTAGGCCTTCTACTTGGGACAGCTCTGCTGTAAACACTGGAAATAACCGTGCGGGTCTCTACTGCGCATGGGCATTGGGCAGAACGGCTCCGTATCCGGCTTGCACAAATTACATGGCACCATTGTCGGCGAGTTTCGGCGAGTTTCCAAAACGAAAACACCTTTTGAGCGTTGCCACTAGGAAAACGCGTGTTCCTGCCAAAACTGCTTTATTTTTAACTTGGACATGCAAACGTAATCATTCGAAAATAGAACGTTGCTGTTTTACCCCAGTGTAACCATGGCCTTACTCTGCTAGGGCCACCAGGAGAGCACACAACATAATTAAGGACAGCACATACCCCCAACACAGACTCTTAAACCTCCTGCCATTAGGCAGGCGATATAAGAGTCTGAAAGCCAGCACTACAAGACTGACAAACAGTTTCTACCCACAGGCCATCAGGCTCTTGAATGCCTAGTCCCCCCCCCCCCCCCTTATATATATATATATATATACTTATACTTATGAATCACTAAAGACACTTTTTAACTGCTGCTGTGACCCACTGTCACCTCCATTCATATGTAAATACTGACCGGCACGTGCAATGTAACTCACTGTGCCTTGTATATATATATTTATCTATTTTTACCTTATTTTCTAGCACTCGCTTGTATTTAAATATGTTTAAGTTAAGTATTGTGTGATTTTGTGTGAAGGGCGGACTAGCAAAGTAAGATTTTCATTGTATGGCAAACTGTCTGTTTAACTGTGCATATGACAATTGATTGACAGGAGCTGGCTTGAGCTGGGTAGTGTCGTTTTTCAAAATTCCAACACCCATTGAAAGCCCTGGGTCTCCTCTCCTCATAATGACTACAAACAAAATGGCGCCGCGCATTTCCTGATGTCTATATTCGCTAGTTTCTGAATACATTTTCAAAACTCATATTTCACGAATAACACTAACCTATTGGTAAAAAAAACGTATTGCTGAAAATATACACTATGACTGCTGTTTTGACAGGGTTAGGGTCTTTACTCTTGGCTACATTTGAAAATAAACCGCAACATTAATTAAGTTAAGTAGAAATACACTAATAAAATTGTACTGTGGTAAAGGTAAAAGTCCTCCATTCAAAATTCTACTTACTGTATGTAAGAGTGGAGAAGTATTTGATATTGAATGTGCTTACGTATCAAATGTAAAAGTACGCATTCTACATTGTGTTTGTGTATTCCAGTGCTTGGGGTGTTGACAGGCTTCAAATTTGAAAGTACATCATCTTCATAAACTTTTGCCATGTTTTCTATGCTAAATCTTTTTCTAGTAACTAATGGGTTCAAATGAATGTAGTGGAGTAAAAGTACAAAGTTCCCTAAATGAAAATACTAGTCTAGTAAAATACTGTACTTAAGTGCAGTGTTAAAAACACTTCCCATTGAACGCCACATGTCTTGGCATAAAGTTTCTGGCTACGCCGTGTCCATACCCGTCACATCTGCCCCCTCGCTTGAATGCTCCAGAATTAACCAGCATGGGCCTCGTGTACATCAATCAGAGACTGTGGGGTGCTAGGGGGAGATTAGGGGGATTAGGGGTAGCAGTTATCATTCAACTCTGCATGGTGGTTCCTAGGTGCAGGAAGGCTATAATGTCAGTGGAACTTTATCGGGTGGCAATTGAAGTTAAATTGAGCAGTGACACAGAGATGGTGAGGCACGGAGGAACGTTTTTGCATTTGATATGAAAGTAAAGACACACACACACACACACACACACACACACACACACACACACACACACACACACACACACACACACACACACACAAACACACAAACCACACATACACACACAGAAACACACACAGAAACACACAGAAACACACACACACACACACACACACACACACACACACACACACACACACACACACACACACACACACACACACACACACACACACACACACACACACACACATTGTTGTTTGGTTGCCCACATTCCAGGGTGCTGTGAGATTCTAACGGGTCATGAAGCCAGAAGACATTTACTCACTTGATTACAAGCCAGAGAAATGCTGGCTTTACTGAATGAGTGGCTCACATTTGCCCTCAAGTATATTAGCAAATAATGAGCTGTCATTCCTCCAAACAAGTGCGGCAGCATTCAAACTAGATGAGGAGAGTGATAAGATTGAGAAGAGTGAAACTCTACCTTACTTTCGGAGCATGAGAAAAACTCTTGCAACCCAAATTATACATGGGTCATAGTCATGACACAACATATATTTTTTTTATCCACTTTTTCTCCCATTTTCTATTTTTCTCCCATCCCAATTTTCATATCGTCCAATTCAACCCTCCCCTGTCTTCGAACGTTGTTTCTTGCCTCCCACAAGCCGGCTGCAATGTGGACTAAGTCATACATAGCACGAGTCCCCTCCGATACTCGAGGTAACAGCCATTGCATCTTTTCACCTGCGCGGCTCGATCTTTCAGCGTCGGGGGTCTGGGCTTTGGAGGGGCCCCGCCCCCGTCGCTTCTTGATTCTACTGCGCAGGCGCACCAACCGACCTGTAGGAGTCGCTGTCCACAACACCCGATCCCCACCCTTCAGTTTCCCTCCCCGTAATACGGCCAATGTGTATTACTGTGGACGACCAGCTAAACTGAAAGCAATGTGGAGAGCGGGGCTCGAACAGGAGGCATCCTGTTCGAGCCTAGTCTCCAGCATTCGTTGCGAGCGCCTTGGCCACTGCGCCACGTAGCCGCCCTCATGACACAACATATTACAGTACAACAGTCCTCCATCTAGGTTATCTAACTGTCATCTAACTTTGAAAGCCTGTCAGGACATCTCACAACCCACTTTTGGGTCTCGTGCCGTTCCTGTTGAGAATCAGATACCCAATCAACATTTTCCCTCCCTGTGAAGAGGGTGACCTTTCATGTGGGGCGTGGTCCACCGGAGATACGTCTATAAGATTACACTGGAAATACATGATGTGGAGCAGGACAGGGGTAACTGAGGGCTGTGCCAGGTCACAACTTGTATTACCAAGATCCTGCTTACAATAGGTCACTTGGGGGTAGGTCAAAGGTCACGTTGCTAAAGGGCATAGAGGCCCCCGAGGCTTGATGATAACGTGCACCAGTGAGAAAGGAGAGAACCGACGTAGTCTATCTGGTGCCAGAGCCCAGGCCAGACCCTCTCTTGGTATGAGAAAGACCTTTCAGTCAGGCCTCTGTGAACTGTACGCTTCACTGCTGCTGAGAGAGGCATACAAGACGCTTGTGAGAAAGACCTTTCAGTCAGGCCTCTGTGAACTGTACGCTTCACTGCTGCTGAGAGAGGCATACAAGACGCTTGTGAGAAAGACCCTTCAGTCAGGCCTCGGTCAACTGTACGCTTCACTGCTGCTGAGAGAGGCATACAAGACGCTCGTGAGAAAGACCCTTCAGTCAGGCCTCTGTGAACTGTATGCTTCACTGCTGCTCTCAACAAAAAGGCCCGGAAGAGGATGTTCTTCCTACATCAGCTGAGGAAGTTCAGGCTGCAGAGGACCATGATGGTCCAGTTTTACACCGCCATCCTCCAGTCCATCCTCACCCTCTCCATCATCACCTGGTTCCCTGCAGCCACGGTCAGGGACAAGGCCAAGCTGCAGCGGGTGATACGATCAGCGGAGAGGGTGATCGGCTGCCCCCTTCCCTCCCTTGAGTCCCTACACTCCACCAGGGCCTTGAGGAGGGCGAGGAAAATCATGGCAGACCCCGCCCACCCGGGTCACAACCTCTTCATCATGCTCCCCCACGGCAGGCGGCTACGGCTGCCCAAGACATTAAAGTTCCGCCATAGACTCAGTTTCTTCCCCTCAGCAGCCCGCCTGGTAAATGAGTCAGGTGTCCCCCTGCTCCCCCCCCCCCCCCCCCCCCCTCTATGGCGATCTGCTAGGGCTGGACCTCTGGACTTGAACTGTGCTGCACTGTATCCATGTCCCCAACCACTGCACTTTACTTTACATTACAGTCTTATTTTGTCTCAGTGTTCTGTCCTGTTTTGCACTTATTTATTATTATGTTATTCTTATTGTGAAAAAAATCATGAACTGTAATAATGTCGAATCGCGTTCCATTTGTATATACAGTATGGTGAATAAAGTAATCTGAATCTGAATCTGAATCTGAGAGAGGCATACAAGATGCTTGTGAGAAAGACCTTTCAGTCAGGCCACTGTGAACTGTACGCTTCACTGCTGCTGAGAGAGGCATACAAGATGCTCGTGAGAAAGACCCTGGAGACAGATTTGTATGTGAAGGACCGGGTGTTTGTAAGAAGAAAGTATGAAGAGAGAAGGGACAGAGACAGGAAGGAGAGAGAAAGAAACTGCCTCAATGTACACATTCTTAAAACCACCCCTTCTTACTGTCTGCTCTCATAAACCTGTTAGTTAAACGAACACAAAGCTTTTACAATTCCTCGACAGTTTTATAGAGATGTTGTGGAACAGGTTTGAATGTAAGATGTTTGCGCCGCCACAACTCTTTCAAACGTAAGGCTTCCGCATTCGCCAGTTTGAAATTCTCTCAAGACCAAAATAACTCAGAAAAGATTGTTTTCCTTCTCTCTGGGATTTTTTTTCAAGAGTCTATCATTCCCAAACCACTGTCTAACATCCCCCGCTTCCACAGCCCCCAGTGGTCTGGTGAACAGCATTCCTGCACCACTGGGCTGCCGGCCAACCAACTGTAGCTCAATCTCCCCTCTCATTCTATACAGTGAGAGAGAAGAATGTACATATGGTCCCTGACCTACATTCTCAGGCTGTGGTTTCTAGTTACAGAAAAAATGTCTGGCCCGGATAGAGAAAGTGTTTGAAAAGACCACACATTGATCTGGATCATAGATTTGCTGCAGTGAAATGCTCAGATTAAGATCATAGCCATTTTAAATGCATTTGGTCGCTGCTTTGATTTGTTTGGAATAGTTACATGCGTTAGTCGCAGATAGTAATTGAAAAAAGTGTCTATAGTTTCATCAGACTCTAACTCTTGTGTAAGTGTGCGAGATGAAGGTGGATTTAACCCTTTCACTATCACACTAGAGAAGGCCATTACTAATGTCAAAGCTTCTTTCTTTCACCATAGGATCGAGGCCTCTGCCAAGAACCTTCGCAAACTGCATGCTACCATGTCCTCCCTCCTCACCCCCCCCCCCCCCCACCCTCTCCCCCCTTATCTTTCTCTGCCGAAGACTTTGCGATCTTCTTTGAGGAAAAAGTGGAGAACATCCGCAGTTCCTTCTCCCAACCCCCACCCATTCCAAATACTGAATCGAGAACCTCATCCTTCACTCTGTCATCTTTCTCTCCCATTACAGAAGCCGAGACCCTGACACTTGTAACGTTGAACCGTCCGACTACATGCCAGCTGGACCAGTTAACCTCCCCACTCCTCCAGACCATAGCACCAGACATCCTCCCATTCCTAACTGCAACTATCAACTCCTCCCTCAACTCGGGGGCGGTCCCCACCTCCCTAAAACAAGCTCATAAAAAAAACGAACCCTGAACCCCACCGTCATAGGCAACTATCGTCCTGTCTCTCTTCTCTCCTTCCTTTCTAAAACACTTGAACATGCTGTATCCAACCAACTTACTGCTTATCTCTTACAGAATGACCTCCTAGACCCTAATCAGTCAGGCTTCCGGACTGGCCACTCCACAGAAACGTGCCTCATTGCGGTCACAGAGGCACTTCACTTAGCAAAAGCGAAAGGCCTCTCCTCTGTCCTAGATCTATCTGCAGCCTTCGACATAGTCAACCATCAGATCCTCCTCGCGTCCCTCGCATGAATGGGAGTGGCTGGCTCTGCGCTGACATGGCTGACATCATACCTCAATGACCGACTACCAAGTGTCATGGAGAGGGACCCTGTCGGCCACCCGCCCCCTGCAGACGGGTGTCCCCCAGGGCTCGGTCCTAGGACCCCTTCTCTTCTCCCTCTACACTAAATCACTGGGTAACATTATCACGTCTCATGCCTTCTCGTAGCATTGTTATGCCGATGATACTCAACTCTTCCTCTCCTTCCCTCCCTCAGATATCCACGTCTCTGAGCGGATCTCGGCCTGTCTGTCCGACATCTCCGCCTGGATGACGACCAACCACCTCAAACTGAACCTAAGCAAAACAGAATTGCTCCACCTACCGGCCAAATCCTCCCCGCTGACAACCTTTCCATCACAGTCGAGAATGCAGCTGTGACCGCGTCCCTGACCGCCAAGAACCTTGGTGTTGTCCTCGACAACCAGTTGAACTTCTCCGCTCACATCGCAGTGACAACCAGAACCTGCAGATTCCTCCTGAGCAACGTCAGAGGGATCCGCCCCTTCCTGACAAAAGAAGCCACCCAACTCCTCATATATTGGAGCGGAGTTAGTTTCTCTTCCCTATTTTTAGCATTTAGCAACAATCAGATTTGAAATCATTTTCAAAATGGCAGCACTCTGGCAAAAATAAGAAAGCTACTGTACATACAGTCGATTTCATTATCTGTTCTTATGCATGCCTGGTGATACTAAATCCAAATTGAACTCGGGCATTTGAAATATAAGATTTGGCACAATCCATAAATGTGTGAATTGGCTATAATAAGGTCATTTATAAGCCTGCTATTCTATATTCTATAATAATATTTCAAATTGCATTGGTCCGGATGGGAGAATTCAGTACTGTATCTACAAAACCTTCTGTTTAATCATCTTCCCTTTATTAATTTCCTTAGATTTTTTTGTACACATGATCTCAAGAAGGTACTGAATAAGATCGGTGGCAGTTTTTCATGTCTGGTCATTTTTAGCATGGTGTTATTCACTGTCAATAATGCAAAGAAAAATCATAATTCATATTCTCCTTTGTTTCATCACAATTTAAGCAAGCCTAGTAATAGACACAATATTTCTGACACTGGGAATACATTCACTGAGGTCCATAGATGTCCCTAGATACCAAGAACATGCAAATGAACCTTGTAGAAGTGGAGCAATATTCCATTTACTTAGGTATGTATTTTTTTTTTCTCCACCTTTTCTCCCATTTTCTATATTTTTCTCCCATCCCAATTTCGTATCATCCAATTCAACCCTCCCCTGTCACGAACGCTGTTTCTTGCCTCCCACAAGCCGGCTGCAATGTGGACTAAGTCATACATTCTTGATTCTACTGCGCAGGCACACCAACCGACCTGTAGGAGTCGCTGTCCACAACGCCCGATCCCCACCCATCAGTTTCCCACCCCCTAATACGGCCAATGTGTATTAGTACGGTCGACCAGCTAAACTGAAAGCAATGTGGAGCGCTGGGATCGAACAGGCAACTTAGGTATGTATTTTAGGCAGTTTTTCAGAAGATAGGGCTCCGGGCTTAAGATGTTAAAAGTGAGTGTGTGCATGTGGATGTGTGTGCAATGAGTGTAGATGATGGGTTGTTACATAGAGTCATTGAGCATCCTGATGGCCTGGGGATAGAAGCTCTTTCTGAGTCTCTGGCCATGAGACTCCGGTAGCACTTGCCTGACCGCAGCAGTTCAAAGAAACAGTTGTTTGGGTGCCTAGAGTCTTTGGTTATTCTCTTAGCCTTGGCCCTGCAACGCTTGTTATAAATGTCCTGGAGAGTGGGAAGCCCACCTCCAATTGTGCGTTCGGCTGAACGGGCTTGATTGATTGAACATTTTATTAACAGATTGCAGAATGGGTACAATACAGTACAGCTCAATACACACAATTGTTAAGGGCAGACCAGAGAAAGACTTTCGTCTTGTTTACATCAGGGTCCCCCATTTTCAATTCATCATAACATATATGACATACATGACATACAGATAGACAGTACTGCTACATCTATACATTTATGACATAATTTTTTTGATACAATAGATCACAGCATATTAGTGAGAAAACTGGAGAAGTATGGGATACGAGGTATAGCTTTGATTGATTGATTGATTGAAAAGTTTATTAACAGATTGCAGAATGGGTACAGTACAGTACAGCTCAATACATACAATTGTTAAGGGGATGCAGACCAGAGAAAGACTTTCGTCTTGTTTACATCAGGGTCACCCATTTTCAATTCATCATAACATATATGACACACCCGACATACAGATAGACAGTACTGCTACATCTATACATTTATGACATACCAGATTTGCAAATACAGTACTGTTTGTGATACAAAAAGTGTCCAGAAAAAGAGTGTATATACATTTGACGTGGAAACTGTACATTGGAGGAGGTTGGGTAGGTGGGGTGGGGTGGGGTTGGGGGGGGGGGGGGGGGGGCCTGTACATTGGAGGTGGGGGGGGGGGGGTTGGGTAGGGGGGGGGGACACACTGTACACTGTACATTGGAATACTGACAAAGCCATACTTGGTAATTTACTGTACAACTGGGTTAGGACATTTGTAGGGGCCAGTTTCGAATTGCAGTCTCCCGTAGGTGTTCTTTGAGAGTGTTTTTGAAAGTGGGTAGTGATTCACATTCCTTTACAGCTTTGGGTAGGGAGTTCCACATTGATGTGCCATAATTCCAAAACGTGTTTAGTCCCTTGTTTGAGCCGAATCTGGGTTTAACATGATTTGTGGAGCTCCCTCTGGTGTTGTGATCATGGTATTCACTGACCTTTGGGAAGTATTTTGACATGTACATGGGTACCTTGGTCGTGTACTGTATCTTGTAGACCAGGCCCATTGCAAGTTGTTGTACTCTGTCGTCTACTCTAAGCCATCCTAAATTGTCAAAGTGGGCAGGGGTGAGGTGGGTTCTAGGAGTCAGGTCAAGCAGTAGTCTGACTAGTTTGTTTTGAGATGTTTGTAATTTGGTTTTTAGTGCCTTTGAGGTGCTTTGGTACCATGAGGTGCAAGCATAGTCGTAGTACCCTTGAATGAGTGCTCCTGCCAGAGTCTTCAGGGTATTCTTGTTTACCAGAGAGGAGATCCGGTACAAGAATCGAGTTTGTTGGTTGACTTTTTTTTATTACATTGGATGCCATTTTGTCACAGGAAAGATTAGCCTCTAGGATGGAACCCAGGTAGGTAATTTCATCTTTCCTTGTGACAATATTGTCACCCACTGTAACTGAGAAGCCGTCGGTCTTGCTGAGTTTGTTATTTGAACCGAAGAGAATGGACTCTGTTTTGCCCATGTGTAATGATAGTTTGTTGTCGGCGAGCCATATGAAGGTTTCTCCTTCCAATAAAAATGTCAAAACAAATTCAGATTTTGCCTAGTTCTGAGCTGAGGGTTTTTTCAACCTGTAACTTGTTCTTGTCAGAGACCAGCAGGGCTGAGTCGTCCGCAAACAGGAACAAATTGCAGTCACAAGCTGACGAAATTAGGAACAGTAGCGGTCCTAGTATGCTTCCTTGTGGAACACCACAGCTCACTGGGAGGGGGGGGGATAGGGTACCGTTTACCTCCACCATCTGTCTCTCCCCTCCAGGTGGGATTGTATCCAGCTCACTGATAGACTATCAAAACCAATTGCTTTTAGCTTGTCAATCAGAATGGTGTGATTGACAGTGTCGAAGGCCTTTTGTAGGTCCAGCATGACCATGCCGCAGTATTTGCCCGCGTCCACCTCTTGTTTGATGTGGTCGTTCAAATAGAGAAGGCATGTGTCAGTGGAGTGGGATGTTCTGAAGCCAGATTGGAATTCGTAGATTAGATTTTTTTCCGCAAGGTACTTTTCGACCTGTTTTTTTCATGACTTTCGAGATGGAGGTAAGGATAGAAACAGGGCGGTAGTTGCCTGGATCTAATTTGCTGCCCTTTTTGTGCAGGGGTGTTACTCTCGCAATTTTTAAGTCCTTGGGGACGTGTCCCTGTTTTATAGAGAGGTTTATTATGTGTGTGATGACTGGGGTGATGGCGGCTGCTGAGTCTCTTGGCTGAAGAGCTACTTGGAAAACAGACAGCAATGTGTGCAAATTAATGACACTGTGTCAGGATTTAGGAAGGTCACCTGTGGAGTACCTTAGGGATCTGTGATAGGTCCAAAACTATTTATACTTTATATTAATGATATGTGCAATGTTGCTGAACTGTTAAAGTTTGTTATTTTTGCAGATGATACAAATTTATATTGCTCAGGAAGTAATTTAAAGGAACTTTTGTTTGATATTGAAAGAGAGCTTGAAACTCTCAAAACTTGGTTTGATGTTAATAAATTGTCTCTCAATATTAAGAAAACTAAATTTATGGTTTTTGGTAATCGAAAAGAAATAGAGGGGGAGATAGAGTTAAAAATATGTGATGTAAAAATAGAAAGAGTTTCTGAGATAAAATTTCTAGGGGTAGTTATTGACCAGAAATTAACATGGAAACAACATGGTAACTATATTCAAGGAAAAATATCTAAGTCAGTAGCAATATTGTATAAATGTAAGGATATATTAAACTACAAAGCCTTGCACATCATTTACTGCTCACTTATACTTCCTTACATTTCTTACTGTGTGGAAGTATGGGGGTCGACATTTAAAAATACAGTAAATCCAATAGTCGTACTGCAAAAGCGGGCCATTCGGAACCTTTTCAAGGCTGGTTACTATGAACACACAAATCCATTGTTTATAAAGTCTCATATTATGAAATTTAATGATTTGGTTTACTATAAAAATATGCAAATAATGTACAGAGCTAAAGCAAAGGTACTCCCAGATGGGGTGCAAAGGTTATTTTCAATACATGAAGGGAAAATATGATTTGAGAGATATTTGTAAATGTACTGTTCAAAAAGCTAAGAAATGGATTAAAAGGAGGTGTATTTCTATTATTGGGGTTAACTTGTGGAACAATGCTGATATACAGTTAAGAATGAGTAATTCGATTTTGGTTTTTAAGAAAAAGGTTTGTAAAGCTATTTTTGGAAACTACAAGGATGAATAACACTGTTTTGTTTTCTTTTTTTCTTTTAGAATACTGTTTTGGAATCTACATTTTTGTATTTTTTTGTAAAGCTAATTTTGAAAACTACAAGGGTGAATAATACTGTTTTGCTTGCTTTTTTTTCTTTAGAATACTGTTTTGGAGTCTAAATGTTTGTATTTTTTTGGTAAGAATATAGGACAGGCACATATAAGCACTATGCTTGAGTCTGTACCTTTTCAGTCACTGTAAAAATCAAATATTGATAAATGATGGTGTATATTGTATTGTGTGAGATGATGACTGAAAAAATAAACTACTACTACTATACATACCAGATTTACAAATACAGTACTGTTTGTGATACAAAAAAGCGTCTAAAAAAGAGAGTATATACATTTGATGTAGAACCTGTACATTGGAGGAGGTTGGGTAGGTGGGGTGGGGTGGGGGGGGGGAAACTGTACATTGGAGGTGGTTGGGTGGGTGGGCTGGGGGGGGAATGGGTGGGGGGGGCCACTCTCTGTAGTCTGCTGCGGTCGTGTGCGGTGCTATTCCCAAACCAAGAGGTGATGTTACCAGTCAGGATGCTCTCTATTGTGCATGAGTAGAAGTTCTTAAGGATCTTCTGACTCACTTTGAACTTCCTTAGGCGCCTAAGGAAGTAGAGGCGCTGCCGTGCCTTCTTCACTACACTGTCAATGTGTGTGGTCCATGTCAAGTCGTCGGATATGTGGACTCCGAGGTACTTAAAACTGTTGACTCTCTCGACCGGTGCCCCGTCGATGCTGAGGGGGATGTAGTCCCTGGCCTAAAGTCCACAATCATCTCTTTCGTTTAGCTGACATTCAGGGAGAGGCTGTTCTCCCGGCACCACAGCACCAGGTTCTCTACCTCTCCCAGGTAGGCCCTCTCGTTGTTTGCAGAGATCAGGCCCACCACAATTGTGTCGTCAGCAAACTTGATGATTGTGTTGCTGTTTCGCTGTGCCACACAGTCATGTGTGTACAACAAGTAGAGGAGGGGGCTCAGAACACAGCCCTGGGGGGCAGTGGGCACCTGTGTTGAGAGTGATGGATCAGGAGGTGCAGTTGCCTGCTCTCACCACCTGGGGTCTTCCTGTCAGGAAGTCCAAGACCCACTGGCAGAGGTCGTACTTCAAGCCCAGGGCCCTCATGCATCAACGTGTTCTACGCACAGATCTGTGCGTAACCCGTGCGTACGATCATTTCTAAGCAAAGAGTGGGATTCATCAATTTCGATTTGAACTTGACTTCGTGCGTACATCTACGCACATTTCAGACCTGGCGTACCTAGCTCCCAGTGGTAGAATATATTATTACAACAAGGAAATGAGCTTCTGTGCATAATAACACTGGATGTTCTGTATGAACCGTAGTTCATTATAGTTCATTGTAAGATAGCAACAGTAGTGTAATTATGGTCAAAACCCTATAAATAGCATTTGGAATAATAGATCTTTCTCTCAGAATGAATGCAGCATGTCATATATGTTACGATGAATTGAAAATGGGGGACCCTGATGTAAACAAGACGAAAGTCTTTCTCTGGTCTGCATCCCCTTAACAATTGTATGTATTGAGCTGTACTGTACTGTACCCATTCTGCAATCTGTTAATAAAGTTTTCATTCATTCATTCATTCATGGTTTATATAGCGTTATCGGAATATACGGGGTGTAGGCTACTGACTGACTGCGCTCCGCGTAGCTTGATTGATTGATTGATTGAAAAGTTTATTAACAGATTGCAGAATGGGTACAGTACAGTACAGCTCAGTACATACAATTGTTAATTGGGGATGCAGACCAACTTTCGTCTTGTTTACATCAGGGTCCCCCATTTTCAATTCATCATAAATCATAAAGCTCAACTCGTTATTATTTTGCGCACAGACCGCCGAAACACGGGAACGTTTTGATTATATTTAAAAGGCTTTACGTTAAACGAAACAAGTGGAATTTCGAAGCTGTAAGCAGAATAAGTCATATGAATATAGTGTTCTTCCCCCTTTTTACTGTACAAAAAAGAATAGAAAACGCATTGCAATGACACCATGCAGATAGTGGACAGACTATATGATGGGATTCAAGTTCATGTATTGAAAGGCAGGATACATCATACATGCAGTGAGATTCATTGTTCTATGCTCTCGTATTATATTGTTTATATAGGCTACCCAATACTGACATCAAAATAGATTGTAGTATGCCTCTAGAAATCATATGCAGCAGGTAGAAAATTGACGGGAGATCCATCGCGATTTGGAATAGAATTGAGGAGAACTTTAATCCGTGGGTATTAATCAAACAACACGGGAAAAGGCAGTCATATTCCAGCGCGGTCTTTATTAGCCGACAACAAAATAGATGCCTCTAAAAATCATATAGCCAATCAAACACAACTAATAAAGGCATTCATACAGCACGGTTATAATGACACACAACCAGCGACAAACAGTGGTCAACGAACGGTCTTTATTAGTATTTTGAGCTGTCCAGGCAGAATTGCAGCAATGGTTTTAGGGAGCCGTTGATATCTGACATCACCGTTTACAAGTCCGCCTTTTATTATTTATCCCATAAATCATAATACGCGATAGTGTCTTCTTGGTTCGACAGCAGTGAATTCTCCGTGGAGTTTCTCGGAGTCCCGCTCGGGTCGGTCCATTATTTCACATCCCATGGGGGGTGTTTCCTCATTTTCATGACCATATATGGATAATCATGCACGAGCATTGACGGTAGAACAAAGTGGTATTCATCAACACGGAGGACCATAGAGCCTGCGTACGCACGTGTGATGAATGCCGACTTCCCTGTGCGTACGCTAGTTCTACATTCCGTGCTTACGTGTGGAAGTAGGTCAAGTTCAAAGTCCACGTTGATGCATGAGGGCCCAGGGCTTTATTAGTTGTGTTCGATTGGCTATATGATTTTTAGAGGCATCTATTTTGTTGTCGGCTAATAAAGACCGCGCTGGAATATGACTGCCTTTTCCCGTGTTGTTTGATTAATACCCACGGATTAAGGTTCTCCTCAATTCTATTCCAAATCGCGATGGATCTCCCGTCAATTTTCTACCTGCTGCATATGATTTCTAGAGGCATACTACAATCTATTTTGATGTCAGTATTGGGTAGCCTATATAAACAATATAATACGAGAGCATAGAACAATGAATCTCACTGCATGTATGATGTATCCTGCCTTTCAATACATGAACTTGAATCCCATCATATAGTCTGTCCACTATCTGCATGGTGTCATTGCAATGCGTTTTCTATTCTTTCTTGTACAGTAAAAAGGGGGAAGAACACTATATTCATATGACTTATTCTGCTTACAGCTTCGAAATTCCACTTGTTTTGTTTAACGTAAAGCCTTTTAAATATAATCAAAACGTTCCCGTGTTTCGGCAGTCTGTGCGCAAAATAATAACGAGTTGAGCTTTATGATTTATGATGAATTGAAAATGGGGGACCCTGATGTAAACAAGACGAAAGTTGGTCTGCATCCCCAATTAACAATTGTATGTACTGAGCTGTACTGTACTGTACCCATTCTGCAATCTGTTAATAAACTTTTCAATCAATCAATCAATCAAGCTACGCGGAGCGCAGTCAGTCAGTAGCCTACACCCCGTATATTCCGATAACGCTATATAAACCATGAATGAATGAATGAATGAAAACTTTATTAACAGATTGCAGAATGGGTACAGTACAGTACAGCTCAATACATACAATTGTTAAGGGGATGCAGACCAGAGAAAGACTTTCGTCTTGTTTACATCAGGGTCCCCCATTTTCAATTCATCGTAACATATATGACATGCTGCATTCATTCTGAGAGAAAGATCTATTATTCCAAATGCTATTTATAGGGTTTTGACCATAATTACACTACTGTTGCTATCTTACAATGAACTATAATGAACTACGGTTCATACAGAACATCCAGTGTTATTATGCACAGAAGCTCATTTCCTTGTTGTAATAATATATTCTACCACTGGGAGCTAGGTACGCCAGGTCTGAAATGTGCGTAGATGTAAGCACGAAGTCAAGTTCAAATCGAAATTGATGAATCCCACTCTTTGCTTAGAAATGATCGTACGCACGGGTTACGCACAGATCTGTGCGTAGAACACGTTGATGCATGAGGGCCCAGGTCTCTGAGCTTGACTACGAGCTTGGAGGGGACTATGGTATTGAATGCTGAGCTGTAGTCAATAAAACATTATCTTCTAGTTGAACCCTGCTTAGTCATGACAAGTCTATAGTAGCTGGTGATATGGAAAAAGCTCAGCTTCACACAAGCACTAGTTGGGGTAGAATAAACACATTGCCGTCTTTAGTTGTGTGGGACTACGGGGTGGCTGACGACATCATCTCTATTGACAATAGGACAAAATCATTAGTTCTTACTTATCCCTGATGTCACACGTTTCTCTGTTGTGATATCTAACAAACGCCTTGATAGAGGGAACTACAATCAAAATACCACTCTGTCAAGCTTTCAAAATAGATAATACATTTTGTTACCAAAAAAAACAGAGTAATTATTTTATTTTATTTATTTGAATGAAGTAGATGTCATCAACTAGAAACTATAACAAATCAACAGAATTTAGATGATCATAAACCCTGTAGAAAAAACATGTCCAGCCCATAAATAGATGAGGCAAGCAACCTTTGAGTCCAGAGATAAGCAGCTTTACAGAAAATCCCCATGAAAAGGGGGCGATAGGGAAAGATAGGAAAAAAAATAGTAGAGATTAGAGGGGAGTACACAGCGCCCTACATCACTGACCTGACTAACCAAAGGGCTGAACTGTACATGTAGATGGGAGGCTGAATTGTACACAGATGGGAGGCTGAACTGTACATATAGATGGATGGGAGGCTGAATTGTACATATACTGTAGATGGGAGGTGGCTGAACTGTACATATAGATGGGAGGCTGAACTGTACATATAGATGGGAGGCTGAACTGTACATAAAGATAGGAGGTGGCTGAACTGTACATATGGATGGATGGGAGGCTGAACTGTACATATAGATGGGAGGCTGAACTGTACATATAGAGGGGAGGCTGAACTGTACATATAGATGGGAGGCTGAACTGTACATATAGATGGGAGGCTGAACTGTACATATAGATGGGAGGCTGAATTGTACATATAGATGGGAGGCTTAACTGTACATATAGATGGGAGGCTTAACTGTACATATAGATGGGAGGCTGAACTGTACATAAAGAGGGGAGGCTGAACTGTACATATAGATGGGAGGCTGAACTGTACATATAGATGGGAGGCTTAACTGTAAATATAGATGGGAGGCTTAACTGTACATATAGATGGGAGGCTGAACTGTACATATAGATGGGAGGCTGAACTGTACATATAGAGGGGAGGCTGAACTGTACATATAGATGGGAGGCTGAACTGTACATATAGATGGGAGGCTGAACTGTACATATAGATGGGAGGCTGAA
The DNA here is from genome assembly GCF_963971535.1 of Notolepis coatsorum. Lineage (NCBI taxonomy): Eukaryota > Metazoa > Chordata > Actinopteri > Aulopiformes > Paralepididae > Notolepis > Notolepis coatsorum. The sequence continues at coordinate 49,049,218 of NC_140183.1, read as the reverse complement.
CTGTACATATAGATAGGAGGCTGAACTGTACATAAAGATGGGAGGCTGAACTGTACATATAGATGGGAGGCTTAACTGTACATATAAATGGGAGGCTGAACTGTACATATAGATGGGAGGCTTAACTGTACATATAGATGGGAGGCTTAACTGTACATATAGATGGGAGGCTTAACTGTACATATAGATGGGAGGCTGAACTGTACATATAGATGGGAGGTGGCTTAACTGTACATATAGAGGGGAGGCTGAACTGTACATATAGATGGGAGGCTGAACTGTACATAAAGAGGGGAGGCTGAACTGTACATATAGAGGGGAGGCTGAACTGTACATATAGATGGGAGGTGGCTGAACTGTACATATAGAGGGGAGGCTGAACTGTACATATAGAGGGGAGGCTGAACTGTACATATAGAGGGGAGGCTGAACTGTACATATAGAGGGGAGGTGGCTGACTGTGCAACAGGGTTCACTACCTAGTTCTCTCTAGACAGAGCATCAGACACCAGTCACAACAGACAGCGGTACCCTGGGCACAGACTGACTAACTCAGTGTTCTAGCCCTTGTCCCGCACGGGGCCCATCCGGCACGTGTCCCCTGCTGTCTCTTCAGCTTGACTACACTGATAGGGCCCTTGGTCCAGATAGAGGTGGTGTGAGTTCAAGCAGGGAGGACACATCCATGTCTGAATGAATCATTACTGCCATACTGGTGTACTTTAGAACTATAAAGGACTATATAAAAATCAGGTATGTCATACAGTTTAACTGTGAGGACATTTGAGGTTTACATCATTCACTCTGTAAACGTTTTGCAGTTGAATTGTCTTATCTATTCTTCACTAGTATCCTCACAATTGTCAAGGTGACAAAAAGAGACACGGATACCAACGTTTTTGTAGTTGAATCTCCTTTTATTATTATTATTATACACATACAAGCAGCAACACATGGAACAGCACAATCACTTCATTTGGGGGAGGGGACAGGGGATTGGCCCATCCGGCACACCGTCTCCTCATCATAAGGCTTCGCTTCTTTGCAGAATATATACACTTCAATACATACAGTATAACCCAATAGAATGGGTGGAGAGGGAGGTACATGCTTACAGAAAGGCGCCATAGAGGCTGGGATAACAGAGACTTTGAGCTATACAGGCCCACTGAGGGGCCCACTAGACCCAGTCTGTGGGGTTTTCACAGTGTTGGCGGTACAAAAACTTAAAATCTTACCCTTTAAATCATCCTCATTCACTCTGCTTCTAATCATGACATACTTTTAATAAGAGCATCGCAACTTTCCCACCTACGTACAGAACATTCACACACATTCTGGACGTTATCCTTTGATTTCTTCTTTTAGGGATGGTTCAATGATTCGATACATATAAAAGGTGGCTGTCTTTTGCAAATGAGATTTACACATAACGTTCATGGTCCTTTACTTAAATTTTTTCCTAGACCTCACACCTATAAATACCTGCACTGCCATAAGAACCTCATCCATAAAACGTTTGCATTTAACTGCTAAGGTCACTTTTTTAAGCGCTACACTTTAGCCTCCTCCCCACATGGTGAGATGAAAAAGTTGAATTTTTCTCACCCCCCACAAGAAGAATATTCCCTATTCCCGTACACCCCACCCCGCCCATCGCCATCCCCAACCTTTTGTCTCAGTGGCTCAGAACTGGGATGATTTCGGTGACGCATCACCGGCTAGCCAATGAGTGCGCCCTGCTTAGGGTCATGTCCTAGACTAGCATCATGGAGTTAGTGAGCGGGGAGGAGGGCCACGTGGTGCCCAACGAGGCCATAGCCTGTCACAGGGCATCACATCTGCCCATTTAGCGAGCATGTGCCCTGTCCTAGCCCCTGCCCTGCTCAAGGGAAGGGAACGTGTAGGAAAGCATGCACCAGTCTGCCTTCTCTTGGCTGGCACGGGGTTGGACAGAGATTTTGATATGATCCCCGGATTATCAAATTATCTGCTTAGCAAAGGAAGATTGGAATGAAGTGGTGAAGTATCTAGGTCCTGTAATAACGCGAGAGCTGCTTGAAAATAAATCCCAGACACAAACAATCCAACACTTGCGCATACGTTCTATTTCAGCTCACATCCTCACAGACGTCATGTCAGCAAGCGGACTAACACACAACCAAGTGAGCAGTAATGCTCCCTAGGCCATTCAAAACATCCTTATATCCTTCATGTGCTTTTGGAACTTGGGCATAGTTCCATTATCCTTCCACAAAAACAAAAACTGGGGAAGCAAAAGGTATGAATCACTATTAATGTCCACAAACCTACACAATTTGTGCAAGAGGACTTTGACATGTATTCCCTTAAAAAGGACAGTTGAAATAACAATGACCCGACTCAAGAGCAACCAAACCATAGACCGGTTCCCACTGGTTCCCTTATCTGCAGTTCTACCCATATTCTCACTTTAGGTATTATCTATACGGCACACATAAGTGTCTATAGTCAACTAAGCTATAGATAACATGGAACAGACAGGGAGGGGCTACAACTGGGAGCCCTGCACCAAAAACTCCAGCTGACTTCTCATACCTGGGTTTTCCATTGATTCTACACATGCCTGGTGCCATCAGGCAAAATAAATTTTACTTTAAATACTTGTTTCGCATACAGTACAGCTGAACGAATTCAAACCAGTTTTAAGATTCGTTTATTTGCCGATGTCACTGTGCGAAAGGGATAAATGTTCAGATTGATACTAGCAAGAGATGGCTCCTGATGCTCCAGCCACAGCGGGAACAGCTGCTGTCTGGCTGGCAGACCACTTCCTGGTATGTGCTGACAGCACACTCTCGTTAACACAATAAAACCCTTGATACAGGAAGTAGATCTACAGTACCAGCTTCCAGTGCCAAACAGAGTAGCGATCATAGCTTCACCTTACTGAGATATTGAAGAGGGTTATATATACATTATGGTATATTTTATATGGTATAGCTTCACCTTACTGAGATATTGAAGAGGGTTATGTATTATATCTTATATAACGGAGCTTGTTGAGACTTCCAGGTTTGAGACTTCCAACCACCTTTAAAAACCATTATTGAACTGGCAATGTACTTAATCTCATTCAGAATATTCACAGCTTTATTAAATCATATAGATATAATCAAAAAAAACATTACAGCAATAATACATTCATTTATCATTAAACGTTGACAGTTTTATGAATTTTGCTTTGATTAAAAAGCTGCACACTCATGCAACGTCCAATGAAGTTAGACGTCTGCATTAACAAGTAGATATATTATGGTTCTTATAACAGATATTTGAAACAAGACTTAATCGTTTAACGCAAAAAAAAAAACGTGAAATCGCAGAAGACAAAAAAATAAGTAGTGTTCAGGATTAAGTCCCTTTTCAGATCCATTTCAACAATTCCCTAAAAGCTTCAAAATGCTGTGTATTCCCAGTACTCGTGGGAATGCCGTTAACGCCTGACACCTAACAAATACGGAATACGTGTGGATATTGACCCCGTTTGTGAATAAACCTCCGCTTCAGTTCACAAGGCTCTGCTGAACTTTGCATTAAAAATAGAAAAAATCCTACACAAGAAATTACAAAAACCTAAATGGGCAAGTTGGCCATTCCGTCCCATTCCAACTATGCTCTGGGCCTGGCTCGACTTCGTTGCCAGGTACATCTCAAATGCAGAGAGCCTTCCTTTTTAAAAAAGCATTACTGTCCCCCCTTTTCTTTGAGCACATGGCAGGATTCAGAGTTTTATAGCTTTTATAGCTCACAACAGTATCGACGGCTTCTTGCATTGCATGTACCATGGCAACGACTAAAGGTTCAGCCCCAACCTGAACGAGGGCATAGTTTTTTTTCTTTGTGTTAAATCACGCGCCCCAAAAAAACCATACCCAAAACCCGCCTTTATCGCGACATCAAGACCCCGATTGAGCCATCCCCAAAAAACCCTCCCAAAGGTCCTGATGTCTTCAGAAAGTATAACTAGAGAACCCCAGCAACAGCAGCCCCGAACTCTCTGCACATGGTGAGTGATCCCAGGAAATCCAGTGTCTAAGAGTGAGTACAACTAAGGTGTGAAAGGTGCTGGTTTGATGATTGACATGTCCATGTCCTGCTTTCCGCCTCCCTTCCTCAACAGCTTCCAATTTTCATCCGGCTTCAACGCTGACCGGAGAGCCGGCGTTCTCCTCAGGGTGCGGGCTGCGTCTGGGCCGTCTCGGTCATCTGTTTGGCACTGTAGTAGGACAGGCTCAGGCCCATGATGGCCAGCATCATGGCTACCTGGTTGACCGCACGGTCTTGTGGCTGCGTCTGCACCTCGCCGGCCACTTGTCTCTGGAGAGGAGAACACACACACACAACAAAGGGGTCAGATATCAGTGGATACAATGGGCCTCTCCAAAGTTCTGCCGCCTCGTCAATAGAGGCGCTAAAGACGGCTTAAATATATGACCAAGCAAACATGTACATGTATAATGTCCAGCAAAAATGCATCAGTAGCAGACACAATTTTAAAAGTAAAATCATGGCTCCTCGACAATGTCAAAAACTAGATTTTAAAATGCATGAAAATGTTGTCTGGTGCATTGTTGCCTGTGGCTACGTTTGTACTGCATTTAAAATGGTCATGTCTATGTCGTTTGTCAAATTGTTATTTGTAGTCATGTTTTGTATTGCTCGTCTGTCTGAGACGAACGACCACAATGGAAATAAGTCTTGACGTTTTTCTGGAATCTTTTTTTTTTTTTTCAATGCCTAATAAAATAAAATAAATGTACATAGTAAGTCAATGCATCAAGAAGCCTCTTCCTACTAAAATAGTGTCAAAAACCCAACCTCCCCAGAGGGCCTTAACCACAACCCTGTTCTGTGCCCTAGTGGTTAGAGCAGTTATACAACATTTAGACAGGGGAGGAGAAGCTTTAGCTAATGGTGGCACAATGTTCCTTGCACAACATGGAGCAGGGGAGAGAGAGAAAACAGTATCACAGGGCAGATCTATAAACCCCTGCTCCCCCCGGGGCCCAGTACCTATGCGATAGGAATGCTGGCATTTGGTGCTACCCCCCCTCCCTCCCCCTTCATTTGAAACGGTCCATTGGAATGTAAGAAGGATTGGAATCTCCTTTCTCAATTTGGTGTCAGGATACTTAACACTTACATTTCAAATATTCTGTTGAGACTAATTTAATTACAGCACCTAAACAAAGTCTTACTTCCAGCACAATACTCAGCATCTACTAAACTAATCCCATCATCACTTCAATGTGATTCTTACATGGATGACACGCAGGGTCTTTTCCATGGTCTGTTGAGCATTTGAGTCGACAAGGAGACAACCTTTGTTTTCCATTTAAGTAAAAGAAGATCTGAACAAAGACATGCAACAATGGGCCCCGACATACAGTGGGTCACTAATGATAATGACTGACTGACTGAATGACTATGACTGCATCAGCAGGAACAAGAGCCCTTGTGAGGAAGTTGTCGGCACTAATCATATCACTGGTTTGGTGATGAAAGCAGATTGTAGGGCACAGATGGATGGGGGGGGGGGTCACAGACCAACTGTAGGGCCCTATGGCCCTGACTAGAGCTTTTATACCCAACTAACTGAGAAGTGAAGACAACAGGGGCTGACCGTATGCTATATCATACAAGTGAAATTTTGCTGTGTGAAAACCCAAAGATTACAGAATATTTTCAATAGGTTACAATTAAATTGTAGAAAATTCAAAGTGACATTTTCACAGCCAGTATGAAAGCATCCATAGAAAAAACATCAGGTCGATTTCTATGTATAGCATAGGACTTTCACAAATCCCCACGAAGCCAACTTGAAAAAAGAACACAGTAAAACGCTGCATTCAAATTATTAATAATACACATAACCTGATGTTATTAAGCTGTTCCATTAGCCTTATAATGTTGCATGTTTGATAAGCTCAACTATTAACCAAAGCCAAACTCCTTTCTGTCACCACTATCCACTATTCTACTGCATGTGGTGTTCATGATATTCACTCCCAAATAATATTATTATTAATTATGGCTGCCCCCATGACTGAAGCCATTCAAAATGTTAAGTGTCTAAAAGCCATGGTGCAGAAGGCCACGTTGATCAGAATCCTCACTTTTTGACCTAGCTACAAAGTCATACTTGTTTCACCCTTTCCCTGCACCTACGGTCTTTCAGTTAGTTCATATCGGAATGAGAACAATATAGCTTTGTTGTTCTGTCCTCACCATATTTTGTGCTGCCTGCTAAATATTGTATAAACAGGTAAAAGTATAAACAGTTTCCCTTTTGTAAATGCAGCCTGGAATATAATGGATATTTTAATAAGCCTCTGTTGATCTTTCTTCTTTAAATTCATAAGTAGGCCTACGGTTTTAATAAGTTACAGCTCCAAACTACTTTTTATTCATTTTTTTGTTTGTTTTATTTGTTTAATCTGGAAAAATATGATTGCTACTGTTAAAAAGGTTGCCAATCCCCGATTTAGTCGGTTTAGGTGGATGCAGAAATTCTGCCAATAAAGCACCTGTGAATCATTTCACCCTCAGAAACAAAGCCATTAAATATACATGCATTATCCATTAAGTAATCTGTGCATCTGTGAAGCACCAGTTGCCTTGTCCAATTGACAAGCAACCAGATTCACTATGATCCAGATCCATTTGATGAGCTCAGTGTTGTCGAATTAATTTCTCCCAGTAAGTAAGCCACGCTATAGAGGTGGTGCATACCTGGAGGAGACGGAAGTATCCAGGGGTCAGTCTGCCCAGTCTGATGATCATGTCTGTAGTGATGTGGTCTGGGGATGGGTCTGACTGAGGGGCTCTGCTGGTGCAGCTCTCAAGACCTGCAGAAAGGGAGGGGTTGGAAATTGATTCAGAACCTTGAATCAAAACAGAAAACACTAACTCATCACATCGTGTTGAGACACGTTGAAATCATTAACCGAGAGTTTACAGAAGATCAAGGTGACAGGTATGTCTCACTTTTGAAAATGTACTTCAACTAGGATACATGCAAGTGACTGTTGGTAAGAGGAACAAGACACTGCCGCTTTCCTCCAAATAAACTAGAACCATCTGATCCTCGCATGCGGAAGGGAACATTTATAGCCCAAAGCGATGGCATGAAGAAGAAACCTTTGTCTCACTACACCAGTCCAGTCCAATGTGATTGTTCACCAAACGCCAGTCCATACAAGTGCACATTTCAGAACTTCACACCTGGACTAATTTAAGATCTGATCTACTTGGCTACTAGGTTATTTTTCCTCTCCTATGCAAAAGTACCTCTATTAAATGAGCTTAATTGGATATGACAGCAGCAACAATGCTTCTATTTGTCACTGCGTCATTGCAAGCAGAAGACAAATTAGGCTTTCATTCAATCACAAGGGATAATCCCCTAAAAAAGGGTTTTTCTTCCGAGAGAAGAGGTCACCTCACCTATATGGAAAACTGTTACAAAACAATTAAGAATAAAAGCAGCTAAATCAACAGGAGCCAAGTTTAACCCTGAAACCTCGTCTTTCTACCGAGCTTCAACACCCGGAATGGTGCTGCAACGTTGAGAAAAAAATCGCTGAGCTCATATAAAGCCAGGCAGGTAAATTAGGACCATATGTGGGTTGGAGAAGCTCTGCCGTTTACAAGATACATACAAGTTTATCAAAACAAGGTCGGTCCTCATCACTGCAGTTGACCACCGAAAACATTGTCATCTGTGATCAAAACCGTAGGAATGGATAGTGTAACATGTGAGGGATCCATCTGCCAACCTGGTTGCGATCACACCCCTTTGATCTAGAAGAAGTTATCTGCGGTTTTAAAGTTGCTCCTGGGCAGAAAAGCCAAATCCAGTAGGTTGAAAGCAACAGCCGGGGGAATCCTGACCTTCCAAAGAGTCTCTGATGGTAAACTAGTCAGCCTGACCCCCTACCGCCCAGCCAACCCAAACCGATGCGTGGTGACTTGAACTACTGAGAGGCTTCATGCTGCACTCCAACCTCCACCCTTTTTCTTAAATACGCTCTCGTCCAACCAGATTTGCAGGCTTTCCCAACACACGCCCACTCTTGAATACACACACAGCTGTCGAAATGAATCACTCTCCCGTAGGGCTGGGCGATAGACAACATTTTTATCACGATAACATTTTTCATATCCCTTGATGTCGATAATTATCTCGATATACATGAAATAATCATTTCTGTCAAGTTTAAAGGCTATTTTTGCTGCTGAATGAAAGCTGAAGAAACCAGAAGGTTAATTGTGATCAGAATATTCCTTATTGTCAGAACATGACAAACTAGGCCTACTTGCCAGAGGTAGAACATGAACACGAACTGTATAACAATAAAACTTGTATAACTAGCATTAACTCATCCAACACCAGTCACGAGTATAGTCGGGTTAACTCGCCAACCGTTCAGCGCCAATCATGAGTATAGTCGGGTTTTGGTCGTTATTTCTTTTATTAGCTATATCCATTCATCCATCCAGCCTGATGTTATCATTGGGAATGGGTCTGAGCTCGCAAAAGGGTAAATACCGCCGCCTACGCCTTCCAGCTGGCATTGCACTCCATTATAAATGGTGTAGTTTATTTTCTGGGACGATCCGAGCCGTGCGGGCGGGGTTTAAATACTCAGGCGTGGTAGGCCTCAACAGCGATGGCATGGAACAGTAACCCCGCCCGCCCGTTCATGTGTAACGCTCGGTAATGTGGGACGGACCTCCACGAGCAGTATTTGGAATGGCGATCAGATAATTGGATTATTTCTTTTGCATTACATCAGATACCAGGTAAGAACACTATATATAAAATCTTGCTTGATCTGATATTTCTTTCTACCCCGATCGAAGCCGTCTCTGTGTGTGTGGCTGTGTGCCGTTGAGTGCAGGAGGTGGCTGGGGGAGCACCGCGGTCCAGGGCTCTTTTCATTCTTGCATGGGGAAGGATAATAATGATAATCTAGCGTTGATTTCAGAAAGATTCAATAATCAGGTGAAAAAGGACAACGTGTTTAGTGTATTCCACTAAAACGCTATTATCGCGTCTTTTTCTGGAATTACTCAGAAGGACCAAAACTATATTCATATTCAAAAACGGAAATGTACAGATGAAAAAACAATCCGTTTCGTGGATGTTGACTGGAAGCAACTCACTGACAGTCGACGGGTGTATTAGACCCATAGATATAATATAAGATATATTTTAAGCACTCGCAAATCTCGCAGTCCCCCCATTGATTAAAGCGTTGGAGTACTAGCACCCTCTGGCGCATTAAGAGATGGCGCAGAATGAGTTAACAATGAAAATAAATAAAATCTCAATTCTGGTATTAATAATGAAAAATAAATTAAATCTCAAGTCTGATTAGCACACATAGCCAGACGTGTACATACGGTTTCAAACTGTATTTTAAATTAGAACGCAAACTAAATAAATGGACAAGAGAAAACAATCTCAATTTGGTCAGTATTGTTATTTGGACAAGCAAAGCCATTACTTTAAGTAGCAAGAAAGACAAGTCTGTCCACAAATCTGAGGTGGAACATGAACACAAACTGCATAACAATAAAAACGTTTATAACTGGCATTAATAATAAAAAAAACAATTGTAAAAAAAAACCATGACCACGTTTCATATTTATAGAGGAAAAATATATCGCAATAATCATCGTTATTGTTTTATCGCCCAGCCCTACTCTCCCGTCAGAGGTTTGTTCTTTCAGAAACGCCTACTTTGCCTCCTTCCACAACACTAAAAACCCTTGGCAAGCCATCAGATAAAATGTCTCTCAAATTTTCAGGTGATGTCACATCCTTATTAGGAAACAGGTACAGCCACATGGAGGGCAGAACCAGCTCTGCAGCCACCTGGAGCTCTAGCAGGGACTTCCCCGTTTTTAGTGTTTGAAATTGAAAGTGCCAAAACGTGTTTGTTTGTTCACATATCTTGTTTATCTGGTTTTTCTTCTTTTGAAAGGTCATCTAATCATTTGTGGCTTGAAACGGATGCCGTTTTACTGTTATATACAGCAAGCCTGTTAATTTCACTGGACAAAATAGTTGTACGTTCTCTCCGAATCTTCCAAAGAATGACGCAACTAATCTCACTGAATGCATGGTCCAAAAGACCATTGTCTGTGTTCCTTTCTCAGCACCCAATCGAAAGCATCCGAAAACAAAACCTCAAGTCTGCCATGAAACTGCAGTAACATTTTCGAACATGGTGAGATTCATGCTGTAAAGTTGATCATATTATTTTATTTTCTTACATGGTGCGATTCATGCTGTAAGGTGGATAGTATCAATATAGCCTTTAAACTTAAATCCATTATCCGCATGTGTACAATCTTTTCTATACCAAAGAGCAATCCTAGGCTTCTTTAATCTCCCTGCCAAGCAGGGTTCTTATAAACAACCTTAAAATAAGGTAAGCAGCTTGCTGCACACTTTGTAAAACAATCTGGTTAGGAGATGGTTAACTCTTATGACAGAACAGGGTATTCGATTGCGATGAGATTCAGAGGAAGAGTGTACCATCATCTGTAATTGCCATCTGATTTTATTAAGAAAAGGAACATGGCTAAATAGATTAGTCTTCCATTCACTAGAGCCAAAGTAGATCCTCTTCATGAGATGGCTGCTTTATTAAGATAGCATACAGTGGAGAAAAGGGGAAATGTTGGGGAGAAAAAATTGTTGAAGTTTAAATTGAGATTATTCAACCTAATTGAAAACTGGTTGAAATACTTTTGCATGTGCTTATGTAGTAGTATCACATGCTCTTTGAAGTCAATCAAATGCTATGCCAACACCACAACATGGCTGTTGTCCAGAGCAGTGGAATGCTGAGGGTAATCATGTCAGCCTTGGCCAGAAGCAGAGGCAAAATGGCTGGGCAGAGGCACATTTCCTAATGCAGATATCCTTCGTGCCATGGTATTTGAGTCAGGAGCTTTCTTATACGCTGGAATACTATTGTAAGTTAATTTCTTTTGACCCAACTGCATGCTTGAACACGGCCCCATCATGAATAACATTATGTAAACTATGCAAGTTCACCTGAGGCATCAGGGCGTTTCCCGTTTGAGTGTCACTTGTGATCACATTTTCAAATACCAACTGTGTATAGATAAAAGGCTTGGCGTTAGCCATGTTGACACCTAGTAAATATAAGGGGTGTACTGATTGAAGTACCCCTTCCATTCCCACTCAGGTCATCCAATACAGATTGATGTCCAAATTTTTACCACAGATGGATACATATTTTATTTAGTATTAGTGGCATATGGCACCAGTTGCAAACTATTTGGTATCACGACTGCTTTTGTATTAGTGTTGCTGATTTTTAAGACTGTTGCCGTTTTTCTCAATAGAGAATTGCTGCTAATTGTGCAGCACAACCAACACTCAAGTGTGGACATAAGTACAATTTTGTATTGATGCAGTTTATTAAAACCCATTTAGACCGGATGCTGCGTTTGTGTATATATATGGAACATGTTTTCTGTTTTTAAATGTTTTACAGTGCCATCCAAAACACCCAGGTATGGTTATTTGTAATTAGATAAAAGCATAAAATGTGGCTTCGTTTGGATAATGTTTCATGATGCTTTGAAGAATGCCAGGACATGCCAGCCTGATAAAATAATAACAAGGACACAGTGTCAATTTCCAGCATTGGTCCAATGAGTAGAACTGGGCAGATGAGATCAACCAATGCTTATTCCTCTCTGTCTAAATGCACCCAGAGCAGAATACAACAGTCCTCGTGTATTTCCAACACTTCATCCTTCTCTCAGACCAGACACATGATCTGCGAATGGGCCCCAGCGCGTTGTAATACTAGGGCTGGGCGATAATGGCAAAAAATCATATCGTGATAACGATATGATAATGTTATCATATTTCTCGATAGATAATTATCGAAATTGTTATAAGTATAATTTTTTTTTTTTTTTGTTAACAGATGTGTTTATTTTGCAGCAATTCTTTGTCGTTGCCGCCATCTTTAGTGTTACATCCCCTCACACTCCAGTTCTCAGGCTGCAGCTGGTTTAAAAGTGAAAGTAAACCGGCTTCTCTGCTGGCTGTGGCTCCAGGGGAGTTGAACAGTTCTGGCTCTGCTAGTTTATTTTCGATCTTTTGGCGCTTTTTTGGTGGACAAACCACCGCACATGTGCACCGTGACTCGTGACTGGAGTCTAGCTCTGCTAGCACACATAGCCTACTGTGTACAGACGGTTTCAAACTGTATTTTAAATTAGAAAGCAAACAAAATAAATGGACGAGAAAAATAAATCTCAATTTGGTCAGTATTGTCATTTGGACAAGCAAAGCCATTACTTTAAGTTGCAGGCAAGAAAGACAAGTCTGTTCACGGTCTCTGGTTTTAAAACTGCCCTGTTGCAGGTCACAAAATAAAAAATAAAATAAAAATTCCGATATTCGATATCGATTAAAATATATCACGATATTTATCGTTATCGTTATATCGCCCAGCCCTATGTAATACACTGTCATTCTTCAAGAAACAAAAATAGTTACAAGATAACGTGTTGGAAATACATTAATGTATTTATAAGCACTGTTGTATTCTGTTGTGGATGGTCAAAACTTGCATGTTGTGGTGTATGGCTACAAATATTTTTATAATTTTATAACTGTCCATGTGCGCTGCCTGTCTGAAGCTGCCTGGCTAGTGGTTACTGTAGCTCGGAACACCGTCAGAACTCCAACCACTGGTCTTGGTAAGTCAGCAGATGCATAATCTACTGGCAAGTATTTCACACCACTTCAAGTTTCACATACAAAAATCCAAACTGTTTGAATTAAGCGACTAGTAAGAAGTCACAAAGAAAGGTCCCCTCCTCTCTAGTTACAAATAATCTTCCCTCAGTATTAGAAAAAGCACAAGTAGTTATGTTTGTAGATTACTCTACTGTGTAGGCCTATACGAGCTAACTGATGGATGTACTGGTAAAGCTTAGAAGATTAGATGGCCGAGTTGGTAAATAAGAACAGATTAGTGCTGAATATTTCTTTTTAAAATGGTATTTGTACCTAGATATGCTTGTTAATGACTCAATTAAGCTCATCACTTGATGAAAAGCCAGTAGAACAAGTTAAAAGACCAAACTACTTGGCATTGTGTTGGATGTGGGACTTGCATGGTCTGAACATATCAACAACTGTGACTAAAATGGGCAAGGTACATCAACATAAAACATATGAACCAAGTGATTCAAGCTTTACTTTTGTCACAGCTTGAGGACATTGAGCACTGTCATATAGTCATCTGCAACTAAAAAGTAAGATATATTTTTTTTCCACCAGATTAGCTCTCCATTGTTCTAGTCACACAAATGTCAACTGAATGCACCGTAATCTTATGGCTTCCTGTAGAATACATTACTATCCAATCCACAGTATTTTTCAGACCAAGTACAAAACATAGAAGGGGGTGTGCTGCCGGGGAGAACACCAGTTTGCGTAAAAATCAACCTCATCTCTCTAACAGTAATGGGTGTCAATAAACAATGGTCTCGTGAGCAGATGTATCGGGCACATATTGTTCCAACAAGCTCACAGCCAATGAAAGCCCCATCAGCGTGCGCTCCTTTCTCGCTCCCTTTGTCCCACGGCACTCTCGGATGCCCCTCCCCCATCAACCCATCCAACCAAACTGAGCGAGTGCTCAGTGGGAGATGGAAGATTTTCCAGCTGCGGTGGCAGAGCTACCATCCATAGAGCTTGATCCACTCTGCGAGCCCTACATCCGATAGCAGCAGCGGCATTGCATCACCACTGCCCTCCCCCTGGCTGGCCAGCCTGAAGACCCACCCCCTCTTCACACATGACTGCAGCGTGTGTAGCCTACATGCGACTGTTTCTATGGTTCCCCCAAGCAAGCAGAAAGAAGTCTGCCCTGGGTCCGGACATAACTCCCTTGGCCCCCCCTCACTCCTGACTAGACTCTTCCGTGTGCTATGTTGTGCATTTATGTATTTATTGTGTCATGTTGTGCTGTATTATGTATCCATTGCTGGGAAGGGGGGGTAAATGTATCCATGTTCCAGTTTTACATTTTCCGTATCGGCCACTAACAAGTACCGATCCATCGCTTTTACTCAACAGAATACATAGAGTACTGAGCCATCGCTTTTACTGAACAGAATACACATAGAGTACTGATCCATTGCTTTTACTGAACAGAATACATACAGAGTACTGATCCATCGCTTTTACTGAACAGAATGTATACAGAGTACTGATCCATCGCTTTTACTGAACAGAATGGATACAGAGTACTGATCCATCGCTTTTACTGAACAGAATACATACAGAGTACTGATCCATCGCTTTTACTGAACAGAATACATACAGAGTACTGATCCATCGCTTTTACTGAACAGAATGGATACAGAGTACAGATCCATCACTTTTACTGAACAGAATAGATACCGAGTGCACCAGTATATAGCCTGTCTGTACTCACTCTCAGATTCTGTGGCTCACTCTAAGATTCTGTGGCTGAGACCCTGATCCACTCATTTATCACCTCCCGGTTGGACTACTGTAACGGAGTCCTGTTCGGAGTACCCAGCAACACCCTGGACAGGCTCCAGTATGTTCAGAACTCAGCTGCCAGGGTTCTCACTCACACCAAGCCATGGCAGCACATCACCCCCACCCTCATCCACCTCCACTGGCTCCCAGTCAAGTTCCGCATCACTTTCAAACTCCTGCTCCTCACCTACACTACAAGTCCCTCCATGCCCTCGCGCCCCGATACCAGTCTGATCTCCTCCACCAGCACACTCCATCCCGGAACCTACGATCCTCTGATCTAGGTCTCCTCTCCATCCCTCGCACCAGGTTACGGACTTTCGGGGACAGAGCCTTCAGCGTGGCGTCCCCTACCCTCTGGAACTCTCTCTCCCCCCCGAAATCCGCAACGCCCCAACCCTGGACACCTTCAAAACTGCTCTTAAAACACACCTCTTCACCAAGGCTTTCCCCATCAGTTAGTTTAGATTAGGTCCATTATCCCTTACCTGCCCTCATCCCCCCCCCCCCCCCCCTAATTCCCTAGCCCTATTTTTTGTCCTGATTGTGAAGCGACCTTGGGTTCTATGAAAGGTTAAGGCGCTATAGAAATTTGATCTATTATTATTATTATTATTGTACATATACCTGCATATAATCCTTTTTACATATTCCTTACCAATACCTACTCTTACTAGTTACGCTGCTGGCCAGTACGACTTACCATCATAGTGTCCTTATACCTGTATCACTGTACATATTAGTACTACAACTTTGTATACATCTGGTTAGCACTATTAATCAGTAGTACTAATTTATATATTTTATATCCAGTATATATCACCTGTACAATTGTATATTGCTAATTGCACTTTACTGTTACATTTGCACTCTGGTTAGATGCCAAACTACTTTTCGTTGTACTGTACTTGTGCTGTATAATGACAATACATTAAAATCTAATACCGAGTACCGATCCATTGCTTTTACTGTATAGAATAGACTTAGACCAGGGGTTCTCAAACTTTTATACCACGACCCCATTATATTTAGACATTTTTTTGGCGACCCCACACTTAATGTATCGCGTAATTTCAACGTGGAAATAAGGAATATCAAAATAAAAGCACACGTTTCGAAAATGAAATTACAGCACTGTTATCAATGAAATGAATGAAATCTTATCAACAAAAGCAATGGAATTGTTTCTGTATACACATTTATAAAACGAGGCATATTTAGCCAAAATATGTTGCCAGAACATGAAAAGGAAATGCACTCACGTGCGCTTTGGCAGAGATCCACTTATACTCTGAAAATCCGCCCACAGAGATTTGTTGATGCGAAGGGGACGTGTCTATGCTTTCCACAACAAATTCGTGTTTCCGCGTTAGAGTTTTGCGCTCCGATTGGCCACACGCGTTTCTGGTCATGTGACATGTGCGCCAATCGTGGAATGGCAAGTTCTGCGCCTATTTCCGGGTCTAGGGCCTAACAAAAATAATGGTTGGTTTCAGGTTGCCGACCGACCCTGCCGATTTAGGTGCGACCCAATATATTTTATGAGTTTTAAAAAAAAATTATATATATAAAAAAAAAAAAAAAAAAAATCCGATTTTTTTTTTTTTTTTTTTTTTTTAAGAATAAAGTTTCATAGAAATCTTAGTCAAACATTTAGTATTATGGATATTAAACATGCTGGCAGAGTACATGCATCCATGTTGTTGTGAACATTTTAATTAAATAAAGAAATTCCCTATCCATAGTCGCCGTGGGAAAGAATAAAATAAAAAAATAAAATAAAATAAATTCCCTACCTACCCATGGCCAAACTGACAACCAACCTGAAACCAACTATTATTTTTGTTAGGCCTAACAGCCTGCAAACTACCCAACGCCTAGTTTATCACTGGTTAAGCTTAGGCGACTCTTTCGCAGTTGGTTAAGGTTAGAGTTTGGAATCAGGGCAGGCGTTCTATCGCCATGCTCTAAGACAAACTCTAACCTTAACCAACTTCGAAAGAGCACCTAAGCTTAACCATCCAAAAACGTGCAGTCACACGATTGGCGCACACGTCACATGACCAGAAACGCGTGTGGCCAATCAGAGACGCGGAAACACGTATTTGTTGTGGAAAGTATTCAGGCGAAGGGCGTACGCTTTATCAGCGCAGCATTACACAACACTGGGTACTCGTTCCGGACTGATATCCAGAACTTTGCGAGGGCCTGTCCACTTGTCCAGTGAACTTGACTTTCAGTAGCTTGTCACACGAAAGATCATTGAGCACCTCCTGCATTCTGTTCCTACAACAAGCCATCAAGGCTGAGTAAATACCCCCAAATCTCCGCTGATTATCCTGGAGTGCCACTAACGGAGTTTCCAGCTCATTATCAACACATTTCTCTGCCAATGTGTTGTTTTTGTCTGCAAGGAAAATCTGCGCTTCTTCTCAGAGTTAACAAAGGCGAATACTCTGCCACCTCACTTCAGTGTGGTATAGCAGCTGGTTATGCGCAGAGCCCATTTCATCATGGCCAACCAGCAACACCTCTGACAACAAACCTATTGAGAGTCCAGGTTACACACAAAAGACCAGACCCCCCTCCCGTGATTATAAATGCGCAGGGTGTAGTGAGATGTGTATTGGAATACGGGTGTCGGCCTCCATTGATGAAGGGGTGAGACATGGCAAATACACACAGCTGCCGGGTGGAGAACTCGGTCGGAATCTTTTTTTAGTTGCCAATGTGCGACCCCACTTTGGGTCACGACCCGTAGTTTGAGAACCGCTGACTTAGACCATCAGTTTGGGATCATTGAACAAAAATGATTGAGATAGGCAGGCAATATACATTATACAAAGTCACTTTGCATTGATCTCTACCATGTTAACACAATTCTTGGTATTAATTTTAGTATTGGGGAAACTATCTGATTCCCTAACATAGAGCAGCGAGTTTGCTGCGATGGACCGATATCAGATAGCAGTGTAGGCCTATTGGTGAATCGCTAACATGGAGCAGCAGATTGGCCCATTATCATTATGAGTTGTTGATGTATTAATAAAGAGCATAGATCTGTCCTTAACCACAGGCTTAATAGAGTGTCAACTCACCAAGAAGAAACTGACCATCCAAAAATGCTTTAGGTCACAAAGATCACCCAAGAAAACAAGTTTAATTAAAGTTTTCTACGCAATTAAATAATGAATGCACAAGCCGCTGTTTCTTTCTGTAACATTTCTAGGAGATATTCCACATGTAGCATAAACTGTAGACACAAACAATGTGTACATGAAACAGGAGTAAGAGCCACCATTTCAAGCCACAGAACACACAACAAGGCAACCCCAGCAGCATAAAGAAGCAGTTGAATATGGGCAGTTTTAACAGTATAAAATAAAGCATAAAACTGCGCAATGCAACTTGGATCAGCCATACACTTCTAAACAAGAGGCGATAGAATAGCCTAAGGCCAAGTCTAGTTATGATTCCTAGCTCCTGACAGCCTTAGTTTGATTCCTAGCTCCTGACTCGATATCATCACGATTTCACTAGTACAACTAAGGGTAACCTCTGTGACCCCTAAACTATGACATGATAACAACCAATGACTACAGCAGGCCAGCTGGTATAAGTTTATTTACAGAAAGTTGAAATCCTTATTTAACATGCTCTAAAATCGATGTCAGGCCATATCTAGCCATTACTATAAACAACTACTTGAGTTGCAACACCTCCTAAACAAACCAAAACACAGGAATCAGTACACACTGCTCTGTTCTCACCTTCGGTGGGTACATGATGTACCGATGAATGACTAGATCTCATGTGCACACACCCGAAGCGACAGGGGGCACTTATGGGTCCATAGAAATATATAAGCAATAGAAATGCAACTTGACCAACGCAACGTACATTAACAGATCAGGTCAAATATTAAATCCAACATTCAATTATATCCCATCAACTCATATAGCCTACAGGTACAGTCACCATAATGAGAAGAATAAATAGATTTTCACAAGTTTATTTCTCCCTCATCATAGCTATACAAGCCATTAAAAGGGTCAAATAATGTAATGAGGATTGCGTTACTCCTGACATAATTGAGTTTTGATGCCATTGTTCCACCGAGTCGAACGAGAAATGTCCAGTAGCCTAGAATAGCTCTGCTGCCATCTACCTTATAATTCAATACAAACAATTATAATTAAAACTAAACCTCCAACAGCTGTGATCAACTGCACGCGATAACGACACTAATTGATATGACCAGAGGCTACTTATTGTTCAATATAGACAAACTCAAAACAATTAAGACTTTTTTGACGTCATATAAGGCAATCAATTTATGAAATGCTGCTGTTAACAGTTAGTCTCGCGCAGCCAGTTGGAATTTCAGAAAGATTGACCCAAAAATTTAAAATACATATTTATTTTACACTAAAAAAAAGTTTTACTCTACCCCATTAGAATAACCCGTTTCAAAATTCCACAATCAGTGACCAATGCCAGATTATTCGATAATAATAGGCAATAAACAACCAAATATTGAATACAAGTTTTAACAAAGTTACATTTCTAGGCGATCAAGCACGAGAACTACACTAATCGAAAAACATTCTGCCTATCAAGCACCTTTTTTTAAAAACAAATGTTCATCTACAGTAAAATCAACTATTGACACAATGACCTCTTCTTGGGGGGGGGGGATCACCTTTTGTACACAAATATTAATGGTAAAACTGTATTTATGCTTACCAGCAACGGTGCTTGTCTTGAGCTGTGGGAGTCGTGGGGAGCTCAAATAGGACACAATGTTCACGTTGCAAACTATATAGGAAGCCCAGCCTATAGATGCACTGTGGGGGTGGAGCTGCAGGGACCACACGGCACAGCGCCTGCTGCATGCTAACCGCATAGACCTCCGTTCAACGAGAATGTACTCGTCCGTTGTGTTAGCTTTAATGTTTCTATTCGCGGGTAAATTTTGTCTTAATTCAATTAATTAAGTTAATTGGCCTTTTTGTTCTATTATCCATCCTTCTATCCATAGCAAGCAACACCCATATATCACCTAGGCGACACCCTGATGGGGGATCCCCTTTGAATTGCCCATCGGAGGTTGTTCCTTATCTTCATTTGGGAAAGTCTGGGGGTGTTGTATTGTGGATCTATTGTGATGTTACTTGTTGATCTGTGAAGCCCTTTGAGGCAACTTGTGATTTTGGGCTATACAAATACATTTGACTTGACTTGCTAGGTTTTGATGTGTGAATGTTGTCAACATTTCGTTCAGATGACTGGTCTCCACACAGTGATGTTGATTGACCAACTTTGCTTTGTCAATGCATGTGTAGTTGTTGACGGGGTAATATAAGGCTACATAAAGGTCTCTATCCAAATGGAATTTGGCTCTATATCTAGCCCACTCCTGATGGGAAGGTCATAACCTTACTATTGAACAACAAACCCTTCTACAAGTCACCTCAAGTCACCTCTTGCCCCTTTCCTCTCCCCCATAATGCTCCTCTTGGGATCAGCTTGTTCTGCTACCACACATGGATTTGTCCTCAACGTTAGGCTATCCTTAAATGACTTGTGTAGCCAGCGGTGTAAAGTAACCAAGCATTTTTACTTGAGTACTGTAGTCTGTAGGCTACTAGAGTAAAACATTTGAGGTAGCATACTTGTACTTCACTTGAGTATTTTCATTTTAGGAAACTTTGTACTTTTTTTTCAAAAGCACTATTTAACTTTTTACTCCACTACATTAATCTGAACCTGTTACTAGTTACTTTGAAGAAAAATACATTGCATAGAAATCATGGCAAAAATGTATGAAGATTATGAACTTTCAAATTTGAAGCCTGTCAAGAGGATTTGATAGAACTTGAATGGAGGACTTTTACCAGAGCACTATTTTATCTGTGTAGTTCTACTCACTTAAGTAAAGGAACTGCATACTTCTTCCACCACTGTGTATACCAGTAGCTTTTGTTTTGAGGACACCATTCCCTCATCCAGTTGAGACAATTTACCATATTCACACGTGGCCATTTCGCTCTTACATCATGCGCAAATTGGGATTTCTTTCCACCCCATTGTTGAATATGGTCAATTCAGATACTTCTCATCGTGCACTATCCCTTTAGAGAGATTTCTTCTTCTGCATTCTTCTGGGTAGCTCAACCAACAAATCCCACAGTGATCCTAGTTGCTCACAAACAAGAGTGGTTTGATTGTTGTGCAGTGAAACACCAGCTTTTGGTGTAAAATCTCATCTCTCCCCCGTGTTCATCCAACAACACATGCAAATCTCACAACTCTTTTGACCTTATTGTACTGATGCCACACTGTCCTGCTCCACGGACTCTCTGCTTGTTCTGTACACTCTTCACAGGTTTGAAACTTTCCCAGAAAGGGATCGGCTCTCTCTGTGTGCTTTGCGATGGCTCACTGAAGAGAAAGGCACACTTATCATCCTCTGATCCCAACCCAACCCTTCCCACTTTGTGTTTCACCATCCAGCTGCTTGGATAATTGTGTGCCCTACTGCCCTCCTTGCTGGAGTGAGGAGGATTCCCCTTCCTCCATTCAACCTACATTTTGAACCTGTATCCTCCTCAGAGGAGATGAGGTGGAAAGGTTGTGTGCTGTTAAGACTGGAACACGGTTAGACATTATCTAT
Organism: Notolepis coatsorum; assembly: GCF_963971535.1. NCBI lineage: Eukaryota > Metazoa > Chordata > Actinopteri > Aulopiformes > Paralepididae > Notolepis > Notolepis coatsorum. The sequence goes on along the minus strand of NC_140183.1, from coordinate 49,027,919 downwards.
GTAAAAAAAGAGCAACATCAAACATAACTACATGCATCCACCATGGCGATACAGTCACTTCTGGCCCCCTGTAAAATGGCTCCATGTTTGTCAATTTGCCTTGTCTATTCTGATCTGACACTGGCCTCTACTGGTAGTATGGTATAAGACAGTCAAGTAGCGTGTGTGAACTGAACAAATATCGAAGTGGACCTCTCTCTCTCTCTGATTGATTTAATTGATTGATTGATTGATTGATTGATTGATTGATTGATTGATTGATTGATTGAAAACTTTATTAACAGATTGCAGAATGGGTACAGTACAGCGTTAAGGGGATGCAGACCAGAGAAAGACTTTCGTCTTGTTTACATTAGGGTCCCCCATTTTCAATTCATCATAACATATATGACACACACGACATACAGATAGACAGTGCTACATCTATACATTTATGACATACCAGGGCGGCTACGTGGCGTAGTGGGCAAGGCGCTCGCCACGAATGACGGAGACGCTGGGCTTGCCTGTTCGAGCCCAGCGCTCCACATTGCTTTCAGTTTAGCTGGTCGTTCATACTAATACACATTGGCCGTATTAGGGGGTGGGAAACTGATGGGTGGGGATCGGGCGTTGTGGACAGCGACTCCTACAGGTCGGTTGGTGTGCCTGCGCAGTAGAATCCGGAAGTGTCGGGGGCAGCGTGAGCCTCCCACGCGTTACTCCTCGCCACTGAGAGATCGAGCTGCGCAAAAGATGCGACTGCTGTTACCTCAAGTACCGGAGGGGACTTGTGCTATGTATGACTTAGTCCACATTGCAGCCGGCTTGTGGGAGGCAAGAAACAGCGTTCGTGACAGGGGAGGGTTGAATTGGATGATACGAAATTGGGATGGGAGAAAATATAGAAAATGGGAGAAAAAGTGGATAAAAAAAAACATTTATGACATACCAGATTTGCAAATACAGTACTGTTTGTGATACAAAAAGAGTCCAGAAAAGAGAGTATATACATTTGACGTAGAAACTGTACATTGGAGGAGGTTGGGTAGGTGGGGTGGGTGGGAGGGGAACTGTACATTGGAGGTGGGGGGGTGGGTGGGGCACACTGTACATTGGAATATTGACAAAGCCATACTTGGTAATTTACTGTACATTGGAGGGGGTTGGGTTAGGACATTTGCAGGGGCCAGTTTCGAATTGCAGTCTCCCGTAGGTGTTCTTTGAGAGTGTTTTTGAAAGTGGGTAGTGATTCACATTCCTTTACAGCTTTGGGTAGGGCGTTCCACATTGCTGTGGCATAATTGCGAAACGTGTTAATCCCTTGTTTGAGCCGAATCTGGGTTTAACATGATTTGTGGAGCTCCCTCTGGTGTTGTGATTGTGGTATTCACTGACCTTTGGGAAGTATTTTGACATGTACATGGGTACCTTGGTCGTGTAGTGTATCTTGTAGACCAGGCCCATTGCAAGTTGCTGTACTCTGTCGTCTACCTTTTTTTTTTTTTTTTTCTTCTTTATTGCAGGAAAAATAATTTGTACATTTACAATTGTCAACATCGTACATTTTCCATCTTTTTCTTTTTTTCCCCCTTTCATTTCCCCTTCCCCTCCCTCATACCCACCCCGTCCCCCCCACACCGAGGTTGTTGAAAACACATCCGCAAAATATTCAAACACACAGCATAGATGCTACTGGGAAAGAAAAACAAAAAACAATAATAATATCAATCAGACCCATCTGTATTATGCACAAATATTTAGATAAAAAGAGGTAAAGAAAGAACTAAAAACACAAAAAGAAAACTCTCTAGCACGGCTGTGGCTGTGGAAGAAAGTCATCAATGAGATTATTTCACTCTTTCCCCCACTCCTGCCTATAGTATTGTGGTAATTTTTGAGTAGTTTGATCTTCTGCAGCTGTGTCCCCCGTTCCCCTCTCCCTCCCCCAGTTACCCACCCAGCCCCCGGGGGTCTCAAGTTCGCATTAGATCTCGGAACGGGCTAGAACGGAACGGAATAGAAACAAATAGGTGAGTGAGAAAGGGCCCTCATTCACACCCATACATACCAGGACAGGGAAGGGGGGGGGGGAATTAGAAAATAGGAATAAAATAATAATAAAAGTTAAGGAAGTGCAGTTAGAGGTGTAAAGCTCTATCCTTTCTAAGTCTCTTCATTGATAGTCAGGGTATCGATGTGTTGCAGAAATGGTTGCCAGGTCACATGGAATGTTTCAAGGGAGCCCTTTAGGGAGAATCTGATTCGCTCAAGCTTAATGCAATGTAGTATCTCATGTATCCATCTGTTGTGAGTGGGTGGGGAAGGGTGTATCCATTTAAAAAGAATAAGTCTCCTAGCGAGGAGGGTAGTGAACGCCACAACTCGTTTTGCAGCCCTGGATGCGATCGAAGGGGTATTCGGGATACCGATAAAGGCAGTGAGTGGATCAGGGTCTAACGTCACACCCAGGACCCTACTCAGTGTATCAAATATTGCAGTCCAAAACTCTGTGAGTTTGGGGCACGTCCAAAACATGTGCATATAATCGGCTGGAGATTGTTTACATCTATTACACGCATCCGTTCTATCCGGGTATATCTTTGCTAACCTCGCATTGGTGTAGTGAACCCTATGCAGGATCCTACACTGCAGCAAACTGTGTCTTGCACATATAGAGGAAGTGTGTACAAGGTCTAATATATGATCCCATTGTTCATCTGTAATGATAATTCCCAGATCTTCGTCCCATTTGGCTTTTAGGGAGTCTAAGCAAGTTGGGTTCATCCAAAATATTTTATCATATATAATTGAGACAAGCCCTTTCCGCCCGGTACCGAGCGATAGGAGAGGGTCAGTCCTAGAGTCTGGAGGACGGCCAGGGAATTGTGGGAATTGATTCTGAACAAAATGTCTGATCTGAAAAAAATGGAAAAGGTGGGAATTTGGGAGACCAATTTTTTTTGATAATTCTGCAAACGACGAGAACACACCTCCGGAGTAGAGGTCATTAATGGTTAGCAAACCTTTGTTCGCCCAGCTTCTGAATACAGGATCAGAACAGGACGGTAAGAATAGGTGATTGCGAGAGATTGGAGCTAGCCCCGACGGAGCGTGTAGGCCAAATTGTTTGCTAAACTGATTCCAGATTTTCAAAGTATCCGTTACAATTTGGTTCCGAGCCACCTGTTTAATAGCGATCGAAATGGGTAGTTGGGATGTTGCCACAGACCAGAGTGAGTACTTTGAAGAGGAGACTTCCATCCGAGCCCATTGGGGTTGGTCTTCTTCCTCCCTCCTGGTCCTCCAGTAAAGGAGTTTGTTTATATTACATGCCCAGTAGTAATAGCGAAGGTTGGGCAAAGCCAAACCCCCTTCCGATTTGGGAAGTTGCATGATCGTCCTCTTAATACGTGCTCTTTTGTTACCCCACAGGAATGAACCTATAAGTTGATCAATCGAAGTGAAAAAGGCTTTATTAATAAATATTGGTATATGCTGAAAAGCGTATAAAAATCGGGGTAAGACCACCATCTTTATCAGGTTAACCCTTCCCAGAAGCGAGAGGGGGAGAGAGGACCATCTCGTCAGATCTAACTTAAAGCGATCCAGCAGAGGACGGAAATTTTTTGCGAAGAGCTCCGTCGGTGATTTGGCCATAAAAATCCCTAGATATGTGAATCCTTCCGTGGCCCTTTTAAAGGGGAAAAGCGATTGAGGAAGCCGTTCCGCAGATGCATTAACAGGTAAATATTCACTTTTCTGGAGATTAAGTTTGTACCCAGAGAGCTGCCTATGTTGTTCTAGAATATCCAGGATAACAGGGATGGACGATGACGGATTGGAGACATAAAGTAGGAGATCGTCGGCATACAATGAGAGTTTATGAACCAGGCCGAACCTTTCAATCCCCTCAAATCTGTCCTCACTGCGAAGCCATATGGCTAAAGGTTCTGCGGCGAGTGCGTAGAGCAAGGGAGAAAGCAGGCATCCTTGACGAGTGCCGCGATAAAGCGCAAACTGGCCCGACTTGGTACCATTCACATTAACCGAGGCCACCAAGGGACGAGTATAGGAGTTTTAACCATGAAATAAAACCCGGTCCCAAACCGAATTTCTCAAGTGTATGGAACAGGTACCTCCATTCCACTCTGTCAAACGCTTTCTCAGCATCCAGGGAGAGTACCATTTCTGGTGCGCCAGTCGTGGTTGTGAAAAGGATATTTAACAGCCTTCTGGTGTTAAAGAAGGATTGCCTATCCATGATGAAACCCGTCTGATCCGGGTCTATCAGGAACGGGACCACCTTCTGAAGACGGCACGAAAGGACCTTAGCCAATATTTTACAATCCACATTAAGGAGGGAGATTGGTCTGTAACTGCTACAAAGGAGAGGGTTTTTACCTTTTTTGAGCAGCAGGGACAGTGACGCCTCTAATAGCGTGGGCGGCATTTGGCCCTTTAGAAGGGAGTCGTTATATACTCTCAGTAGAAAAGGAGCAACCAACACGGAGTAGGTTTTATAAAATTCTGTAGTATAGCCATCTGGCCCGGATGATTTACCACTTTGTAAAGATTTGATTGCCTCAGTCACTTCAGAGATGGTTATAGGCATGCCTAACTCTTCAGCTTCCGCTTTATTCGCCTGAGGGTACTTGAGAGACTTGAGGGGGCTCTGTCGTCTACTTTAAGCCATCCTAGGTTGTCAAAGTGGGCAGGGGTGAGGTGGGTTCTAGGAGTCAGGTCAAGCAGTAGTCTGACCAGTTTGTTTTGAGATGTTTGTAATTTTGTTTTTGGTGCCTTTGAGTGCTCCTGCCAGAGTCTTCAGGGTATTCTTGTTTACCAGAGAGGAGATCCGGTACAATAATCGAGTTTGTTGGTTGACTTTTTTAATTACATTGGATGCCATTTTGTCACAGGAAAGATTAGCCTCTAGGATGGAACCCAGGTAGGTAATTTCATCTTTCCTTGTGACAATAGTCACCCACTGTAACTGAGAAGCCGTCGGTCTTGCTGAGTTTGTTATTTGAACCGAAGAGAATGGACTCTGTTTTGCCCATGTGTAATGATAGTTTGTTATCGGCAAGCCATATGCAGATTTTGCCTAGTTCCGAGCTGACGGTTTTTTCAACCTGTAACTTGTTCTTGTCAGAGACCAGCAGGACTGAGTTGTCCGCAAACAGGAACAAGTTGCAGTCACAAGCTGACGACATGTCATTTGCATAAATTAGGAACAGTAGCGGTCCTAGTATGCTTCCTTGTGGAACACCACAGCTCACTGGGAGGGGGGGGGGATAGGGTACCGTTTACCTCCACCATCTGTTCTCTCCCCTCCAGGTAGGATTGTATCCAGCTCACTGATAGACTATCAAAACCAATTGCTTTTAGCTTGTCAATCAAAATGGTGTGATTGACAGTGTCGAAGGCCTTTTGTAGGTCCAGCATGACCATGCCTCTCTCTCTCTCTCTCTCTCTCTCTCTCTCTCTCTCTCTCTCTCTCTCTCTCTCTCTCTCTCTCTCTCTCTCTCTCTCTCTCTCTCTCTCTCTATATATATATATATATATATATATATATATATATATATATATATATATATATATATACACTTTGCAAGGTGCCTCAACACTTGATATTAGGTCATGTTCTTTTCTCCCTTTACATGCTACCATTATGCATAATCATGCAAAAATTGCATATTTCATTGTTATGCTGATGATACACAACTATAATGATCTCAACACCATAAGTAACCTCAAATACTGTCTTGCGGATGTCAAATGCAAAACAATTGCCTCCTGTTAAATGAAAGCAAGTTAGAAATTGTTCTATTTGAGCAGCCTGAAAGCTACCATTCGCAAAAACCTAGGTGAGCTGTCCTGCTATGTCAAACCCTCCTTCAGAAATCAGAATGCATGTTGATTGAAAGCACTTTATAAAGATGACTTGACTCTCCAGGCTGGCCATGTTCCATCCGTGTTAAAGTCAGCTGTCATCAGACAACTTCTCAAAAACCCCACACTGGACCTAGAGGTTCTTGCAAATTACAGGCCATTACCATATTGCTATCCAAGGTGCTGGAAAAAGTAGCTGCCGCTCAGCTTCAGGTCCATCTAACACACAACAACCTTTTTGAGAAGTTTCAATCTGGTTTTCGCTCTGGCCATAACAGCCCCGGTCAGGGTCAATAATGACCTGCTGATGGTCAATATCCCACCATGGGGACGATAGGGGCCTTTTAGAAAGAGGAGCATTTTGGATATCATGACCTCATATTTGAATACCTTAAGTCCTCATGTCCTAAATGTTGAGTTTGACTTGAGGCCATTCTTGTAAGATTGTCAAGTCAAGTGCCAAGATGCAATGCATGTGAAGTGTTTGCTGTTTTTCATAATAGGAAATATTAAATGATATGATATACAGTAAAAAAAAATATATATATATATATATTACAGTATATAATAATTGATTATATTAGCCTACAATTGTATACTTGTTTACAAGGTCGATGCTTGAGTAATTGTTGACTTTTTTATATAGTTTTTCAGTGGTGTTCACAAACATAGCCGAATTGTTAGTTGATTACCATATTTACAGGCACTTAACTAGGTATGGAGCTATCTATGTTGTCCTCTAGTCTAGAGAACACATCCTGCACCTCTAGTCTTTAGAGCAGGGCGATAGACCACCAGCCCTGATTCCAAACTCTAACCTTAACCAACTTCGAAAGAGAGCGACTTCGAAAGAGTGCCTAAACTTAACCAGTTGGAAACAAGGCGGACAGTAATAAAATTAGCAATCAATCAATCAATCAATCAATCAATTCAATAATCCACGCTCACTTAAAACAACGCACCTCCCAGCTGCTTCTATAGAAAGTAGGTTTAAAAAAAAATCCCCTCTTATAGGGCAAAGAACCCCCCCCCCCCCCCCCAAAGAAAACGTTTTTTTATTTGTTTTACCTACTTTCTATAGAAGCATCTAAGAATGAAGTTCTATAGAAAGTAGGTTCAAAACAAAAGAAAAGTTGGATGTGTTAGTTTGTTGGATGTCTTAGTTGAAAGACAGTTGGATGTGTTAGTTTGTTGGATGTCTTAGTTGAGAGACAGTGAGAACAGTTGGATGCACTTCCGAGCTGCTTCCACATGGAGGCAACTTCTCTCTTTTTTTTTTGGGAACTACTTTTTCTGCGGATGGTTTTTTCAATAAATCTTCAATTAATGTGTGTTTATTGTATAGCAATAAGGTTGGATGAATGCGCCAGTTGTATAAAAGCCATTACACCACGTGCAGTCGTGGGTTGTGAGAATTAGACCATGCCTAGGGGGGTCTAACGACCCTTGGCTGCGCCTCGGGCCTAACGACCACCCCTAGGCATGGTCTAATTCTCACAACCCACTCCTGCGCGTGATGTAATGCTTTAGTGTGTGTGTTCCTGTATGTGTGCCGCCCATCGCATGTGTGTCTGCCTGCATGCCAAATAAAGACTTCTCCAAAGTCCAGTTATATATCGTATAGCTTACGCTGTGCGCTCTAGTGGAACTTATACAACGGCATGCAAATTTCTCGATTCTGATTGGCCATTCACACGTCTTTATTGGCAACAATCCACGGTCCTGGGCTCAGGACCCGCCCACAACCAAATCACATAACCCTCCCCGGCTCACTCCGGGAGAAAACAGGATCGCGGACAACAAATGGTTATGTTGAAAGCACCATAACGACTAAATATGAAGCGATTCTGTCAAGGGGAATGTGTTAGTATTTTAAACAATGTTGGATGATGTAATTGATGGGTCTTGACTCAATCTAGAACAAAAGAAAAATCGCGGATTGATTGATAGATTAATTGATTGATTTAAATTTCTTCCTTCCTACTTTCTACTGACTGCAGCGTTCTCTCTCACTCCGACGCTGGCGTACCCACAAACACACACACACACATACACACACACACACACACACACACACACACACACACACATACACACACACACGCACACACATACTGTGACACGCACACACACACACACACACACACTCCTGTCTGCAACAGCGGGGGAGTCAGACTGAGAGAGAAGCAGCGCTGTTTTAAGTGAGCATGGTCTATTGAATTGATTGATTGGTTGATTGCTAATTTTATTACTGTACCCCTGGTTTCCAACTGGTTAAGTTTAGGCTAAAAGAAATAAATAAAAAAATAGGGCGAAGAAAACGTTTTAATAAATTTTCAATCAATCATTCCAATAATACACAGTTGGATGTGTTAGTTGGTTGGATGCACTTCAAGCTGCTTCCACATGAGGCAACTTCTCTCAATCATTCCAATAATACACAGTTGGATGTGTTAGTTTGGTTGGATGCACTTCAAGCTGCTTCCACATGGAGTTGTGGGAACTACTTTTTCTGGCGGATGGTTTTTTCAATAAATCTTCGATTAATGTGTGTTTATTGTATAGAAATAAGGTTGGATGAATCTGGCAGTTGTATAAAAGCTTTACACCACGTGCAGTCGTGATTTGTGACCAATAAACCATGCCTAGGGGGGTCTAACGACCCTCGGCTGCGCCTCGGGCCTAACAACCACCCCTAGGCATGGTTTATTGGTCACAAACCACTCCTGCGTGTGATGTAATGCTTAAATATCCCATATCCAGTCTAATACTGAATAAAGTTCTTCACATGTACACACCCATCCGCCTGGCCACACCCCCATCCGCTCCTCTACATAAGCGGGGATGTGGCCATACTAACAGCTCCTTCCTTATTTTCACCACCGACAAGTGTCTGTATAGACCACTTGAGTTTAGTGCCAAAATAGTTGGAAAGGAGCTACGTTGAAGAGAAGGAGCTGCGTTGACATTATATCTTTGTTTTCTCTCTCACTATTTTCGAGGAAATACAGCGATAATGTCTTTGCCACCGGAGTGTCTAGAAGATGATGCTCATTTTGACTTCCACCGGCGCTTCGTATTAGGGGCTCGCGTCGCTGAGCAATCCCCGCCGGCATTACCTCCGGCTCTGCAGTTGGACACTTTGCTTGGGAGGCGCTCGGCCGTGTGAGGGCTGACGGTCTCTCTGGGGCGGGTGATGTTTTTGCGACGCGGGCGCCAGGTGTGTCGGTTGTGGGGGGAACGGCTACACAGCTTACGAAGGCCGGCTCCCGGCTGATATCCTTTTTCGCTGCCACTTAGCGGCGTGGAGGGGGTTCTGGTTTGATACTCACATTAACATTAGCTCCTCCTTGAGTAAGAGCTTTGTTTTCCTGTGACCGTGATTCCGAATCTGCGGTTCAATTCCCCGGGTCTCTGGACAAACGGATACCCACTGTCGCCGTGCTGGCCCCAATTTTCAAGATGAAAAGCACCCGGTGCGAGGGAGGTGAGCTTGGTGTTCATTATGAGAATATCTCCATGCTCAAGTCGGCTATAGTCCACGAGGGACTTGTTGCCGGCACCGCTGTGTCTGGTAAACACTGTTCTGAAGAGGGACGTGTGTTGCCTTTTTCCCCTTCTTTTCTTCGGATGATAAGATGAAAAGACAGCGGCTGTCTGAAGTGTTGGCCTGTATTGCTTTTCTCACGTTGTGCAGTTTTCAGTGGTAGCCGCTTAGCTTGCTTCTGCGTGAGCTAGTGGCTAGCGATAGCCAGGTTGAGCTATCTGTTAGCCAGTTAGCTGTTAGCTACAACGTTAGCTACCGGCTTTCGCTCGGTTGGGAACGTTAGCTTGATGCTATCAGTTAGCCTAGAGTTAGCTGTTAGCTTGTGCTACGGCCATTGGCGTAGCCGTGAGAATAGCAGGCCCTGGCACTCTGACTACGACATCATCTTTGACAGAAGATGTAGTCGGGCCTGCACCATGACCTCTGCGCTGACTCACTGAGGACCCCGTGGTCTTCGCCTTCGGTGGTGAAAGACTTGGGAAGGAGCTGTTAGTATGGCCACATCCCCGCTTATGTAGAGGAGCGGATGGGTGTGTACATGTGAAGAAATGTATTCAGTATTAGACTGGATATGGGATATGTTCCACTAGAGCGCAGAACGCTCGCTATACTCATATAACTATGGTTATAGGATAACCGTATGTTATTCATTTAATTTAACTAAAAATGGTATTCACAATAAGTCAGCCCAATGAGAGAATGCATAAGAGTGACTATTGTGATCATAGGTTTCACTCTCTCCTCTGTTATCTCCCCAACTACAGCATAGACAGAACTCTGGAATAATTCATATCTAACAACAAATATTTTCTCAGATAGGGGTCCCTGGAACAGAATCTTATCAAATGACCTGACCTATTGTCAATGTATGTCAATTTGAGGATCCTTGACGTGAAAACGTTTGAGAACTGCTTAAGAGCGCACATCCTGCACCTATGGTATGCAAGCTTCAGAGAAAACAATCTGAGATGGGAACAAGATATTTAAACTTGAAGTATGTTGTCCAAGCCACATATTACAAGCCCTCAACTCTTGAATATTGAGTGTTGTGGTCCTTAACTACAGGCGTCCTCAGAACATGGTTGGATATTATCGATGTAAAAAGAGCGACAACACACACATCCTCCTTGGCTAATGATTTTCGAAAGTTCAGGTCATTCCCAATACACTTCTTGTTTTTGACCGAGTTACAGTACATGTGATATGTCAAATGAATGGAGAGGGCCATCTACTGGATAGGGAGTAACACCCTGTAAGGTTTCTGATCTGACACTGGCCTCTACTGGTGGTATGGTTTGTGATCTGACACTGGCCTCTACTGGTGGTATGGTTTCTGATCTGACACTGGCCTCTACTAGTGGTATGGTTTCTGATCTGACACTGGCCTCTACTAGTGATATGGTTTCTGATTTGACACTGGCCTCTACTGGTGGTATGATTTGTGATCTGACACTGGCCTCTACTGGTGGTATGGTTTGTGATCTGACACTGGCCTCTACTGGTGGTATGATTTGTGATCTGACACTGGCCTCTACTGGTGGTATGGTTTCTGATCTGACACTGGCCTCTACTAGTGGTATGGTTTCTGATCTGACACTGGCCTCTACTGGTAGTATGGTTTGTGATCTGACACTGGCCTCTACTGGTGGTATGGTTTCTGATCTGACACTGGCCTCTACTGGTGGTATGGTTTCTGATCTGACACTGGCCTCTACTAGTGGTATGGTTTCTGATCTGACACTGGCCTCTACTGGTAGTATGGTTTGTGATCTGACACTGGCCTCTACTGGTGGTATGGTTTCTGATCTGACACTGGCCTCTACTGGTGGTATGGTTTGTGATCTGACACTGGCCTCTACTGGCGGTATGGTTTCTGATCTGACACTGGCCTCTACTGGTGGTATGGTTTGTGATCTGAGACTGGCCTCTACTGGTGGTATGGTTTGGCGTTCTCAGAACATGAGTACCTATCCATAGTATTCCATTACATCATCATTGCATACATAATTTGGTAGGCAAACAACAAGTCATTGTAATCAAAATAAAACGACAGGTGATACCCATTAAATGACAACTGTGGTTACTGAGTTGTGTTTATGGCATTGTGCCATGTTGGTAGGAAAGGCAAAGACGTGTGAGAATAGTATAAATATAATTTTTCTTTTTGGGGGGGGGGGTTAGCTTCTCGGGGGAAAATAGGGTTTAAGGTGGGAATAAGTGAAGGCTGATTTGGCTTGTTTCCAACAGGGTGATGTCAGTCCAAGGTTGTTGATACCCAAGGTTGTGTATCGCACCCAGAGAGCGATGTCTGATTGATTGATTGAAAACTTTATTAACAGATTGCAGAATGGGTACAATACAGTACAGCTCAATACACACAATTGTTAAGGGGATGCAGACCAGAGAAAGACTTTCGTCTTGTTTACATCAGGGTCCCGCATTTTCAATTCATCAGGACATATATGACATACATGACATACAGATAGACAGTACTGCTACATCTATACATTTATGACATACCAGATTTGCAAATACAGTACTGTTTGTGATACAAAAAGAGTCCAGAAAAGAGAGTATATACATTTTATGTAAAAACTGTACATTGGAGGAGGTTGGGTAGGTGGGGTTCGGTTGGGTGGGGGCTGTACATTGGAGGTGGTTGGGGTGGGGGGGGGGGGGGTTGGGTAGGAGGGGTGGGGAACACTGTACAACTGTACAAGCAAAACTGTACAATGGAATATTGACAAAACCATACTTGGTCATTTACTGTACATGTCAGCCCAAGATCATACATTTGTATAATAATAATTATTATTGTTGTTCTTATTGGCCTATATTATTATAGACAGTGAAAATACAAAGAACTGTCCATTACTACCTACGTTATTTAAATATCACGATTGGAAGCCGAGAGAAAGGTCAGACAATTGTGATTGGTTGTGGTCTGAATGAACGTAAGCCAATAGGCAGCTCGACTCAAGAGTTGTCATGGTTACACGTAGACACGTGTTTGCAAAATCTAATCAACACTTTAAAAAAATTGTGGGGTCCATAGCTATATGTCTATCCATTCAGGGATCCTTGGGCAAATGTCTATTGAGGGGTCCACAATATGAAAAAAAAATTATGAAGTAAAGAAAGAAAAACTAAAAGACTTTATATCATGTTGCTTGTAGCATTTTGGACAATTCAATCAATATTTGTGAACATGAACGATTCTCTCCCAAATGTTGATGCTAGAGAACTCCATGCTAATAAATCAAATCAAATCAAATCAAATTTATTTATAGGGCCCGACAACACACGTTAATGTCCCCATGGGCCGTACAGGTCTTCTTTAAACAAGTCAAGAAGACAACATAACAATAAGTCAAGAACAGAACAAGAACACCATAGGGTCCAACATTTTTTTAGATGAATGCAAATAAATGAAAGAATGCAAGCACTCCCAGACATACCCCACGCGAAGGTAAGGAAAAACTCACTAAAACCTAACAATAGGGAAAAAAAGCTCCACAGGCAATGTGGAGGAGAGAAACCTTAGAAGGGCCGTTCAAGGGGGGATCTCCCTTCTTAGATGTCGGTGATAGTAGTGTTGCAGACGGACAGTTGGTAAGCATGCACTCATGTGTGTGGTGAATAACAAATAACAAAAACACAGACTTCTATTATTTCACTGACTGGACTGTCATAGAATATTCATGTATTTTCATTCAAATTAGCTTGATTTTATTGTTTTGACTTTTGACCCATAAAATGTTCTTATCGTTGTCGAATCTCAAGAAGTCAGGGTAGCTCCATCTTCAAGTGTTTCTATCTATGGAGAGATTTATTTACGTTTACAAATCTAGACAGAACTGTAGTATTATTAGAACATGAACTGTTTTAGGGTGGGTTCCCCCTTTAAAGGCCCAATCCTTATTTGACACGTAAACAAAAGGTTAGCCCCATCTATGAAAAAACGAAATAAGGTACTGAATGAACCGAATAGACACTAGATAGTTGAACCTGAAATGTTCTGCGTTTTATATCTACAAAAGCTTTGATTATATGTGAGATATTTGTAAACGCTGGAGACAACCTGTATTTTGGAAAAATAAATATATGGGTATACACAGTGCCTTTGAGAAGTATTGGCACCCTAGGTAAATGTGACAAAAAACGTTGATTGATTGAAAATTTAATTAACAGATTGAAGAATGGGTACAATACAGTACAGCTCAACACACACAATTGTTAAGGGGATGCAGACCAGAGAAAGACTTTCGTCTTGTTTACATCAGGGTCCCCCATTATCAATTCATCATAACATATATGACATACAGATAGACAGTACTGCTACATCTAGACATTTATGACATACCAGATCTACAAATAGAGTACTGTTTGTGATACAAAAATAGTCTAAGAAAGAGAGTATATACATTTGAGGGGGAAGAAACTGTACATTGGAGGAGGTTGGGGAACTGTACATTGGAGGTGGTTGGGGAGAACTGTACATTGGAGGGGGTTGGGATTGGACATTTACAGGGGCCAGTTTCGGATTGCAGTCTCCCGTAGGTGCTCTTTTAGATAGGTTTTGAAGGTGGGTAGTGATTCACATTCCTTTACAGCTGTGGGTAGGGCGTTCCACATTGGTGTTGCATAATTGCGAAACATGTTTAGTCCCTTGTTTGAGCCGAAACTGGGTTTAACATGATTTGTGGAGCTCCCTCTGGTGTTGTGTCCGTGGTATTCACTGACCTTTGGGAAGTATTTTGACATGTACATGGGTACCTTGGTCGTGTAGTGTATCTTGTAGACCAGGCCCATTTCAAGTTGCTGTACTCTGTCGTCTACTCTAAGCCATCCTAGGTTTTCAAAGTGGGCAGGGGTAAGGTGGGTTCTAGTAGTAAGGTCAAGCAGTAGTCTCACCAGTTTGTTTTGTGGTTTGTAATTTAGTTTTTAGCGCCTTTGGTACCACGAGGTGCAAGCATAGTCGTAGTACCCTTGAATGAGTGCTCCTGCTAGTCTTCAGGGTATTCTTGTTTACCAGAGAGGAGATCCGGTACAATAATCTAGTTTGTTGGTTTACTTTTTTGATTACATTGGATGCCATTTAGTCACAGGATGGAACCCAGGTATGTAATTTATTGTTGAAAGAAATTCAAATAGTTTTCAAATTGTTCAAAGAAAAAACAAGAAATAACTATTCTCGAAAACATGCATGTCATAATTAAGTTGCCAGACATGATACTTTTATCATTGATGAATAACTTATTGAACTTTGGAAGATTGAATAATCACATACTCGCTATCAAGTAAAAACACTGCAGTTACTTTCAAAAGGAATCTGTGGCCACTGCTAAATTGGTCGAATATACCTGTATTTCATGAATGTTTGATTTTACGCAAAATCTTTGGTTAATATCTGGTTGTAAGCACTAAATCAGTGTTACAACTGTCCCAGGGCACTGTTATAGTTGTACCTGGTAGGACACACTCCTCTTTACAAAGAAACAATATAAAAATTGTAGGCTACTTAATAAACTAGCATTTATTGGTAGACATAGGAAACAGAAAAATCTGACGTGTACCATGGAGTTTTTGTGTAGTTATGCAGAAAGCAAAGTGTTACAGACATCCTCAGGCTCCATAAAACTGTGCTTAAGTGTCATGGAGGCCACCCTGTGTATCAAGGGGACCTAGTCTTGGCCTTGCTTGCAAGAAACACAGAATTAAAACAAGTTTGAAAAGGTACTGGTTTAAGGTCCCTCAGTAGCTTTGGATTCGCGTTTTAATAACTATTGCAGCTCCATTAACTACAAAACGTTTATCAGAAGCTTCAGATTATGGAATAGTTATACACTGAAATAAAGATTTATTTTTAATTAAGAAACTACAAAAACCTAAAAAGAACACAAACTGACATTTTGGATCATTTTATTCAATAACATTTAAAACATTTAACCTCATAAGAGTCAGAAAAAACTTCCTTTCACCGTTACAGAACATAATTTAATAAAAAACAAACATTTCCATTACATCATGAAGTTCACGTCATATTTTGTTGGGTTGGATTTAAGTGTTGACCAAATACACGCTCTTTACAGTATATTGTGTGGTATTTTATTGACTAGATTTCATTTAGTCAAAATACAGTGTTTCAGAATATTTGGTGAGCAATTAATTTATTTCTTGTACAGAATTATAAGTAAAGGAGATAGTGGCAAAACTCCTATTCCTCCTAAAGCTTTTGAGTAACAAAATTTACAGTAGCTGCCTTATGATGTTTGGGTCTTAAAATCAATCCAAAATGTAGGAACATGTTTTTCAGCAGTGAAAAAAAAAGATTAGACAAGGTAAAAATGTTACTTTAAATAAAACGATATGGACGGTACTCATCTCAAAATGGCATAACAATGGATATGAACGTGACAACCCCTCCCCCACCCCCCTCCCATTGGAACAGCTTCATTGCATCAAGTGAAAGCCAAAATTAACTATAAATGACATTTGCAATATAAAACTTGGTAAAAAATACTTATTTAAAACTGTACAATCACCAAGTACACAGAATGAGCAAAACTCCAATCGTTATTCATTCGGCATCTTCAGTGGCCTCAACCTGTGGCGCCTGTGGGGAGAGGAGCGATGTTACTTGCATTGCTCAACCACATGACAAGTGCTACATTGCCTACTCCCGGTGTGATGCCATAATATACAGCTTTTCTTTTCTTCTCTACTTTACTATATTACAAAAGGTAACA
The DNA here is from genome assembly GCF_963971535.1 of Notolepis coatsorum. NCBI lineage: Eukaryota > Metazoa > Chordata > Actinopteri > Aulopiformes > Paralepididae > Notolepis > Notolepis coatsorum. The sequence goes on along the minus strand of NC_140183.1, from coordinate 49,011,752 downwards.
GCTTTAACACCACCTTATCTAAGATCAGCTTCTTATAAACATTAACGCAGCATCGCGTTGATGCCGCAGAAATTTAAAGATCGGTCCAAAACATCAAGTTCAAAATCCTGCTGTTTTGAGTGGAAACATACCTCGTCTTTTTCATTATTCACCTTTTCAGGTGCTTTGACCTTCTTTGCTTTAGCTGCCTTCTAAAAGGAGAACATGACACATGATTACTAATGCTTCATCGGTTTCCATCCATCAATATATTAATATGCGATTCATAACATGCTGCAGAAATCACTACATTAAGGGGACCAAAGCATTCAAAGATTGTCTGTCAAAGACTTTACCTTGTGAGCTGGAACTACCATAGGGTGAACTAGACTTTAGCTATGCTCAAGACCACAAATGCATTTTCACATGTGAGACATATAAAGCATGCTGTTACAATCAGATAGTGTCATCAAGCCGTCACATACTTTTGCTGCAGGTTTCTTGGCCTTAGTTTGCGCCACTGGAGCATTAACTAGAATCTACAAAAGAAGAACAAAGCCATGATTAAAGGTTGTTTTCATTATGCAGTCTGCTTTTTCTGGATCCACCCCCCCCCCCATAATATGCCAACAATCAACTGGGCCCCCAAGTTATTTCCACTGGCCCTGGTCAAAACTAATTTTGTCCTAATTGATCATCTAGCAATTATCTAAATGTTCCTTACAGCTCAAGAAGATATTATATTCAGCTTATCGACTCTGGGACCTTTTGCATAAGCATATACAACATCCAGGCCCTTAAGTGACTGAACACGGCTATTATCTGAAACCTGGGTATTACCTTGGTACAGCCAAGTATTACAACTGGTTTAGATAATTACACAGTGGAATGAATAAAAACAAAAGACTATAAAGTTTTAACTTTGAAGTAGCCTATTCATTTTCCATTTCAAGCTTACCTGTTCAATCCTAGCAGACTTCCTGGTAGCCTAAAAAGACAGAAAGAGCAGTTATTTGACATGATCTTTGATTTCTAATTGACCTAATTATTCTATTTCTAACAGATGGTCCTAACTCATGATCATGCTCACATCTATTACAATGGAAAATACAAACCTTCACGGGTTCTGACTGCTAAAAACAAGAAAAAAAGAAAGAGAAAAAACTGTTAATGTTCACATGATTAAAATAATGACATTTCTACATAGACATTTCCTTTAAAATGATAATAATTGAGGAATATATGTATAAAATCAAGTCTTTCTTGTTGTAATCAGAGATGTTGTGTTGCATGTGTATAGTGTTGAATAGGTTGACTAAACAACAGAAAAAACGATTCCGATATGCACACCCCTGCTTTGTATTTTTCTTTTTTTTTGTGTCAGGCTACTTCTTGATTTTTCCCGCGCATATTCGAATTCAAATCTGGGTTGGTTTGTCACAATGACTGTCTGGGCGCGCTGACACTTCCTTTGTTTTGCATCAGTACGCGCCCGACAGCTGCCAAGATGATAAGATTACAATGTTGCTAATCTGTCTCCACAACATATGGAACTATTCTGGCGAATCAACTGCCGTTTTGTCAATTCAGTTAGAATAAAATCGAGATTAGATGTAATGGGTATACTTCTTCTTCCTTTTTAAATGTTTTTTTTTTTTTGTTTTTTTTTTTTTAAACCAAAAATAAATAAAACGTACATTTGTAATACTTAAACTGTGATACGCAGCAGATATCCATGTATGAATAGAAAATTCTCAAAATATTGCCTATTTTGAAGTACCTAACGTATTGGTTCTTATTCAATTCGATACTAAATCGACCATATTCCCCTCCTCCACATTTCCTCCTCAACTTTAGAGGCTGAGCGTGAACTTATTTGACTCCTGGGTGACTGACTACACGCACCCAAAAGAAAAAGGCCATACCACTACAACATGGTGGAAGGATTTCAAAGTAATATGTACATTTCAAATATCGTCATTCCTCATAATCTTAAAATAATTCCAGTCCTCGCAGATACAGCACAACACGGCGGTGTCATGTCAGAGCGCGAGCATTTAGAATAGAGTGCAGCCCGGGTGAGCTCGAGGTAGTAGTATTCGCGCGCGCTGTTTGCAGGAACCGAATATTAACCACAGATTAGTCGTGTATTTGTCGTTAAAACGGCATTTTTATTTGCCATATTGTGAAAGCGTAATGTTAATGATCGATGCATGATAATATGAAAAAATAGGTCTTCACTGTTTGACCGCCATAACTAGGGATGATGACGTTCTTCGGATGCAGCAATCAAATCAAACGTAAAGCCCAGTTATTCCTTAACAAAAACGTTGCATTCCGTCAAAATAAGCATGCTTACCTTTCTTTTGAGGGGCATCTTGTTGGTTGGGAAGGAACGGGAAAATATATATTTTTTTAACGGTAAATGGGAGTTTCCACAAGAGGCTATAAGACCACTATACGATCGGCACGTACAATGGCGAATGTGTAATACAAGCGAATGTTGTAGGCTAATAGTTTATATATTGAAATATAAGATCGAAACCGGTTTGAACCAGTTCTTATATTTTGAAGCCCGTCATTGGGTGCAAACGGATCACGTGGTTATAAGCGCCACCCATTTATTAACTTTCAAAACATACCAATTGACGCCGTATGGTGGCGGTATATTGCAATGTATCATTCAGTCCCCCATTGCATTTAGTTACTCACGAGACAAAATCTGTTTAATATTACTTACTGTGTTTACAAATACACTAGTATACATTTCAAATATTTGTTATAATTCACTTATTTTAACCCTATGCAATATTTTGTGTCACAGCTTGAAACAAGTTGTGTTCAAGTGCAAACGGCGGAAACGTTGCTTTTATCCTAGTGTCATTTACTCATCAAGAGATTCTGAATCACGCTTGAAATTTAGCGAAATTATAAATGGGCAGGAACACTTAGAATAGAACTATTAACAACAAATAATATAGTGGCTCAGTAATCGGAAGGTTCCAGGTTGCGTCGATTTGGGCTCCTCCCGACAGCGTGTCCTTGAGCAAGACACACCCTTGCGGCCGATGAGTGAATGAATGAATGAAAACTTTATTTAACAGATTGCAGAATGGGTACAACAGTACAGCTCAATACACACAATTGTTAAGGGGATGCAGACCAGAGAAAGACGTTTGTCTTGTTTACATGTGACAAAATGGCATCCAATGTAATAAAAAAAAGTCAACCAACGAACTCGATTCTTGTACCGGATCTCCCCACTGGTAAACAAGAATACCCTGAAGACTCTGGCAGGAGCACTCATTCAAGGGTACTACGACTATGCTTGCACCTCATGGTACCAAAGCACCTCAAAGGCGCTAAAAACAAAATTACAAACATCTCAAAACAAACTGGTCAGACTACTGCTTGACCTTACTCCTAGAACCCACCTCACCCCTGCCCACTTTGACAACCTAGGATGGCTTAGAGTAGACGACAGAGTACAGCAACTTGCAATGGGCCTGGTCTACAAGATACACTACACAACCAAGGTACCCATGTACATGTCAAAATACTTCCCAAAGGTCAGTGAATACCACGATCACAACACCAGAGGGAGCTCCACAAATCATGTTAAACCCAGATTCGGCTCAAACAAGGGACTAAACACGTTTCGCAATTATGCCACATCAATGTGGAACGCCCTACCCAAAGCTGTAAAGGAATGTGAATCACTACCCACTTTCAAAAACACTCTCAAAAAACACCTAAGGGAGACTGCAACTCGAAACTGGCCCCTGTAAATGTCCGAACACAACCCCCCCCCAATGTACAGTAAATTACCAAGTATGGTCTTGTCAATATTCCAATGTACAGTTGTACAGTGTCCCCCACCCACCCCTCCTACCCAACCTCCCCCCACTCCTACCCCCCCCCCCCCCAACCACCTCCAATGTACAGTCCCCCCCACCTACCCAATCCAATGTACAGTTTCTACATCAAATGTATATACTCTTTTTTCTGGACTCTTTTTGTATCACAAACAGTACTGTATTTGCAAATCTGGTATGTCATAAATGTATAGATGTAGCAGTACTGTCTATCTGTATGTCATGTATGTCATATATGTTACGATGAATTGAAAATGGGGGACCCTGATGTAAACAAGACGAAAGTCTTTCTCTGGTCTGCATCCCCTTAACAATTGTATGTATTGAGCTGTACTGTACTGTACCCATTCTGCAATCTGTTAATAAAGTTTTCAATCAATCAATCAATCAATACATCAGGGTCCCCCATTTTCAATTCATGGTGTGCGAATGAGAGGCATACGTACGGTTGTAAAGTGCTTCGGATGAAAGCACTATAAATGCAGTAATTTATAATTTTGCCACACAAGAGTAATTTCCTATTACTAGTCCCTATTAATGACGAGTTTAAAACTGGAATAGATACTAATATTCATTAAAAGGTAGATCATGTAAGTTAATTAATATCTAAATTGTGTAGCCCAAAATTATTGTGGCAACCCTTACAAAAAAAGAGTATCATGGTCGTTTCGTGGTAATACCGTGGTTTTATCTTGGCCATTGTATAATTCGTTTACCATGATACTGCCATGGTCAAATGTATGCAACACCATGCTACCACTCTCGTACTTATGCCATGGATATAATCAAATGTCAACCATACAGTAATATGGTATTTTTTCCATAATTTATTTGTAAGGGAAAGTAGTAGAAATTGTTACTAGTCTACTATAGTAGTTACAAATAAAAATATGACTAGTAAAAGCAATAATACTTATAACTATTGAATAAGGACTGGCTACTCATAAACCTTCAGTACTTGCATGTAATGTACGTGGTTGAACAACAAATTTAAAGAAACAGACTAAGAAATGACGTAAACACCATGATCAATGACAAAACGGAGGAAAACAAAAACAAACCCTGCAAACTTTGGAATTTACTCAACAACCAACTAGGCTGCAGCAAAAAACTAAAAACCAGATTTACAAACATAAAGACAGAAAACACTCTCATCACAGACAAACTGGATATGGCCAAATACCTAAACATATTCTTTACAAACATAGCCACAACACTGGTTAATAAACTACGCTCCCAATCAGGGCATTTTGGGGTAGAACACATAGTAGCATACTACAAAAACCTAGGGGTCCGCAAAGACGACTTCAAACTTGAAATGGTAACAACAGATGAGGTACTCAAAAAACTGAGCGCCCTGCAACCTAACAAGGCCACTGGCCATGACAACATCCCCTCCAAATTCCTCAGAGACTCAGCAGCCGCCATCACCCACATAATAAGCCTCTCCATAAAACAGGGACACGTCCCCAAGGACTTCAAAATTGCGAGAGTGACCCCCCTGCACAAAAAGGGCAGCAAATTAGACCCAGGCAACTACCGCCCTGTTTCTATTCTTACCTCCATCTCGAAAGTCATGGAAAAAATAGTCTACATACAGGTCGAAAAGTACCTAGCGGAAAAAAATCTAATCTACGAATTCCAATCTGGCTTCAGAACATCCCACTCCACTGACACATGCCTTCTCTATTTGAACGACCACATAAAACAAGAGGTGGACGCGGGCAAATACTGCGGCATGGTCATGCTAATATAATATAATATAATATAATATAATATAATATAATGCATAATATATATAATAATAATGCAGGACCTGTCGCATTTTTTAGCGGCACACAGTGGTTAGTTTTTAACACACACACACACGCATGCATTGTCTTTTTTAGGATCGCCGATGCAATACTCCTCTGCGCTTAACCCATCCCGTCGTCCTTCCCCCCAAGGGCAGCTGGGAGCAGACGAGGGCTGTGGCGTGAGCCACGCCCGGGGACCATCCAAGTGCTCCTGCCCGTCTTCGTCACGGACGTGACAGCGTTAGCGATCTGTTGTTGTTGTGCATGTTTTTCCATTGGGTTTCTCTTATGGGGGGGGGGGGGGGGGGGGGGGCCTTGCGAGCACGGGGAGTACATGCAAACTCCACACAGAAAGGCCTGGGAGATACCCCACCTGGGTACCTGGCATCGCGGAAACTGGGTCCCCAAGCGGGGATCGAACCCTGGACTTCTTGCTGTGAGGCGACAGTGTTACCACTACGCCACCGTGCCGCACATGCTGGACCTACAAAAGGCCTTCGACACTGTCAAATGTCAATCACTCCATTCTGATTGACAAGCTAAAAGCAATTGGTTTTGATAGTCTATCAGTGAGCTGGATGCAATCCTACCTGGAGGGGAGAGAACAGATGGTGGAGGTAAATGGTACTCTACCCCCCCCCCCCCCTTACAGTGAGCTGTGGCGTTCCACAAGGAAGCATCTAGGACCGCTACTGTTCCTAATTTATGCAAATGACATGTCGTCGGCTTGTGACTGCAACTTGTTCTTGTTCCAGGACGACTCAGCCCTGCTGGTCTCTGACAAGAACAAGTTACAGGTTGAAAAAACCCTCAGCTCAGAACTCGGCAGAATCTGCACCTGGCTCGCTGATAACAAACTATCATTACACCTGGGTAAAACAGAGTCCATTCTCTTCGGATCAAATAACAAGCTCAGCAAGACCGACGGCTTCTCAGTTACAGTGGGTGACAATATTGTCACAAGGAAAGATGAAATTACATACCTGGGTTCCATTCTAGAGACAAATCTTTCCTGTGACAAAATGGCATCCAATGTAATAAAAAAAGTCAACCAACGAACTAGATTCTTAAAACAAGATTACAAACATCACAAAATAAACTGGTCAGACTACTACTTGACCTTACTCCTAGAACCAACCTCACCCCTGCCCACTTTGACTACCTAGGATGGCTTAGAGTAGACGACAGAGTACAGCAACTTGCAATGGGCCTGGTCTACAAGATACACTACACCACACAGGTACCCATGTACATGTCGAAATACTTCCCAAAGGTCAGTGAATACCACGCCCACAACACCAGAGGGAGTTCCACAAATCATGCGCAACCCAGATTCGGCACAAACAAGGGACTAAACACATTTTGCAATTATGCCACAACCATGTGGAACGCCCTACCCACAGCCGTAAAAAGATGTGAATCCCTACCCACATTCAAAACCGCTCTTAAAGAGCACCTACAGGAGGCTGCAATTCGAAACTGGCCGCCGTAAATGTCCAACCCCCCCCTCCTAATAGACAGTCTCCTCCCCACCGTATGTATATTTTTCCCCCACCCACCCCCTCCTAATGTAGTCTCCTCCCCATCATATGTATATTCTCTGTTAGGATCTATGGGTAACAGTACTGTATATTTGCATATTGTATATATCACAAATGTAACAGTACTATATACCTGTATGTCATGCATGTCCCTATGCCATAAATGTCAGGATGTCATGTATGTCATAAATGTCTATGAATTGAAAATGGGGGACCCTGATGTAAACAAGACAAATGTCTTTCTCTGGTCTGCATCCCCTTAACAATTGTGTGTATTGAGCCGTACTGTATTGTACCCATTCTGCAATCTGTTAAATAAAGTTTTCATTCATTCATAATAGTTGGCTTAAGGGGAATGCCACCCATTTTAAGAATTCACATAGGTTCTTCCTGTGCCCCGTTGAATGAGTATTTGTGAACAGGCACCACTTTCTCCTGAAGCTAGAAATCAGAGAGAACCCTCCTGTAAAGTAACTGTAAAATGTAAAACCTAGAGCTCCTCCATAGACTATGAATAGGGCTCAGATTTTATGAGGCTATACAATGTTTATGTGAGCTCTTACATCGAAATTAGGTTTTAATTCAGGTCAAGACCTTAAAGCAATGCTAGAATATAAACCTCATTTGGATGCAAGAGCTCACATAAACATTGTATGGCCTCATAAAACCAGAGCCCTATTCATTGTCTACGGAGGACTGGATGGTTCCCCCTGATTTCTATCTTTAGGGGAGAGTGGTACATGTTCACAAATTATAATTCAACTGTCCTGGGAAACAGGAAGAAAATATGTGAATTGTTAAAACGGGTGGCATTATCCTTTAGTTGAGAAAACAAATATTAGTAGTGCCTTTATTACACAACTAGCAGGGCCTTGGAGTAAGTGGCTTGCCATACTTTTTACAAAGACACTTCATGTATATTGACCGAGTTTACTCTACTGGCATAACCGTCCAATTAAGGCATCCATTACGGAAAAAACAAACAAACAAACATAAAACCTTAGCATATAGCTTAAGTCTGAAAAATAATAATCCACACATCTTTAATGACATTAACTTACAGGGAATTTTATTCTCACTAAGAAAGCTGGTCAAAATATAGTTTTGTATGTTGTCAATAGCACAAACAAATTCAACAGATGACACAGATTGCTTTTCTGGGCCACAATAGTAAAAATTCCATGTATCCAAAAACCAGGGCCCTTGGCTCCCAGAACCATAGGCTATATTCCAATCGATGGCATGCATTTTTCACACAACTTACTTACACAACAAATTCATTACTGAGCTACATCTTGACCAGGCATTTTCTTTTTATTAGACTTCTACTACAGACATAAATATCCCTCATATACTAGAATATCCCCATAGGGGTAAAATTGCCCTCTGGTTTTTGTATAAATGTGTAATACAAAAAGAAAGCGTTAGCAGTTCCCATTCACTCATCTCTTCTCCTCAGCAGCCCTCTTCAGAAGAGGAGAGGAGAGGAGAGGAGAGGAGAGGAGAGGAGAGGAGAGGAGAGGAGGAGAGGAGGCGGTCGTCTCCACTTCAATACGGGGCAAGTTCTTCAAACACCTCCCTAGGCCAGGACAGCCTGGCTGGATAACACAGTGAAGAAAGTGTCTCTCTTGTGCTTCAGTGCTCCTACGAAGTCCTGAACCCGTTCCTCCCGGCAGGCAGTGTAGCTCAACAGCGCTTCTTGTCGCCTCTGGGTGTCAGCTGGCTTTCCATTCCCATGCTGCTGCATGAGCTCTGCCACGCAGGCACGGTCAGACTCCAGCTGCTGTAGGGCCTGGTCTTCTTCGTGAAGTTCTCTGGCTTTCTGTCATAACATAATAGAACACACACATCAGCTGTGTGTACTAATAGGAGTGTTTCACACACTAGCATTAGCCTTGTTCTTTAGCTGCGACCAGCAGTTAGTAGGTTGCTCAGTCTGGTACACTATACGACTAAGGTACCCATGTACATGTCAAAATACTTCCCAAAGGTCAGTGAATACCACAACCACTACACCAGAGGAAGCTCAACAAATCATGTTAAACCCAGATTAGGCTCAAACAAGGGACTAAACACGTTTAGCAATTATGCCACATCAATGTGGAACGCCCTACCCAAAGCTGTAAAGGAATGTGAATCCCTACCCACATTCAAAACTGCTCTTAAAGAGCACCTACGGGAGGCTGCAATTCGAAACTGGCCACCGTAAATGCCCAAAACCCCCACCACCTCCTAATAGACAGTCCCCTCCCCACCGCATGTATTATATTCCCTCCGCGCCGTATGGATATTTCTCTCCCACCCACCCCCTCCTAAAGTACAGTCCCCTCCCCATCATATGTATATACTCTGTCAGGATCTAGGGGTAACAGTACTGTATATTTGAATACCGTTTATGTCACAAATGTATCAGTACTAAATACCTATATGTCCCTATGCCATAAATGTCATGTATGTTGTGTATGTCATAAATGTCTATATGAATTGAAAATGGGGGACCTTGATGGAAACAAGACAAACGTCTTTTTCAGGTCTGCATCCCCTTAACAATTGTGTGTATTGAGCCGTACTGTATTGTACCCATTCTGCAATCTGTTAAATAAAGTTTTCATTCATTCATTCATTGGTTGGACTGTATTTCTTCCAAATTTAGTTGAGAGACCCGACATTTGGTATGGCTTAGATACAGTGCCATGCTAGATAGTGGTAAAGGGTATGGCTTAGATACAGTGCCTTGATAGATGGTGGTAAAGGGTATGGCTTAGATACAGTGCCTTGATAGATAGTGGTAAAGGGTATGGCTTAGATACAGTGCCTTGCTAGATGGTGGTAAAGGGTATGGCTTAGATACAGTGCCTTGATAGATGGTGGTAAAGGGTATGGCTTAGATACAGTGCCTTGATAGATGGTGGTAAAGGGTATGGCTTAGATACAGTGCCTTGATAGATAGTGGTAAAGGGTATGGCTTAGATACAGTGCCTTGATAGATGGTGGTAAAGGGTATGGCTTAGATACAGTGCCTTGATAGATGGTGGTAAAGGGTATGGCTTAGATACAGTGCCTTGATAGATGGTGGTAAAGGGTATGGCTTAGATACAGTGCCTTGATAGATGGTGGTAAAGGGTATGGCTTAGATACAGTGCCTTGATAGATAGTGGTAAAGGGTATGGCTTAGATACAGTGCCTTGATAGATGGTGGTAAAGGGTATGGCTTAGATACAGTGCCTTGATAGATGGTGGTAAAGGGTATGGCTTAGATACAGTGCCTTGATAGATAGTGGTAAAGGGTATGGCTTAGATACAGTGCCTTGATAGATGGTGGTAAAGGGTATGGCTTAGATACAGTGCCTTGATAGATAGTGGTAAAGGGTATGGCTTAGATACAGTGCCTTGATAGATAGTGGTAAAGGGTATGGCTTAGATACAGTGCCTTGATAGATGGTGGTAAAGGGTATGGCTTAGATACAGTGCCTTGATAGATGGTGGTAAAGGGTATGGCTTAGATACAGTGCCTTGATAGATGGTGGTAAAGGGTATGGCTTAGATACAGTGCCTTGATAGATGGTGGTAAAGGGTATGGCTTAGATACAGTGCCTTGATAGATGGTGGTAAAGGGTATGGCTTAGATACAGTGCCTTGATAGATAGTGGTAAAGGGTATGGCTTTATAGATACAGTGCCTTGATAGATGGTGGTAAAGGGTATGGCTTAGATACAGTGCCTTGATAGATGGTGGTAAAGGGTATGGCTTAGATACAGTGCCTTGATAGATAGTGGTAAAGGGTATGGCTTAGATACAGTGCCTTGATAGATAGTGGTAAAGGGTATGGCTTAGATACAGTGCCATGCTAGATAGTGGTAAAGGGTATGGCTTAGATACAGTGCCTTGATAGATAGTGGTAAAGGGTATGGCTTAGATACAGTGCCTTGATAGATAGTGGTAAAGGGTATGGCTTAGATACAGTGCCTTGATAGATAGTGGTAAAGGGTATGGCTTAGATACAGTGCCTTGATAGATAGTGGTAAAGGGTATGGCTTAGATACAGTGCCTTGAGAAAGTATTCACCCCCCTTGGCATTTTTCCTATTTTGTTGCCTTACAACCTGGTATAATTTGATTTACACAACATGCACTTTGAAGATGCAAGAATTTTTTTTATTGTGAAACAAACAGGAAATAAGACAAAAAAACTGAAAAGTTGAGTGTGCATGCACTGCTGCAAGTCTCTTGTGGGGTATGTCTCTATAAGTGTGGCACATGTAGCCACTGGGATCTTTGCCCATTCTTCAAGGCAAAACTGCTCCAGCCCCTTCAGGTTGGATGGGTTCCGCTGGTGTACAGAAATCCTCAAGTCATACCACAGATTCTCAATTGGATTGAGATCTGGGCTTTGACTAGGCCATTCCAAGACATTTAAATGTACAGAGCTAAAGCAAAGTAACTCCCGGACGGTGTGCAAAGTTTTTTTTCAATACATGAAAGAAAATATGATTTGAGAGACATTTGTAAATGTACTGTTCAAAAAGCTAAGAAAAGGATTAAAAGGAGGTGTATTTCTATTGTTGGGGTTAACTTGTGGAACAATGCTGATATACATTTAAGAATGAGTAATTCGCTTTTGGTTTTTAAGAAAATGGTTTGTATAGCAAATGTGAATAATAATTGTTTTGTTATTTTCTTTTAGAATACTGCTTGAGTCCTAAGGTCGCTTTCACATATAGTTTTGGTGGACTCGGTGCGGTTCTGGTGGTGAAGTTGCAACATTGTTGCATTCTTCATTTGGTTCGCCTGCGTTCACATAGAAATCTGTCAGGCACACCGAACTATCTGAACAATGTCACACGGTCGAAAAGGGCGCTCGTCCATTGGACACAATGGAGAGTGGAAATCCCTCCGCTTCAGAAAGTGAAATGCGGAAATACACAAACTGCGTAGCCGTGAGCAGGCGTGATAGTAGCAGAGGCATGGCTGATAGAGAGTGGAAATGTGTGTGTGTGGCTGCGAGCCCGTGTGAAGCCGAACCGAGACCTACGTTTTCAGGCGGACCAGAGTTCGCGTGTTTGGTCCGCGGGCCGAGTTCGACGCGCATTCACACAAAACCGAAAAACCGGACTATCGAATTCTGGTCCGATAATCCGGACCAAACAGCCCCTGTGTGAAAGCGACCTTAATTTTGTTAAGAATATAGGACAGGCATATAAGCATTATGCTTCAGTCTGTACCTTTTCAGTCACTGCCTGAATCAAAGATTGTTAAATGATTATGTATATTGTATTGTGTGATGAGACTGAATAAACTACTACTACTACTACTACTACTACTACTACTACTACTACTACTACATGTTTCCCCCTAAACCACTCGTGTTTTGCTTAAGCATTATTTTAAGGGTCATTGTCCTGCTGAAAGGTGAACCTCCAACCCAGTCTCAAATCTCTCGAAGACTGGAACAGGTTTTCCTCAAGAATTTCCCTGTATTTAGCGCTATCCATCATTCCTTCAATTCTGCCCAGTCCCCGCCTATGAAAAACAATGGTGTTCTTGGGGTGATGAGGTGTTGGGTTTGCGCCAGACATGGCGTTTTCCTTGATGGTCAAAAAGTAATTTTTTTGTCTCATCTGATCAGAGTACCTTCTTCCATATGTTTGGAGAGTCTCCCACATGCCTGTTTGTGAACTCCAAATATGTTTTCCTATTTTTCTTCTTTAAGCAATGGCTTTTTTTCTGGCCACTCCTCCATAAAGCCCAGCTCTGTGGAGTGTACGGCTCAAAGTGGTCCTATGGACAGATACTCTAATCTCCTTCAGGGTTATCTTTGGTGTCTTGGTTGCCTCTCTGGTTAATGCCCTTCTTGCCCGGTCTGTGAGTTTTGGTGGACGGCCCTCTCTTGGCAGGTTTGTTGTGGTGCCATATTCTTTCCATTTGGTCCATTTGGATTTAATGGTGCTCCGTGGGATGTTTAAAGTTTGAAATATTTGTTTTATAACCCAACCCTGATCGGTACTTCACCACAACTTTGGCCCTGACCTGTTTGGTTGCACCAGATCTTATTTAGGGGCTTCATAGCAAAGGAGGTGAATACATATGCATTGCACGCACCACTTATCAGTTAAATCTTTTTTTGGAATTCTGTAAAAATACTAAACTAGTAATTTTTTTTTTTTATTTCACTTCACCAATTTGGACTAAATCCATTTAAATTACAGGTCGTAATTCAACAAAATAGGAAACATGCCATGGGGGGGGGGGGGGGGGGGGGGGGGAATACTTTCGCAAGCTACTGTAGATAGATACTGGTGTGCAAATGGATAACAAAAATGCATAGAATGTTTGTGTAGTTCTCCTTCCAACATGGCTGCCTGTAACATTATAATAATAAAAAGAAAAATTGCCAATGTATGTGCAGTGGTAGAGGTTAAACATTGTAACCATTGTTGTGCACAGAGCAACTGTTGTTTCTTCCAACATGGAGGAAAGATGGGCATTCTAAACATTCCCGTGTGGTGCGGCTGGGTAGCGTAGAGGTCTAAGCATTCACCTACCACCGCAGAGACCCGGGTTCAATTCCCGGCAGCGGTACCTCTTGGTCAGTCATCCCTACGAACACATAGTCGGTGTTCCCGGGTGGGAAGCCGGTGGGGTACGACTGAGTGCTGGTCGTTGCAATAGCGACCCCTACTGGTATATCGGGGTGCTTGTTCAACAGGGAGGGGATCTGGGGAAGAGCGTGAAGTCCGTGAACCTCCGCGCACATTATGCTCTCCTAGTGAAACTCCTCATTGTCAGGTGAAAAGAAGCGGCCGGCGACTCCACGTGTATCGGAGGAGGCATGTGGAGCAGCAAAACAACCAGGAGGGAATTGGCATAACAACAAAATTGGGAATATGGGAGCAAAGTAGAAAGGCAAAAAAAAAACATTCAGTGAAAGGCCTCAATTGGCCAGATTGTGGCGCTATAACATGAAAATGTAAATGTTTGAAAACCCATTACTTCACTGGCTTTTCGGTGTCTTGATTGACCCAGAACTTGGTACACATAACCAGCTATCACCACCCATGTTGGATTCAACACATAATGATCATACTTCCACACCTGCTGATCCGATTGTCAAATAGATGTTAAATAAGAGTTGGGAAGCATGTCATGTAAATCGGTTTCAAAATATACCACAAGAGCACCACAAAATAAATGTTTGCCATCTCTTTCCACAGCGGTAGTCTCAATTCCGACAACATTTGGCAAGAGGCATTGTGGACCAAGAATTTCACAAATTGGTGACTTTTATGTGACGATCGTAACTCAAACTGTTGCTCAAATCATTATAGAATGTGCTTCCAGAAGTGGGCCCCAGATCTCATGTTGGTCAGAGGGAGCTCTCCAGCCTCAGCCTACTGAAGGTGGAAGATTGTGATGGAATTCCTTACACTAAATCACATCCAGAAAATAGTCAATAACAGCAATGCTCCCTATCAAGCAACTTCAGCCACATCTGGCACATTTTACACCTCATAAACACTATGACATAAAGATGTACTGAGTAGGGATGCACCGATCACGGTTTTTGCCACCGATACCGATCACCGATCGTCTATGGGCCATATCGGCCGATACCGATAGTTATTAGTTTTATTAAAAAAAAAATATTATTATTATATATACTTTTTAAAAAATTTTTATATAAAATATATATATTATATAATTATACTTGTAGTTGTATCATCTGCGAGACATCGCCACCACGCAACAAGTAAAAATTCTCGGTATCTGCAAACAGCTCCACTGTCTGTGTGTATACTCCGCTTTGGTCAAATCCAGGGACCGAAACTAAAGCCCGCCGCCCGCCAGGGGCGCTCAGTTTTTACCTTTGGCGCTTGACACTTAGAGGGCTGCCCGCCGTGTGGCGTGTAGATGTGTAGTTCATAACGATACTCTTATTTTGATTGTGCGAGTACAGATTATAGCCTCTCGTCTTTTTTTTCTCCGCCGCAAGATCGTTAAAAAACTACAAGTCCCACATTGCACTCAAGTCAACGGTCCAATCACAGTAGAGTGACGTGACTGGTTTCACGAGAAAGAAAGCAAATGACCAATCGGAAGCTCTCATTTGGCTTGTTTACTTCCTGAAACGCCACCATTGCGATATGCGGGCAGTCTGCTCTAGTCTATATCGGACCTCCATGAGCTACCGTTACTGTTTAAACAATGACCCAGTCAACTATTCACTTTTAGTTTAATACATGACGAGGCATTGTCTAACGGTATCTAGCTGGCTAGCTACTGATAGCTGCTGATATCAACAAATGCTCCAGCAATAGTCGACTCGAGTGCATAATACCTCCGTTCCCTCGTTAGCTAGCTTAGCTAGCTCACGTTAGATCTATCTGTCCCAGTAAACTAAATTGTCTTAGCGTTATCTACCGGGCTAGCAGTAGCTACAGATAGCTCCTGATATCAATGTCTTATAACATTGATTGAATGCGTATTCTAGCTGAGGGCATGTTGAATGTGATTTGACAAAAGAACCGTAACGTTATAAATAGGGTCCAGCTGCATCGCCGGAGAATCCTTGCATGCTGAATGTAGGGTCTAGCTGAATATAGGGTCTAGCTGCAGGGCCGGAGAATCCTTGCTGGAGCTGGAGGCTACTCAAGTATACACACAGACAGTGGAGCTGTTTGCAGATAGCAAGCATTTTGACTTATTGCGTGGTGGCGATGTCTCGCAGATAATACAACTACAAGTATGATATAGTATGATATAAAACTCTTGAATCTTGAATCTTGAAATCTTGATTATATAATATATATTTTATTTAAAAAAAAAGAAAATTATATAAAATATATATATATATTTTTTTTAATCAAAAAAATTTTGGCAGGTAAGAAATATGCTTGGCGGGTAGACTCTTCCCATCTACCCGCCACTGGCCGGTGAGTCAAAAAGTTAATTTCGCTCCCTGGTCAAATCACATTCAGCCCTCAGTGTCCCCAGTCAGAGCGATAGTTCAACAGGGTCTGAAACGTATAAGATGTGAAGCATGATAGCTAATTAACCAATGTTCAGCTGCAAAAACGAATAATGTCAATTATGTTATAAGACATTGATATCAGGAGCTACTGCTAGCCGGCTAGATGACAATTAGACAATGCATCATGTATTAAAATAAAGTGAACTATTTTGTTTACTGGATCATTTCGGTGTGATCTAACGTGAGCCAACGTTAGCTACCTATGCTAACGGAGGTCTCATGCTGGCGCATCCCTATAATTCTTAACACATTAACTGCCACAGAGTTTGCCCGTCTCAACCACTCTCTGCCACCACTCTAAGCCTATGGAGATGTTCACCTTCTTTGCAGGGCTATAACTTTTTAAATTGTATTGCTAAATTGACATTACTATGGCCCATTCAACATCGATTATTCATCGTTCAGGATGTAGGAACGTTATACTTTTTCATTCATAGATTCATACGAAAATACCGTCTAGAATATAAATATGTTTTTATCGTTTTCTGCAGTAATTCCTAGAACGTGAGTTATAGGCATAAACGCATATATAGATTATCAACTGCCGTTTGTTGCCGATACTGCCGTTTATAATTCCGTGATCGCCAGTAAATGCTTTATGTAGTATGGGTGATATATTGATCAGAGCAGTTTGCATTAATAATAATAAACAAACACGCTGAAAGTATCGTTATGGTCCTCTTACCGTTCGCCGATGAGACTGGAGGAAAAAGATCGCACTTATTTGACGGCGATCTACTAGATCCATTTCCGGTTTGTATAATAATAATAAACGCCCAAATCATATAGATTATTGAGTTATGGCAGCGATCCATATACACGCATGTGTGTCTAGAGTCCCGCAACAATATGTGAGTGCCGGACGCATTTTCCAGATGCACGGAGATCACCAGAGATCCATTTCCGGTTGTAACTCGCCGATCATCCACCAGGCGGCAGTATTGAAGCGTTGCAGAGTTGTGCAGGCTCCCACTGTATCAGCCGAGGCTGGGTGAGGAAATTATGAATACCATGGCGAAAAAATTAAATATGATATCAATAACGTCGTACGCCGTGGTTTGGCAGAATTAGCATTACCATGAAACACGTTGTAGGACGTTATTGGCGCCAGATGTGTTAAACTGAAATGCGCATTTGTTGATATCAGGAGCTATCAGTAGCTAGCCAGTTAGACAATGCATCATGTATTAAACTAAAGTGAATAGTTGACTGTGTAGTTTTGTTTAAACAGTAACGTTAGCTCACGAGCGATAGCTAGTTAGCCAACACTACCCAGCACTTGCGAAAAACGAATGCCAAACTGTCACGTTGATATCAGTAGCTAGATAACATTAGACAACGCCTCATGTATTAAACAAAAGTGAATAGATGACTGGGCCATTTTGTTTAATCCTTGTTATGTTGAAAGAGGAGCTCTGTGGTGCTCATGCACTCGACTCGTCTTGCCGAAGGGTTTGTTGACATGACACAGGTCTGGGAGGGGGAGGAGGAGGAGGGGCAAGACGTGCAGCAGCAGAGTGTGGCTGTGAGAGAAGAGCGAGTGAGAACTCTGCTGAGAATTGGATCATGTTTTCCGTGTCATCGATCGGTTTTCACGATCGGCAAAAATAAAGCATTATCGGAATTCACCAATCTCATATTTATACTGAATATCGGCCGATACCGATCGCTGGCCGATCGATCGGGGCATCCCTAGTACCGAGCCTACTTTATATTATGGAAACTAGGGATGCTCGATATTGGCTTTTTTACCGATACCGATATACCGATATTGTCAAACTCTTAATTTCCGATACCGATATCAACAGATATCAACCGATACCGATATATGCAGGGTTTCCCCCCCAAAACATTAAAAAATGTCAGGTAATTAACATTACATATCTCTTGTTGTGGAATTAACAACATTATGCATACTTTTGACAATAAATAAAATCAGAATTTGTTCTTACTTGCTTGCCTGGGTAAATAAAGGTTATAGAAATGTATCTGAAAACAGATACCGATATTTTCCGATATCACATTTTAATGCCGATATCGGCCGATAATATCCCTAATGGAAACTTATTATGGAAGTATTTCTTGGGATTTGAGGCATGGAAAACTATTAATTTATGACTGTAAGTAAGTTTCACTAGAATGCCTCTGCAAGTAGGAATTTCCACAGTAAGAACGTGCATCTGACTGACAACGGACACAAGGCCTTACCTGAATAGATCTGTAATTGAACTGATATTGGAGGATGGCTTCACACAAGTTCCAGAATGAGTACTCTGGCCACAGAACGGACTGGAACATCAAGCACGAGTGGGATGTCTGCAGGATGGAAGGTACGACATCAATATCAATACATATCTCAGAGGAGTAGCCCTGTCCATAGTGTTTTAGAATCACTCAGATCATTGAGTATTATTCATGTGTAATAGATCGGACTTGTGTTCTGGCAAATAATCATATTACTACTATTAAAAAGTGCCTTACTGTAATTGTAGCTCTATTATGCAGAAATGAATGAAAGGAGGAAGGATGAAGGAAAATCCTCAGTTGAAACCAGTCCCACGAACAGTTAATTACACGTTGAAAGGATGTATCATGAGGAATGGGTTTCTTTAGTCTTTGTATGGATCTGGCTTCAGTCTGAAGGGTTCGAATGATTCCTCCCAATTACAAAATCTTGAGGCTTGCCTGCTTGCCGTTAAAAAGTGGATGTCGCAAAACTTTCGACTCCTTAACACTATCAGTGCCACTTGTTAACATGGTAAAGCATGGTTGAATGCCACCACCCACTTCAATGATAGCGTTGTGAACGCATAATCTCGGCTATGTGCCTAATCTGCCCGTCGTTTATCAATGACTTGTTTGCAGTCAACATTGTTGAAACGGATTTTTAAATTTCTTTTATTAATTTTTTTAAAGAAATCGGTTCATTTCCGTTTTATAGCATTTTGAAAAGCCCTAGTTTTTCAGAAAAATATATAGATTCCGTGATAAACGCCCTTTACTGGAATATTCTGGCATACACAAAAAAATGTTGTCATTTTTCGGCCTATTTATGAATAGTTTTCAAATAAACGCTAGATTATCGATAGTATATGTGTACTTATGCACGCTATAGAAGCGATCTGAAAAATATATTCTCTCATTTCCTGATCAGCGTGCACACACAGACACACATATGGGACACGCTGAGATATAGGTGAAAAGAGCTCGGATTATCCCAAGACTGGTAAAATAGATTCCTTACCTCAGATCAGATGTTCTCCAAAAAGATTATTCCAATTCCTGATCGCCATTCCAAATATCGATCGCGTTTATTGATCCAACGCTGGGTACTGGTAACACATATTCCACGCTGTTCTGAGGGTGGGCAATTACTGGGATCGTCTCCGGTTACATGCCTGACAAGTAAAATGTAGATTCCGGACTCTTTTTTCCCCATCCATTTCATTCAGTCCAATCCAATGGATGCAATACCATCCGGAGAGACGATAGGGGGCGGTATTTTCCCTGTTCGAGCTCAGACAGATCCCCACTGGTAACGTGAGGCTAGATTGATGCAAAATGAATGGAAATCGATAATAAAAAAAATAACGATTAAATAACAAGATTTCTCGTTCTTGGCACTCATGAACTAACGAGATTTCTCGTGGCTGGCACTCAAAGTGTTAATGCTAATTGTTGGCCCCCCAAAACACAGAGGCCTGTTTGAGGACATCTCCCTCAACTTTGATACTTGTCATGTATCCCAGAGCTCCACCATAAAAAACCTCTGAGTCATTTTTTATTCCTCCCTCTCATTTAATGCACATATAAAAAAATTCACCAAAATTGCCTTCTTCCATCTTCATAATATTGCAAAAATGCGCCCCATTTTAACTATGGCTGATGCTGAAACCCTAATTCATGCTTTTGTCTCATCACGTCTAGACTACTGTAATGCACTTTTTTCAGGCCTACCTAATTCAAGCATCAAAAATCTTCAACTTGTGCAAAATGCGGCTGCACGGATACTAACTAAAACTAGAAAATTTGATCACATCACACCAGTTTTGTCCACCCTACACTGGCTTCCTATTCAAGCCCGATCTGACTTTAAAGTGCTACTCCTCACCTACACAATTTTAAATGGGCTTGCACCGCTCTATCTATCCGATCTCATCTCTCGATACTCGCCCGCTCGTGCTCTGCGCTCACAAAATGCGGGGGTTCTATCGATTCCTAGGGTTAAAAAGAAATCTACTGTCATTGCAGTGACTGTTCTACGTGCACCACCGAGGCCATGGATCAGCTTCTTATCGTCTTCTGTCCGTGGTCTGTCAACGTGGAGTTCATTGCTGGGTTAAGTAC
Source organism: Notolepis coatsorum (assembly GCF_963971535.1). NCBI lineage: Eukaryota > Metazoa > Chordata > Actinopteri > Aulopiformes > Paralepididae > Notolepis > Notolepis coatsorum. Next base: position 48,991,187 of record NC_140183.1, on the reverse strand, counting down.
CGGTACTTCTATTCTATTCACATAATATGCTTACTACATATATCTATTCTATTCACATATATGCTTACCACTTCTATCTATCTATTGCTATGTCCGCCCATCACAATCACGCAAACTGTCTAACGCCTGTCCCGTCTCCCTGTCTCCCTGTGAGTGGCTGTCTCGGAGTGATGATCGGAGTGTTGGACGTCCCGTGATGATGACCGGGAGGATGCGACCCTCTCTGCGCCGCCCCTTTGCCTCAAATAGATCCGCTATCAGCTCTATCTTTAATCTTTCAAAATGTTCAGTTGCTATCGCATGCACTTATCTGTGTCTCACCACACATATGAGTGCATGCTTACCAACTGTTTGCCTGTTTTACTGCAACACTACTAACACCGACATCTAAGGGAGATCCCCCCTTGAATGGCCCTTCTAAGGTTTCTCTCCTCCACATAGCATGTGGTGCATTTTTCCCTATTGCTAGGTTTTAGTGAGTTTTTCCTTACCTTCGCATGGGTATGTCTGGGAGTGTTGCATTTATTTAAATTTTTTTGGACTTTATGGTGTTTTTGTTTTGTTCTTGACTTAGTGTTGTTTCTTCTTGACTTGTTTAAAGAAGACGTGTCCGGCTCATGGGGACATTAACACTTTGATCGCCATGGTTCAAATTCATAATTTACCATCCCTAGCCAGCTCTATTTGTCTATGGAGAAGTTCCCCTTCTTTGCAGGGCTATAACTTTTTTAATTCTATTGCTAAATTGCCATTATTATGGCCCATTCAATGTCCTATATCCATTGTTCAGGGTGTAGCAACGATATACTTTTTCATTCACATATTCATACTAAAATATGGTCTAAAGTATAAGTATGTTTTTATCATTTTCTGCAGCTTTCTCCAGAACTTGATTTATAGCTCCAAATGCATTATATTGATGATCAAATACAGTTTGGTAGCGATCGTTGCCAGATGAAAAATTTCAACTGGAGGTACTTCTAGAAGTTACTACGTATCATCTGATATTGACCGGATGGGCGAGGGGGCGTTTATAATTCCGTGGGCAACGTTATACCATTCATCTAGTGTGGGTCATATGATCATCAGATCAGTTAGTATAGAATACGTTAGAAAATAACGCTGGATCTTACCGTATGTTCCTCGCGCCGTTGGACGATCAGCGTGGAGTAGACAGTTTTCGATTATGGGATGTTGATCCTGATGAACCATTTCCAGGTTGTATAATACTATATACGTCCAAATAACATTGTTTATTGAGTTAGGGCGAGCGATTGATTATCCAGTGTGTTGAGATGGAGTCCGGCTACCGATCGCGAGTGCCCGGACGGATTATGGATGAGCACTTCCTGTTTGGCGCGCCCCTCCCTCTTGGCCGATCTGCCACCAGATGGCGCTCTTGAACCGTTAGACAGTTGAGTGGAGCTCACCAGTACATCTCATGTCTCCGGAGGAGAAATATGATTTCGATCACAGATTTTTTAATTATTGATATCAAAGACGAGTTACGGCGTCTTCGGCAGAATGAGCATGGCGAGGAATGACGTCTAAACACATCATCGGCGATTCAAGTGTTAACGTGTGTTGTCGGGCCTTACAAATAAATTTGATTTGAATCGAGGTCTTCATATTAACAAGCTGTTCAGAATTGCTTCCCCTCAATGTTACAATGGGATGAATTAGCTTTAATCAATCAATTAGCTGTGCTTTTTGGAGCCAGGAACGCCGATTACCAAATGTACTGCCCAGATAGTAAAAGTTTGTTTTACTCTTGGGTGTGGGCTAGCCAGGCATGGAAGGAAATAATACATTTGATTTAAAATAAACTTTATTGTGGAAATGGCCGTAAATTAAACCAGGCCCAAGAATATAATTATTTAATTCCATTTTATTTGTAACTAGGGCACTTAGAGAGATGCCTACACTCGCACCCGAGTAGGCAAAGCCTGGAAGTGCTGCTCTTCAGGCTACAAAATGCATTAGCCTACACTACATTTGTCAAGAGCCAATTGCGCAGTCGTTCAGTATTGGCATTAACACTTTGAGTGCCAAAAATGAGAAATCTCGTTATTTAATCGTAATTTTTTTCTATCGATTTCCATTCATTTTTCATCAATCTAGCCTCATGTTACCAGTGGGGATCTGTCTGAGCTCGAACAGGGAAAATACCGCCCCCTATCGTCTCTCCGGATGGTATTGCACCCCATTGGATTGGACTGAATGAAATGGATGGGAAAAAAAAGAGTCCGGATTCCACATTTTACTTGTCAGGCATGTAATCCGAGCCGATCCCACTCATTGCCGAGCCGCAGAACAGCGTGGAATATGTGTTTCGACCACCCAGTGTTGGATCAATAAACGCGGTCGATATTTGGAATGGCGATCAGGAATTGGAATAATCTTTTTGGAGAACATCTGATCTGAGGTAAGGAATCTATTTTACCAGTCTTGAGATAATCAGAGCTGTTTTCACCTATATATCAACGTGTCCCATATGTGTGTGTGGCTGTGAGTGTGTGTGTGCTGATCAGGAAATAAGATAATAGATTTTTCAGCCCACTTCTAAAGCGTGCATAAGTACACATATACTATCGATAATCTAGCGTTTATTTGAAAACTATTCATAAATAGGCCGAAAAATGACAACGTGTTTTGTGTATTACAGTAAAGGACGATTCCTGCTAAATCTTTCTTTTTCTGAAAGTTTCAAAAAACGAGCGTTTTTCAAAATGGTATAAAACGGAAATGAACCGATTGAAAAACAATCCGTTTCGACAATGTTGACTGCAAACAAGTCATTGATAAGTGACAGGCGTATTAGACACATAGCCATAATTTAAGATATAGTTTATGCGTTTGTATATGATCGCCCTCCATTGACTACAGCGTTGGCACTCAAGCGCCTATTTCTGGCACCCCCTGCTGGCACGGAAAGTGTTAATAAATCAGATGTCATGCTAATATGTCATGTTCTACAGTATGACTTACTATATGATACCCAATAAAACAAGCCTACTTTGCTGGAACGATTCATTTAGAACGTATACAGTACGTGTGTGTGTGTGTGTGCGCTGAGGCTCACTAAGCCTTTCTCCATGCATATTTATTTCTGGAGCATTTATTTATCCACTCTGGTTGGATTGTGTATCGTACTTGTGCTGTATAATAACAATACATTGGAATCTAATCTCATTTTGAGATGAGTCGCAAATCGCTTCCTGTTGAATGGATCGATTGAGTGCAATGCCGAACCTCTGCTGTTCGCCATTTTCACTTGTCCTGAATTTTCTTTTGGAATTCGAAGCTTCCGGGCCGAGATTCGATTTTAATTCGAAGCTTCAGACTATAAGCCGCGCCTTTTTTCCCATTTTTCGACCCTGCGGCTTATATAACGGTGCGGCTAATCTATGGATTTTTACAGCTAACGGCCACTAGGGGACCTCCTAAATCTATGGAATTTCACTTGTGTTCTTGGCTGCACAGCATCTGGATTAAAGCTTCCGCCAATGGTGATTTTTAAGCGGATTACAATGCCAAAAGAAAAGATCCCGAACAGCATCTCCTTTAAAGTCAACAAGAAAGGGTGGATTATGGAAAGCGTAATGAAGGAGTGGCTGAATGAGTGCTACATCAAGCGCCCTGGAGGATTCTTTCGCCAAAAAAAAGCTTTGCTCGTTTTGGACAGCATGAGGGCCCATATAACAGATTCTGTGAACGCAGCCATCAAGAGCACAAACTCAATTCCAGCTGTGATTCCTGGGGGCACAACGAAGCATCTGCAGCCACTCGACATCAGTGTCAATCGTGCGTTCAAAGTGGCACTACGCGTTCAGTGGGAGGCGTGGATGACTAGCGGCGATAAATCATTCACCAAAACTGGTCGCATGCGAAAAGCAACTTTCGCTCAAGTTTGCGAGTGGATCCTGACAGCGTGGAGGAGTGTCAAAACATCCACGATCACCAACGGGTTCCGAAAGGCTGGACCCTTACATATGGTAATTAAACATTAAAACACCTGCGGCTTATAGTCCAGTGCGGCTTATATATGTACACATCATTCAATTTAGCTGCTGCTGTTGTGGGACTTGTACAGCACTTTGTTCAACTTTGTCAGTGCTGTAAAGTTTAAACCTTTTTAAATCTTAGACAAACGAAACTCTTTGCTTTCATGAAATATTGTAAGCCGTCATTTGAGGCTTCATAAAAGCAGCACAATGAACACAAATCTGTCAGTGCCGAGTCCGACCTCATCTTAAATAACAAACAGCATTGCTTGTTGTAATTAACAAAGAGAAGCAGAGTTGATTTTGCACAAAAAAAATAATATATATATATACCGTACTTTTCGGACTATAAGCCATTACATTAAGCCAAAACATTAAAACACATGCGGCTTATAGTCCAGTGCGGCTTATATATGTACACATCATTCAATTTAGCTGCTGCGGCTTATAGTCAGGTGCGGCTTATAGTGCGAAAAGTATATATATATATATATATATATATACTAAACATTTTTTTTTACTCATTCCGGGCCAACAGCGCCCTCTGCTGATGGCCCTTCCGTGCCAACGCTATATCCAATGAAGAATAGGACTTATTTGCGAGTGCATAAAACATATCAAATATAATAGCAATAGATCTAAATAACAGTGATCATCAATGAGTTGCTTCCAGTCAACATGTACGAAACTGATAGTTTTTTCATCAGTACATTTCCGTTTTAAATACGAGTATAGTTTGATATTTCTAGTAATTCCAGAGAAAGACACGATAATAGCCCTTTAGTGGAATACACAAAACACGTTATAATTTTTCGGCTGATTTATGAATAGTTTTCAAATAAACGCTAGATTATCGATAGTATATGTGTCCTCATGTACGAAGAGAAGCAGGGTCTGAAAAATCGCTTCTAAGTACTTTGGTCGGCGCGTGATAGGAACATCCGATTACCCCAAGATTCGTAACATAAAGGCCTTACCTCACATCTGATGTCATGCAAAAAGATTAATCCAATTCCTGATCGCCATTCCAAATATCGATCGCGTCCATTGATCCAACGTTATAGTCCAAAACACAATGATCCACGATGCTCCCAGTGGGGGGACTGCAATAGCATCCAGCTGCATGCCCGAGAAGTATTTAAGACAGCCCTACAGCCTAGCATATGACATGCCCACTGATCTGATGTCACGGTTCGCAAGGAAAAATCAACGAAATTTCGGTTCCAGCTGAGCACCGATTTTTCACGGTCCGAACCAATTATTTCCGGTGTGAACGTGCCGGCTAGTTCGAGATTAGATTCGGGAACAGGCACCGCCACAGAGCCCTGCCGGTGTGAAAGACCTCTGTTAGGCCGCTTTAGACAACTTAGATACTGGAACGCTTGAAACATTACAACATCTTTCCTGCGACCTCATCACCCCATTTAAATATCTAAGCTTTTATGAAAACATAATTATATATCAGTCATAATCCCAATCAAAATGGGGTGTGTGATCAGTGCTCGTTTCATTTGGCAATCTCTCATTTACAATGACATCGAGAAAGACAGCACATAACAAATACAGAAATAGTAGAAACTGAATTTCAATCAATTAAACATGTTTAATAATTCAAAACAACTGCAGACTGTGGTGAATGGGTTTGCTATTAAAGGAAAACTCCAACATTTTGGGAAATTATCTTATTTAACATCTTCCCTGGAGTTAGACAAGAAGATACATACCTTTTTTGTCTCCGTGCGTGCATTTAGCTTTGGGAACAGTCGTTCCGTTAGCATAGCTTAGCTTCATCACTGGAAGTGAGGCAGGACAGTAGCCCGACGTTCCCTACAGGTTTGTTGATATTCTCATTCCTTCAAAGGATCCGAACCGATTGAAGTTTATGGATACCATGACTTAAAATCCTCGTACCTTGACGATTAAAAGCCGCCCCAATTTTGAAAACAGTAATCCAATGGTTGGTATTGATAATATACTACTAACTACTGGACGCTCGGAGCTAACCGGAGCTAACACAGAACAGGATGGTAAAGCAAATATAATGACTTCCTTTCTGGGGTTTTCAAAATAAAAGTGCGACGTTTATAGCAGCGGAAAACGTTTATTTTGTACATTATCTAACGTTAACACGAACCTAAAGTTAGTTTAGGTTCGTGTTAACGTTAGATATTGTACAAAATAAACATTTTCCGCTGCTATAAACATCGCACTTTCCCAGAAAGGAAGTCATTATATTTGCTTTACCATCCTGTTCTGTGTTAGCTCCGAGCGTCCAGTAGTTAGTAGTATATTATCAATACCAGCCATTGGATTACTGTTTTCTAAATTGGGGAGGCTTTTAATCATCAATGTAAGAGGATTTTAAGTCATGGTATCCATAAACTTCAATCGGTTCGGATCCTTTGAAGGAATGAGAATATCAACAAACCTGTAGGGAACGTCAGGCTACTGTCCTGCCTCACTTCCAGTGATGAAGCTAAGCTATGCTAACGGAGCGACTGTTCCCAAAGCTAAATGCACGCACAGAGACAAAAAAGGTATGCATCTTCTTGTCTAACTCCAGGGAAGATGTTAAATAAGCAAATTTCCCAAAATGTTGGAGTTTTCCTTTAACGATTTAAACTGACCAATGGATACAAATGAGTTGTAAAATATTATTATATCGGGGCTGCAACGATTAGTCGACATAATCGACAACGGCGATCATAAAAAAATCGTCGACGGGGAATCTTTGCGTCGATGAGTCGTATAAAAAAATCAGACGCAAATGTTCATTTGTAACTGCAGTGCACTACAGGAAATGCTGGGGGCAGTATCGTTTCCATTGTCTGACTGCATTCTGTAGTAACGGCCCGGGTAAGAGGAAGAAAGAATGCACCCCGGAGCTTCGGAACATGGGTAAGTTTTAGCAATAGTATTGTATTTTTTACGTTAGCTTACATGTTGGAAAACAGAACGTCTCATGGATATGGATAATGCTTGCTAAGCGAACTCTATTGCTGGGGCTTATAGAGGCTGCGGTATGTTTGTTGTATGTTGTATGTAACGTTAAACAGCGCCAAGCTACAGCATTGCTGCACGCTATTTCAGTTATACCGAGGCTGCGGTATGTTGTATGTATCGTAACGTTAGCTAAACAACAGCGCCAAGCTTACAGCGTTGCTGCTTTTATATACACATGTAGTCAAGGTGGCAGTGTGTGTCACAATCTTACTTAGCTAGTCAGTCTGCAAAAACACGACACTCTGTGCTAACGTGAGCTGTCTGTAGCCTAGCCAGCCAAGTTCCAACTAGCTTTCCCATGGTTTAATGTTAATGGCATTATGCAGTAAATCATCTAAAATAAAGTTTCACACATACACACACACTCCTCTCACACACAGCAAACAAAATACATAGAACTTGAAGTCTGTCTGATCTGTCATCCTCCTTTCCCCCTACAGCTGTTCCAAGTCACCCTCCTGGACCAAGTTACATCCCCATCAGCCGCAGTGCTGGGGGCAGATGCTGCTACTTATTTTCTTTCTTTGTTTACATTTAAACACTTGCACTTTAATTTGTATTATTTAATTTATTTATTTAGTTATGATTGATTGTTGTATTGTATTTATGTTATTCAAATACATTTTGATTTAAGCAAGTTGCTTAAGATCCAAATTCAAATGTTTCATGAGTCATTATTTTAATTTGCTATGTTAACTGTTAAGGCAGAGGGACTGGACAACAGGGTGACATTAACAGGTGTGCAGACTTGAGCATGTGAGGTAAAACATGACTGGAGCCCGGAAAAGGAGCCGCGCCCATAGGAAACAGATGGAGGGTGTGACAAAAATAATCGTTAGATTAGTCGACTACCAAAATAATCGTTGGTTGCAGCCCTTATATACATATATATATAATATATATAATTAAAGGTTTCTGAGGTCAACAAAGGGAGGCTTTCACACTTTTTTCACATCAGGAATCTTAACGGAACATGCCAATGTTATAGGAAAAGTGCTTACCGTCTTCTCCAGAGTCAGACAAGAACATAGATACCAATCTCCTTTCTATGCGTTCAGTATAAAGCTATCTCTGGGTTTTAACACTTTGAGTGCCGGCCTCCGTGTCCTATTTACCCCGTTGAATGCCACCGCTCTATTCAATGACAGAGCACTCGCATTTGTGAACGCATAAACTATATCTTGAATTATGGCTATGTGTCTAATACGACCGTCGCTTATCAATGACTTGTTTGCAGTCAACATTGTCGAAACGGATATTTTAAATTTTTTATTATTATTATTATTATTATTTAATCGGTTCATTTCCGTTTTATACCATTTTGAAAAACGCTATTTTTTTGTAACTTTCAGAAAAAATTTTAAAAGATTCTGCAGGAATCGCGCTTTACTGTAATACACAAACACGTTGTAATTTTTCGGCCTATTATGAATAGTTTTCAAATAAACGCTAGATTATCGATAGTATATGTGTACTTATGCACGCTATAGAAGTGGGCTGAAAAATCGATTCTCTTATTTCCTGATCAGCTACACACTCACAGCCACACACACATATGGGACACGTTGATATATAGGTGAAAACAGCTCTTATTATCCCAATACTGGTAAAAATAGATTCCTTACCTCAGATCAGATGTTCTCCAAAAAGATTATTCCAATTCCTGATCGCCATTCCAAATATCGATCGCGTTTATTGATCCAACGCTGGGTACTGGAAACATATTCCACGCTGTTCTGCGGCTCGGCAATGAGTGGGTTTGGCTCGGATTACATGTGTTGAGATATATGTTCTCATATGTTGAAAATGGGATCATATGTTATGTTTTGTAGTGAGTAGCCTAGACGTTCATATGCATGTGTTGTATTGGAAATGTGGTGCAACTCTATTCTAAGTATTGTGTTTTGTTCTTGTACTTGCAGTACGTAAAGACATGACGGTATGACGCAGTGGCGGGAAGCCGAGCACGTATATCTAGCTGTCAGCTGTCATCAGTCAGCTGTCAGTGCGCACAGGGGTGAAAATGGTGTGTCACAGCTGGGAGTGTTTGTGGTGTTTGTAATGGAGGAGAAGTTTGGTTCACTTATTGTAAATAAACTATTCACATAAAAGAAACAAAACGGATCAGGCGTTCTTTGTGTGGATAAATACATATGATAAGATATGAGTCATGATGACAAAGAAACAGAACCCTCTACATTGAACAACACTGATGACGAAGAAACAGAACCCTCTACATTGAACATGGAGAGCGAAGGAACACGGAACTCTACAAGATGCCTGACAAGTAAAATGTGGAATCCGGACTCTTTTTTTCCCATCCATTTCATTCAGTCTAATCCAATGGGGTGCAGTGCCATCCGGAGACGATAGGGGGCGGTATTTTCCCAATTCGAGCTCAGAGAGAGTGCCAGTGTTAACGTGAGGCTAGATTGATGAAATATGAATGGAAATCGCTAATAAAAAAAATAACGATTAAAAAGAAGCATCTCTCGTTTCTGGCACTCAACGGTTGGCATGATATAATGAATTATGCCGTGGCTGGCACTCAAAGTGTTAAGATAGCCTAGCGGCCCGTATCTGCTTCCATTCATTTGTGCTAAACTAGGCTAGCTTGCAGACAGATAGCTTTCTACTGAACGCATAGGAGAAAATTGTCCATCTTCTTGTCCGACTGTAGAAGACGGTAAGCACATTTCCTATAACTTTGGCATGTTCCGTTAAGATTCCTGATGTCACAACATCTGATGTTTGCTTTTATTTTCCCAGGTTAATCACCATGAAGTAAGTCCCATCCTTACCTGCCAGAGGAGGAAGTCACTGAGACGCAGCTCCCCTGACGTACGGATGAGCAGGTCTGGGTCAGGAGAATTACTGCTGTACAGACACTCACTGAGGAGGGCCTCGGACACATCGCTGAGCAACGCAGAAACAGAAACACACGTTAACATTCTCTGATGACATCAAGTCTACTGTACGTCATGTTATGTATATTGTCGTTCTAAGATATGGAAAATAAATGCTTGGTTCACCTTGACTTGATAAGCCCCTGTTCCACTCCCCAGGCCATTTCCCTGACCGCGTTGGCAATTTCATGTCTCGAAGTGTAGGCAAAGCACACGTTTAAGAAGCATCTATTTGTAGAATGAGTATATTGGTTAGATTCCATTCAATTGTATTGTCATTGCACAGCACTAGTATGGTACAACGAAATTAAGTTGGCATCTAACCAGAGTGCAAAGGAACAGTAAAGTGCATACAGTGTAGGGGAGTATATATGACGAAGCTACAGAATAAATATGCTAAGGTAATGTAGAAGGTCAAGGTGGTCAAGAAGGGGACGAGCATCACAAATCAACCTCTCCACTCTCTGTCTCAGCGGTTTTCGCTGTTGCCTTCTGGCCGCCGTTATGGCGTTCCATTAAGTAGGGCCAACCGTTACGCCAAATCTTTTGTCCCCTCGGCTATCAGACTTTTAAACACAGACAGTAGTCATTTTAAGTATCCTTTTACACTTAGTTGTCTGTTTTTACTTTTACTGGATTGTTTAATGCATGGAATGTTGTTGTTGCCGTGCTGTCATTGAGATGTTTTTGTTTTTGTCATTTGTTGTTTTTGTTACTCGTGAAGCTACAATATGAATTGCCCCACGAGTCAATAAAGTTGTCTGAATCTGGATGTACATTATTGTTATATACAGTGGTACAAGTATACACTATGGTAGTAAACCATACTAGCTAGTGTATGGAATACATACAGATATAGGTAAAAGTATATACAGTACAGGTATATGCATAATTTGTATATATATATATATATATATATTTACAGATATAGATAAATGTATATATGGTGTATACAGAGTTGTATATAATTGAAATCCTACAGTGTTATATGGATAGGCTATAGATTATTAAGGTAGGATATATCTACCCGATATATATACATTTGCATTTGGGTTTACGTTTTTCAGAACAGCAACATTGTGTATGGATGGGGAAGGTGAGACGCTGGTGAGGAGGATCACTGAAGTGCAAGTGAATGAAATTAACATCCTACTTGTTGTGACTCCTGGTTGCGACCACAGCGTTGGCGATGACCTGCTGGAGGTCCAGCGGCAGCATAGTGAGGTCTCCCAGTACCCGGATACACACGCCATGCTTCTCCAGATTCTCCCTGTGGAGGAGAGCGGGTTGGTGGTTAGAGAAACATCTCTACGCCATTATTGATGCCCAGTGCTTACCCGCTACACCAGTCTAGAATTGTATTATCTTTTCCTTGTATTACTTAACCAATTATTTTACCAGTCATCACTTACCCACCTCAACACCTATTATTGGGGCAGGGGAGGCTTGAATTCTCCCATTTATTTTCTTTTTACAAATCAATATTTTATGGGTGTTTTTCCTCATCCTTGCACTATTCTACTGTCTATTTTATGCTAATTTGTGTATATTTTATTGTATACTCATTCTATGTCTGCACTTTATGCATTGCTTTTATTTAGTCAGAAACCTACTAATAGTCTTTTAAAGATTCATAGATAGATCATAAAAATCTATCATAATAGGGAATCTATTATAATATTTTTTCGATAGATATTAATGACAGAAATCTGGAGGTTTTAATGTCAATTATGCCTGTCTATAATTATGCCAATTGTTCTGAAGGATCAGATTAAACCGAATATATATATTTATTTATATATATATATTTAATTGTATTTGTATATCCCCTGATATCCCTTGTATATTCCTTGTACAATATGCATTGAATATCCCTTCTAGTCTACTGAACATCCCATAATAGTCTCCATTCTACCATTGGACGAGACCTTGGTGCCAGGTCGCCATACCCCTCAGACCAGGTTCAATCGTACCGCTCAACATGTATGGACAAGTCCTAGTTCCGCGTAGGAATATGTCTACCGCACCACTAATGGTACTATTTGTTCATAGTGCGTATATATACTGCGCTATTAAAGTAGAGCTTTCTTTTAGTCCAGTTCCTTACCCTCCAACAGAGTGACAGACGCAAAAGCCTCCCCGCGAACCACGTGTGGGCAGTAAGGCCAATTCGGCCCAGTATCGGCATTGAGACATCGTGTATATTAATATTTGAATAGTCATATTTGGCACTATATCGTCGAGTTGGACGTATTCTATTAAGCTAATAATAGTCTATTCATATGTAGTGCCTCGTGCGGTAAGAGTTCTATAGTAATCAGCACCCCCATCGTTTCGGGCATCAGCTGGACGCTTATCCAGGGTGGTTGACCCCACGTGAAGCTGCACCCGAGGAGCTCCAGGCCAAAGAGCGAGTGGACCTGTATATTGGATTATTCTACCGACGACGGCTAGCCTTCCCCGGCTTGGATTATGCTTTGAGTACTTTGATTATTCTATGGATAAAGGCCAACACTGCGGTGTGTTGGAAATACCCCCCCCGGAGAGGACGACAGGTGAGAAGACGCTCTACACGACGAGGTCGCCTCACGTCTCTCCATCGTGGACCGGAGGACGCCGGCCACAGAGAGTCCAACTGCTTTCATCTGTGGATCGAGGATCGCTGGGCACCGGGTCGCACGACTGTGGGCTCTCCCAGGATACCCTCGGCCAGACGGGATACAGCCAGACTCTACCCCCCCCCCCTCCAGCTGTCCTACAAGCAGTCGGAACCTTCCCCTAGTGTATCCAGCTATATAATCATTCAAGTATCATTGCTATTGTTCCCTAAATATTCCAGGTTGTATATTTGCTTCCTGCGCAATCAGAGATTGGACATTCGATATTGATCTACCTACGAATACTCATTTGCCATAAAAGTGCATACTATTTCAAATCATAAATGTAATTAAGTGATCGTTGTACATACCTTTTGCTATGTATTATTAATAAACGCAGACTTTCGACTTGGTACATTTGTGTTGGATCCGTTTCATCAGGTGGGAGTGTTTATCATAATTATTTATACCTAGTACTGGGTGGCCAGAGTCTAAAGTACAAGAGGTAGTGGTAGTAAGTATCATATCTAACAATACAGTCAGGGAATTGTACCCCTCAGTTACAATTGGTCCTTCGAGCCGGAGGGTAATCAGTGTAATATTAATATAGTGTTATTAATATTAAAATGGCCTATGATGAACACTCCACGAAACGATCCTCCTAACCAACAACGCCCGCGGCGCAAACGACAGCTCCCTCAGTACCTAGAGGCTTACGCTGTCAGTCAACAACCTAGTCTTCTACCAACAGTAAACGCGGTAAAACTAGAAAGTAAAATTATGTCTAACCCTAACGACCAGGCTACCCCGACCATAGAGGCCCCTATGGGTTCTAACGTAACTGACCCAGCTCACGGTGGGGACCGGGGGGAACCAGACATGACTTTACACCCCGCCAATACCGAAGAAGTAGTCCCCGACGAGTCCCGGGAGGAAGACAACACTACCGAGAGAGAACTCGGCACGGAAGAAGATGAGGAGAGCACCGTGGAGATAGAGCTCCAAGACTCCGCACGGAGTACCCCAAGGGACGGCTCCCCTATACAACCGTCTTCTCCCAGCGAGGCAGAGAGGACACTACAGCAGGCATTCCTCGTCAGCCTGAAAGCCTCTACTGAACGCGATAGACTCCAGGGTGAACGCGATCGATTGCAGATACAGCAACGGAGCGAAGAAGAGCACATACGCCTGGAAATAAGACGCATTCAGATGGAAGAGAATATGGCAAGAGACCGGGCCGACGCCCAGCGCGCCGCCACCGGTGCCCAGAGAGAATCGGATCTCACCAAGCGCGAAGCCGAGCGCGACAGAGCACAAGCGCAACTAATAGAACAGCTGATCAGAAGGACAACACCCCCTCCCTCCACCAGAGGCTCCAGGAACTCGTCTAAACATCACTCCAGGGCGGCATCCCCTAGCCGAGTAAGCGACCCTGAACTTGACCAACAGACGAGGTTTATACCCCCCGCAGACCCCCTTCCCCAACCGGTCCAAGCGAGACCCAGCCACCGGGAAGGAGCAGCATACACTGCGGAGAGGCTAAATCAGAGACTACAAGCCCTGGATGACCTAACGGAAGACGAAGAGGAAGAGGAGGAGAACCACGCCCGACGACAGCACAGTACTCTACCGGACCAGGAGGTCCAGTACAGCCCAGGCTATACCCCCGCGGAGCTGCGCTACAGACCCCCGACGCTATTCACGGGTGAGCACGACGCACGACCCGCACCGAGGAACAGCACCTGGACCAGCGGGCCATGGTACACAGCCGGTACCAGCCCACGCCAAGGAGCAGGAGGAGACTCGCCTAGGAGGCCTCTCCCCCAACGCTCGTCGATGTATCAACAATCCGCGTCATACATTGGCACACCTATGGTACCAGACTTCACCCAGGAGAACCGGGCCCAGTATACGGAGCTCCGCATGTGTCTGGAGACAATGTTGGTGGATGTCATTGATGAACGCCATAAATACGCGATACTACTGAAGCATTTAAAAGGTACCCCGCGCGCACAACATAGCGCTCGCCTACGCCACTTCCACGACCCCATACACCGCAGCGCTGGTAGCGTTGGACCAGAGATATGGACGTATATGGGATTACGTGATCCAGGAGATCAGGCACATCGACCGCCTACCCCCAGCAATAGACAATCGAGCACTGGACGACCTGTCCATCAGAGTGCAGTCCCTGGTAGGGATGCTGGGAGCGCAGAGGGAAAAGGGTAGGCATGAACTATACGCCAACTCAAATGTAGAGAGGATCTTGGAGAAGCTACCGCCCGCCCGACAGGAGCGCTTTAGGCGGCAGAGAGACCACCGAGACCCTAATGGCCCCGAACCGAACCTCCTCGATCTAGCCGACTTCCTGGCGAGAGAAGTCAGCAGCTTACGGCTAGATACATTCGGACGGAGCACCCCTGGCTCCAGAGAAGGAACCAGGAGACTAAATGATGGAAGAAGATCGGTGACTGTCATGCACCAATCGGAGTCAGTGCCAAGCAGTAGGAGCCACAGTACCCCCTCAAGAAAGGAGAAGTGGAAGATAGTGTGCCCCTACTGTGAGAAAGAACACTGGCTGTCACAATGTGACTCATTCCCCAAGATGAATGCGGAGGAAGCGAGTCAATGGATAAAGTCCAACAGACGCTGTTTTCGCTGTGCGCGATCACACATGGCAGCCGAATGCCGCTTAAAGAAAAAGTGCAGTCGGTGCGATGGAGCCCATCTGGACATACTCCACGACAGTAACAGACGGCGGCCTCCACCCGCACCATCCAGCAGCAAAGCAAGCGTCATGTACATCGACCCCGCCAGCAGCAGCGGAGCCAGAGTGCTCTTAAAGGTAGTCCGTGTGACATTGAGCTACCAGAATAAAGTCATGGACACTTACGCCGTCCTTGATGACGGGTCAGAGAAGACCCTTCTGCTCGCGTCCGCTGCGGCCCAGCTAGGGCTGCGGGGGAGCGAAAACCAAATGACAATTCGGACAATAAGAAGAGATTTGAAAACGATAAAGGGCGAGAATGTCTCATTCTCTATCGCAGCAAGCGGCCAGCCCGAGCGACGGTACAGGATTACAGACGCTTTCACCAGCCAAGAAATAGGACTCTCGCGGTACACATACCCCGTAGCCAAGCTGATGGAGAAATATGTACATCTACGCAAGCTACCGATCCCACTCATAGACGGTGCTACCCCGACACTGTTGATAGGCTCCGACCATGCAGACCTCATTGTCCCGATAGACCGGGTTCATACCGGACCCAGAGGCTGTCCTGCAGCAGTCGAGACCCGCCTAGGATGGACTCTCCAAGGCCCACTCGCCAAATCTCTCAACCGAACCACAGCCACTAGCTGTCTCCACTCCCGAGTCACAGAGGGAGACACCGCACTCCTGCAGCATGTATAGAGGCTATGGACCTTAGAACAAATGCCCTTTAAGAACGAAAAGAAAGACATTCGCTCTAAAGACGACATCTACGCCATTAACCTCCTCGAGACGGGAACAAAGAGAGTCCCAGTCAGCGGCGTGTTGAGATACGCCACGCCACTCCTGCGGCGGGAAGGGATGCCTACCTTTCACGCAAAGAAAGACGCCACAGAGCGGTACCTACTAAACACAGAGCGGCGCTTAGCCAAGGACCCCGCCCAAGAAAGTGTATACCGCGCTGAGATTGAGAAGCTCATCACAGCGGGACACGTCACAAAGATTGACATTAAAGAGGCCGACCAGACGACTGAATCGTGGTACGTGCCCCACCACAAGGTTCATCACAACGGCAAAGACCGCATCGTGTTTAACTGCAGCTACCAGATCGGATCCCAAAATCTGAATAAAGAGCTATTGCCCGGTCCTACACTCGGCCCCTCCCTACTAGGCGTACTACTCCGCTTCCGCCAGGACAAGGTGGCTATCAGCGGGGATATCAAAGGGATGTTCCTGCAGGTGAGATTAGTAGAGGAGGACAAGCCCCTGTTGCGGTTCCTATGGAGAGAGAGGCCAGGAGATGAGCACCCAGCCATCTACCAATGGGAAGTCCTCCCTTTCGGAACTACATGCAGCCCATGCTGTGCTACATTTGCACTACAGAGACATGTCGCAGAGGACCCAGCAGCGGACGAAGAGGTCCGACACAGTGTGAAGCTTCTACGTAGATAACTGTCTACAAAGCGTTTCGACCCAGGAAGAAGCCGAGGCTCTCCTACTTAAACTCCGCGCCTCTCTGATCAAAGGCGGCTTTGATCTCAGGCAGTGGGCCAGCAGCGATCCGCACGTACTGCGCAGCCTCTCCTCCGAGGACAAGGCAGCGAGCAGCGAGACCTGGATGGCCACAATCCCAGGAGAAGCCCAAGAGATGACACTAGGACTAGTGTGGCGCTTCAAAACAGATTCGCTCCACTATAGACACAAACCCCTGACCACGGAACAGGGAAGGTCGACGGCAATACCGACCACCAGACGGAGTGTGTACAGAACACTCGCCCGACAATATGACCCGTTAGGATGTATACTACCGTACACCACCAGGGCAAAGATGATTGTACGAGCATTGTGGGACAAGGACCAGGGCTGGGACGACCCCATTCCCGCACACCTTACATCCACCTGGAGAGAGTGGGAGATGGAACTCCACTCACTCCCAGGCGTTAATATACGCCGAAGCTACTTCCCACCCACGGTGAGGCCAGAGACATGTAAAATGGATTTACACGTCTTCAGTGACGCCTCCGAGGTCGCCTACGGATCAGTAGCCTACTTGCGGGCCCAAGAAGAGGGGGGAGAGATCTACACAGCATTCATCCTCGCCCGCTCGAGAATAGCCCCACGCAAGCAACAGTCTATCCCACGTCTAGAGCTCTGCGCAGCCCTCGCAGGAGCGCATCTAGCCACGCTCATCCAACGTGAGCTCACCATTCCGGTGCATAGAACAATCCTGTGGTCAGATTCCACGACAGTACTCGCCTGGATCAAATCGGATTCATGCAAATACAAAGTCTTTGTGGGAGTCAGAGTCACTGAGATTCAAGAGTTAACCGGAGAGTTAACCGGAGAAGCAAACTGGCGCTATGTTGATACAAAACACAACCCAGCTGACGTCATCACCCGGGGAATGTCCCTAGATGACTTAACCCGTCATAACATCTACAGTGACGGACCAGCATTCCTCAAGCTCCCGGAAGGAGATTGGCCCACGCCCACCCCGAGGGAAGCAAGTGACGAGGAGGCTGAGAATAAGAAACCCATGTTCTGTGGATTGAGCACTGTTGTCTCCGCAGACCCCAACATAGACGATTGCATTACCATAGAGAGTGCGCAGCAACGGACATTCCTGCGGCACCACCCAGAGATTAAGTCCCCCGCTGATATGTCAGCAGCTGACTACGAGGAAGCAGAACTGCTTCTACTGCAACGAGCCCAGAGAGACTCGTTCCCCGATGAACTAGACTGTCTACAGGGAGGAAAGCCCGTCCCATCAGACAGCAGATTGATTCATCTGGCCCCCGAGAGTGACACACATACCCTCATCAGAGTGGGTGGTCGCCTGCGGAGAGCCCCCAATTTACCGGATGACATTAAGTACCCGATCGTATTGAACAGCCGACACAAGGTCACAGAGCTGATTATAAAGAAATACGACGAGGATGTACACCACGCAGGAGCAGAGAGAGTCTTCGCGGAAATCAGACGTCGTTACTGGATACTTCAAGGAAGAGAGGCGGTGCAACGCTTCCAGCGAACCTGTCTAGACTGCCGAAAGTGGCGCGCGCAGCCCAGCCTACCACGGATGGCTGACCTACCTCCATGTCGCCTCCGACTCGGCGACAAGCCATTCCACTCAACAGGCATGGACTGTTTTGGCCCGCTGCACATAAAGAAAGGAAGAGGCACCGAGAAGCGGTGGGGTATTGTATTCAAATGCATGACCACCAGAGCGATACATATCGAGCTCCTTCCGACCATGAGCGCAGACTCATTCCTTATGGCCTTCCGAAGATTCACATCACGGAAAGGAAAACCGTCTACATTATTGTCCGATCACGGGACAAACTTCAAAGGCGGAGAAAGAGAGCTGAGGGAGAGCTTCCAAGCTATGGGCCCAGAACTTAAGACCCACCTCGCTCCAGCCCAGATTGACTTCCAATTCAACCCCCCAAACGCACCCCACTTCGGTGGAACTTGGGAACGAGAAGTACGTTCTATAAAGACAGCCCTGTACGCAGTACTTGGGGCCCAGACTGTGGCGGAAGAAGTCCTAATGACAGTCCTCACGGAGATTGAGGGAGTATTGAACTCAAAGCCCCTCGGTTACGTCTCCAGTGATGTAGCAGATGTCGACCCAGTCACCCCCAACACCCTCCTGATGGGGCGGCTAGATCCCGCGTTACCCCAGACAATGTACCGGCCTGAAGAAGCGAACGGCCGACGAATGTGGAGGTACAGCCAAGTATTAGCCGACAAGTTTTGGAGCAGTTTCCTACTGCACTACCTACCGTCTCTACAGACCCGCCAGAAGTGGGTAAAAGAGAGAGACAATTTGACGGAAGGAACAGTCGTCATGATTATTGACCAGTCACTACCCAGAGCTATGTGGCCGGCTGGCCGCGTAAGCAAAGTGATCACCGGTGCCGATGGCAAGGTCCGAGCAGCTGAAGTACTCGTCCAAGGGCGCATTTACACCCGTCCTGTGGCGAGGCTCATAGAACTGCCCCGACTCCCAGACACAATCGATGATGACCATGACCCTATGACTTTGTGAGTTGACTGACCCTTACAGCGAACCCTTGAGTGGTGGACAGTGCGGTTAATCTGTCTCTGCTTAACTAATTGGGTTGGGACCAATTAGGGGGCGGCTGTTCTGAAGGATCAGATTAAACCGAATATATATATTTATTTATATATATATATTTAATTGTATTTGTATATCCCCTGATATCCCTTGTATATTCCTTGTACAATATGCATTGAATATCCCTTCTAGTCTACTGAACATCCCATAATAGTCTCCATTCTACCATTGGACGAGACCTTGGTGCCAGGTCGCCATACCCCTCAGACCAGGTTCAATCGTACCGCTCAACATGTATGGACAAGTCCTAGTTCCGCGTAGGAATATGTCTACCGCACCACTAATGGTACTATTTGTTCATAGTGCGTATATATACTGCGCTATTAAAGTAGAGCTTTCTTTTAGTCCAGTTCCTTACCCTCCAACAGAGTGACAGACGCAAAAGCCTCCCCGCGAACCACGTGTGGGCAGTAAGGCCAATTCGGCCCAGTATCGGCATTGAGACATCGTGTATATTAATATTTGAATAGTCATATTTGGCACTATATCGTCGAGTTGGACGTATTCTATTAAGCTAATAATAGTCTATTCATATGTAGTGCCTCGTGCGGTAAGAGTTCTATAGTAATCAGCACCCCCATCGTTTCGGGCATCAGCTGGACGCTTAGCCAGGGTGGTTGACCCCACGTGAAGCTGCACCCGAGGAGCTCCAGGCCAAAGAGCGAGTGGACCTGTATATTGGATTATTCTACCGACGACGGCTAGCCTTCCCCGGCTTGGATTATGCTTTGAGTACTTTGATTATTCTATGGATAAAGGCCAACACTGCGGTGTGTTGGAAATACCCCCCCCGGAGAGGACGACAGGTGAGAAGACGCTCTACACGACGAGGTCGCCTCACGTCTCTCCATCGTGGACCGGAGGACGCCGGCCACAGAGAGTCCAACTGCTTTCATCTGTGGATCGAGGATCGCTGGGCACCGGGTCGCACGACTGTGGGCTCTCCCAGGATACCCTCGGCCAGACGGGATACAGCCAGACTCTACCCCCCCCCCTCCAGCTGTCCTACAAGCAGTCGGAACCTTCCCCTAGTGTATCCAGCTATATAATCATTCAAGTATCATTGCTATTGTTCCCTAAATATTCCAGGTTGTATATTTGCTTCCTGCGCAATCAGAGATTGGACATTCGATATTGATCTACCTACGAATACTCATTTGCCATAAAAGTGCATACTATTTCAAATCATAAATGTAATTAAGTGATCGTTGTACATACCTTTTGCTATGTATTATTAATAAACGCAGACTTTCGACTTGGTACATTTGTGTTGGATCCGTTTCATCAGGTGGGAGTGTTTATCATAATTATTTATACCTAGTACTGGGTGGCCAGAGTCTAAAGTACAAGAGGTAGTGGTAGTAAGTATCATATCTAACAATACAGTCAGGGAATTGTACCCCTCAGTTACACCAATCTTATGCTCATTTTATGCCAATGTCTATTTTGTGTCTACATCATTGCTGTGAAGCACTTTGGGCTGCAATTATTGTATGAAAGGTGCTATACAAATAATGTTTATTAGTATTAGTATTATGATTGTCCAAACAGATGATTTCTGTAAGGCATACAATACCTGATAACTACAATAACAGTATTGTTAACAATAACAGGTTGTTGTTATTATTGTAATTTACTGTACCTCCTGATATCACACGCATCCTGACATTTCTAGCCCCCCCTGCTGTCCACATCACTATTACTGTGTCTCACATTCGAGTTAGGCTCACTGATTGGACAAAACATCAGCTCTCATTACATAGGCCTACTACAAGCTCTTCCGATTTAGTAACAGTTTCCCAATTACCTTCCACTCACACCTGAATAAGATTATACCCCAGTCTGCCTTAATCCACATTATTTTAGAAATAGGAAAGGCCTGGGGCTAATTCATCTGAACATAAGGAGCCAGAATATGGATCACTTTAAAATTCTGGTCTCTCATATTGATCTTGATATTTAGTGCTAACTGAATCATGGTTAAATAAGTCTGACAGTGATTCCTCTATAGCAGGGGTTCTCAAACTTTACAAGCAAAACTGTACATTGGAATATTGACAAAGCCATACTTGGTAATTTACTGTACATTGGAGGGGGTTGGGTTAGAACATTTGCATGGGCCAGTTTCGAATTGCAGTCTCCCGTAGGTGTTCTTTGAGAGTGGTTTTGAAAGTGGGTAGTGATTCACATTCCTTTACAGCTTTGGGTAGGGCGTTCCACATTGATGTGGCATAATTGCGAAACGTGTTTAGTCCCTTGTTTGAGCCGAATCTGGGTTTAACATGATTTGTGGAGCTCCCTCTGGTGTTGTGATCGTGGTATTCACTGACCTTTGGGAAGTATTTTGACATGTGGTCACTGATTGACCTCTCGCACACAATTAATGACATAATGCAGACAGCCATACCGGTGACAATGTTTAGCTTTTAGTGCCAAATGATAAGAGTCTGAGGCGGAGTCTCAAAAGAGAATGTTGAATATTTATTTTGCATTAAAAATCACAACAGTGCCTGCAGTAGCAACCCTAAACGGAGCAGCCTGGATAGGAAGTGCGCAACAACGTATAATGTCCGTGCGGAACCAATGTACCAACAACCATTCCGTGGGTGAACTCATTGAGCTTAGTTGTCAATTAATGATACTAATACTAATCTATACAATCACCTGTTGTTGAATAAATACCATTACTTTCTAGTTATTACTAAAAAACAGTATATATAAAACAGTAGCTGTAAAAAAGAAAAGAGAATTTTTTTTATAATTTATATAATATATATATATATTTTTTTTTTTTTATGTATGCACTGGTATCGGATCAGTATAACCAGACATAGACCACCTCTAACTCTAACCCCTAACCAGACCTAGACCACATCTAACTTTAACCCCCAAGTTAGGGTTGTGACTTAGAGGTGGTCTAGGTCCGGATAGGGGTTAAGAGTTGGTCTAGCCCTTTACATCCATCTATCTAAATAATAATAATAAATTATGATGAATGCTTAACTACCCCTAAGTTACCCTAACCAGACCTAGACCACCTCTAACTCTAACCACTAACCAGACCTCTTCCATGTGGCACTTTAACACTGACCTCAGAATGTGATTTTAATATAATGTTTTTATGCAAGCAGATTGCAATCAGTGTGTACTACTACTAGTACTACTGTGTGTTCTGTTTACTTAGTTTACAGTATCCTGTTATAGAATAAACCGCTGCCAGACACAGCAGAGAGAGAGAGGACAGACATGACAGAGAGGACAGACACAGCAGAGAGAGGACAGACATGGCAGAGAGAAAGGAAAGACACAGAAGACAGACAGAGTTCAGCGTCGTCTCTCTGGTCAGAAACAACGTCACCACATCCGTAATGCTCTCTTTGATGCATACATTGGACCATGTCTACACCAACATATACTGTAGGAGCAACAATACATTGGACCATGTCTACACCAACATATACTGTAGGAGCAACAATACATTGGACCATGTCTACACCAACATATACTGTAGGAGCAACAATACATTGGACCATGTCTACACCAACATATATACTTCCTGTGTATCACTTGTGCCACCGACTCAGATTCCCCTAGGTTAAAAAATAAATACGCAATTTAAATCAGAAAATGTTCCATGTTGACTATTTCTGACAAGTTTTTTTCTGTTAACTAAAAATAGACAAAAATGTCATCCGTTTGTCGACTAAATCTAGACTAAAACAAAAAAGACAAAATTGAGACAAAAACTGACTAAGACTAAAATGCTCAGACATTTAGTGGACTAGGGCTGCAACTAGGGATGGGTACCTTTCACATTTGAACCGATACCGGTACCGGTACCTGTGAATCGATACCGGTACCCAACGGTACCTTTTTTCGGTACTTTAAAAACAAATAAAAATAAAATAAAAAAACACTTTTTTTTTTTTTTTTTTTTTTTTTTTTTTCATGTCAACGTTCACACGCACAATATATGCTTACCTAGGATTTGACTTGATTCAACAACAAAGCAGTCGGAGCAATGACAAGCCGAAAACTGTCAAAATTTTATTTACCTACCTCAGTCGTAAAAAAAAATCCAAACTTCAAATAACTACAATTTCGACAGTTTTCGGCTTGTCATTGCTCCGACTGCTTTGTTGTTGAATCAAGTCAAATCCTAGGTAAGCATATATTGTGCGTGTGAACGTTGACATGAAAAGAGAAAAGTAAAAAAAAAAAAAAAAAAAGTAAAAAAGAAAAATGAATAATTTTTATTTTTATTTTTTTTATATTTTTTTTTCTCACTTGATTCGATACTCGGTAGTACCGACGTGTTTCGGTTCGGTACCTCAAAAGTACCGAATTCGGTACCCATCCCTAGCTGCAACTAATGACTATTTTGGTAGTCGACTAATCTGTCGATTATTTTTTCGATTAGTCGACTAATCGAAAAACAATTACATAAAAAATATAATATAATAAATATATTTTTTTTTTATTTTATTTTTTTTTGCACTACCTATCTTTGTGAAAGTGGCTTCTCAGCTCTGGTCCAGCTGAAGACAGAGCAGAGGAACAGATTGGACATTGAGCATGACCTCAGAGTTGCTTTGAGACTCTTGTCAGGACCAAACAACATCCCCAGTTATCCCATTAGTTCCCCCAAACTTACTGTCGGTCTGTTATGTTAAGCTAAGAAGTCTTCAGCTGGCTGGACCAGAGCTGAGAAGCCACTTTCACAAAAATAGGTAGTGCAAAAAAATATATATATATATATAATTATTTTTTATTTTTTTAATGACTAATCGACAATTCCTCGATGACGATTTTTTTATAATCGACATCGTCGATTATGTCGACTAATCGTTGCAGCCCTATAGTTGACTAAAACGGACTAAACGAAAAATAAATGAAGATGACTAAATATGATGAAACCGAAAAAGGAGCACTTGACACATGACTAAGACTAAAACTAAAATGAAAATAGCTGCCAAAATTAGGTGGACCAATACTCTAATTCATATGATTTCCTCAAATAGATGTGCCAAATTTCTGATTGCAGAGTATTTGAGTTGGGAATAAGCGATCACTGCCCTACAGCATGCATTAGAAAAAGAAAAAAGAAAACGCAATCGCATACCATCTCCAAAAGAAAATCTGAGGAACTTTAACCCTTTGATCGCCGGGGTTAAATTCATAATTTACCATCCCTCGCCAGCCCTATTTAACATGGAGAAGTTCCCCTTCTTTGCAGGGCTATAACTTTTTAAATTGTATTGCTAAATTGACATTACCATGGCCCATTCAAAGTCCTATATCTATTGGTCAGGGTGTAGCAACGTTATACTTTTTCATTCACATATTCATACTAAAATATGGTCTAAAGTATAAGTATGGTTTTTTTTTTTCAATTCAACCCTCCCCCGTCTTCGAACGTTGTTTCTTGCCTCCCACAAGCCGGCTGCAATGTGGACTAAGTCATACATAGCACGAGTCCCCTCCGATACTCGAGGTAACAGCCGTCGCATCTTTTCACCTGCGCGGCTCGATCTTTCAGCGTCGTGGAGAGCGGGGCTCGAACAGGAAGCATCCTGTTCGAGCCTAGTCTCCAGCATTCGTTGCGAGCGCCTTGCCCACTGCGCCACGTAGCCGCCCTAAGTATAAGTATGTTTTTATCGTTTTCTGCAGCTTTCTCCAGAACGTGATTTATAGCTCCAAATGCATTATATTGATGATGAAATACAGTTCGATAGCAATCGGCGCGAGATAAAAAATTTCAACTGGACGTGGTTCTAGAAGTTACTACGCATCATCTGATGTTGACCGGATGGGCAGGGGGTCGTTTATAATTCCGTGGGAAACGTTATATCATTCATCTAGTGTGGGTGATATGATCATTGGAGCAGTTAGTATAGAAGACATTACAAAATAACGCTGAAACTCACCGTAGCTTCCTCGCGCCGTTGGGAGATGAGCGTGGAACAGAATTTTTTCTATTATGGGATATAGAAATACCCGATCCATTTCCAGGTTGTATAATAGTATATACGTCCAAATCATGTTGTTTATCGAGTTATTGGCAACGGATCGATATCCATTGTATCGAGCTCGAGTCCCGGGACCTATAGCGAGTGATCGGACCAAATTGAAATGAGCACCAGCGTCCACTTCCCTGTTTATGCCCTGGGCGATCTGCCGATCGGCCACCAGATGGCGCTCTTGAACCATTAGAGAGTTGACAGGGGCTCACCAGGGCCCCGTTCCCCGTACCTGGATAACTGAGTTAGCCGGATAATTTCCAGTCAAGCCTGACTTAAGCCGGACCTTCCCATTCCCCGACGCGCGATTGTCCAAATCACCATGACAACAGATCAAAAAGTTTGAGCCTGGTCGGGAGCAGGGTTAACTTCAGTTAGCCGGATGAACCATGGCCATGCCCCCGCAAATAAATGACAGCTCGCTTCCTGAAATGATTCTCAGTCTAGATCCCATTATACCATTCTGAATTATGTTTCTGTGCTTCGTTTTCCTAGAGGGGGCTTCTGAAATGTATAATAATAGAACTAAATGCTGATAATAAATCATATTGAGCCTATAGATTTACTTTGTCCTAAATAAAATAATGCACGTCATATACGGCGCTCGGAGTCGCGATACACGCTGCATGTGGTTATTTTAATAACGGCGCATTGCAAATGTGAATCCCGCGGGAATATTTTTAATGAATGAAACCTATCGGCCGTTTGGCTCCGATTAGTTTCATATATCCTCCGCTGTAGATTTGCTTAACGGAGCGCCCGGATTGTGTTTCATTCAAGCATAGAATTGAAGTGTCTATGCGTGGATTGTGGATTTTGTGTGATATTGTAACTGGGATTAAAATGTCTGATGAGATGCGCTGTTTGACGGATTTGAGAAATTGAATGAGCCGTTGACGTCACATTAATGCATTTGAGAATAAAGAGATAAAACTTCATTCAAAAGAAAAAATATTCTAAACACAGGTCTCTCGTACATTAATGGATAAACAATGAATCTATCCCGTCTGGCACAGTGGCGCAGCGGTAGTGCTCAATCCTGGCAACCGGGCAACCGGTGTTCGAAACCCCGCGTTTCCAATAATTTTTTGGAATATAATATTAATGATTATACGCAAAAGTAGCCTAGTTTTAAGTTAAAATATTATAAATCTACATGCATTGAGGATGTCATTCTTTATATAGCTCTCAACGTGCACCAAATTGAATTATTCCTACATTGCAAAAAGAAGGAAAAGACTAGGATTCGAACCCGGGCCGTCTGCGTGAAAGTCAAAAGCAGAAACCGTTACACCACAGTGCAGATAAGTAAAAGATCCACCATACATCAATCAATGGGTAAGAGAGCCGTATCCTTATTCTGTATAACAGTTTAACTCATTATTTTCGCTAGCAAGATCTCATTTGATTATTCAATCCATAAACCTACTGCCAGCAGGCAAGTTTAAAGAAATATAATCTGATTGATTGAGGTAATGAGGGACTTAAAATTAGCCTATAGATAACGCATTTAACTTGTCGGCGAGGCGATTGAGCCGTACTGCAATCTGTTAATAAAGTTTTAAATCAATTAATCAATCAATGCCGTTAGAAAATCAGGATCTCTGCTATCGATAAGTGCTGGCTTTTCAACTGAAGCGGCCGCGCGCACTTATCCTGGGTCTCAAGTCTGGTTCGAGTTAACGAGACTGAATCCACCTTCGAGGAACAGGAAAATCCCGGCTTCAAACATCGGGTTAACTGAATCTGGATAATGGGACTCTTGATCGACTTAGTTGAACCAGGTACGGGGAATAGGGCCCAGTACATATAATGTCTCCGGGGGAGAAATATGATTTCGATCACAGATTTTTGAAATATTGATATCAATGACGCTGTACAGCGTCATCGGCAGAATAAGCATGGCGGGGAATGACGCTGAAAAGCGTCAACGGCAATTAAAGGGTTAATGATCAGGATTTTACAGCGACATCCACTACACTCCTGACATCCCCAATGTCGAAATAGCTTTGGATTTTCCTTCTGTTATTAATAAACATGCTCCTTTAAAAAAAAATGGATAAAAGATAGATGGTTCTCACCTGATGTATCCGATTTATTTAGAGAAAGGGGAAAAGCCTGGTCTCTTGCCAGACACTCTGGAGACACTTCTCATTGGTCCTTATTTAGGCAATTTAGAAATAAATGTACATCTGAGGTAAGGAATGCTAAAATGAATTACTATCTGAATTTGATACTAGCTATTCAGATCCTTAAAAATGTTGGAAGGCAGTCAATTAGAACAAGAGCAAGACTATTACTTCTTTACCTATACATGTCAAATTAAATGGTGTAATATCTGAGCAGAAAGAGATGTATTAAGCCTTTAATAGGCACTTTGTCAATGGTGGTCAATTATTTGATAATAATTATACAAAGCCTCTCAATTTTCCTTGCAGCCTTTCTCTCCCAGTGTGTGTTGTTTTTGAAGTATTACAGACCAGAAGTTAGCTGCTCCATTATTTACAGAACAAATAACACAAATATATCATCTTTTGTTGTAACTTGTAATCATGTATAGTTCCTTCCTAGCATCTGGAAAATAGCTCATGTTCTTCCATTACATACGGTGGAGATAGAAGTAATTTAGATAACTATTGACCAATATCCAAGCTATCCCGTCAAAGCAAAGATTCTGGAATAACTGGTTAAACGATCAACTCGAAGCTTTTCTCTCAGATCACGATCAATCCGGTTTTAAAGAAGAAAATACACTTCCCTAAGGGATTCAGAAAAGTACCACAAATTCTGATTTTGATTTGATACTCACTGTTCGTCTAACAGCCTGATAAACTTCTGCTTGGCCAGCTCCATCAACCCCTCCACCTCGTCTTTGGCGCGCTTGAAGTTCTCGATGCTGAAGGCGTACACAGTGACCTCTTGGATGCTCAGCTGCAAGCACCAGCGGAGCGTCTAAGGGTAAAAATGTATTGAAATCACAAATAATTTTTTTTAGGTAAAAATATTCGTTGACTACTCATTAAAAAAATCTAATTTTACTTATACTCAAGTTTGTCATAAAAACACTCAGTACAATGAGATGCGTTATTTACAGTACAACAGTTTTGGACATAACTGATGCAAGCATTGTTGATCTGATTATTTAAATTTTTTTAAGGTACAGTCTTCAAACCTTCATAGTGATTGAAATAAAGATATTTGCAATATTGGAGAATGCACAAAATTGCAACTGAATACTTAAGTACTTTTTTGTGCTACCCGTTTACTTTTACTTGAGTAGTTTTCTAGATAAGTACTCTCACTGCTAGTCATGTAAAAAAAAATCTGTCCAGTAATATATTTCTGGAACCCCCTTAGCCTCATGGTCTCAATGGTCCATGCTAGAGGTAGGGCTGGGAGGTAGACATAATATGAAGGCATACCGTCATGGAGCCATGCAAAGGTATGGATTTTAATTATACCGTTGTCCACGATATATAATATATCATGTAGAATATACATATTGTACATTTTTAAGTTAATTTTAGAAGATAGACCATTTTGAATGAAATAGCACCATGACAATTGATAAAGATAAAAGATATCAAAAATATGTCATATCACATTGTAATTTGTACTGGAAAACGAAATACCGTTGAATCCCATCAAACTAAGAAAAATATTGAGATATTTACATTTAGCTGACGCTTTTATCCAAAGCGACTTACAGGTTCTGTACGACAAGTCATCAGGAAGGGCACAACTCTTATCAGCTGAGTAACAATGTTCATCAAAGTGTTGAGTGCTACAGTATAGGTTACTATATTAGGACAAGTGCATTAAGGTTAGTTAGTTAGGGTTAGATTCATCATTTCAGATAATGGTTGAAGAAGTGAGTCTTTAGTCGACATCGAAATATTGGACGGGTTTCGGCTGTCCTAACTGGGGTGGGCGTTCGTTCCACCATTGTGGGGCAAGGACTGAGAAAAGGTGGCTTCTCCTCGATGACCCTCCCGGAGCTCGGATAGGAGTGGGTCTGAGACGGACAGAAGATATGCTGGCTTTATTGCCCACCAGCCCCAAGATAAAGGTTGAATCCGCACCTCTGCCAGTTTGTTGAAGCCCTGTGTGTGTCCCTCTTGCCGCCCAACATGCTTCTTACGGGCGAAGCGCCGGTTGCCATCCATGATGAAGGCCACATGTTTAGGCATCGGACCAGCCTGTGAGACACAGCAGGGTTTAGAGGAGACAAACCTGGACATTGGACACATTGGCTGTCAACAATAATGTGTTGCAGTCAATTTGTACCACTTCATAATATAGCATACTTGTAAAATAATACATACATTAAAAATAATTAAAAAAAATATATATATATATAATATACTGTACAAACACACACATTATATTGGAATATTCCAGTGGTTGAATAGACTAAATTATGCCTGTTAGAGAAGACTGGATGGATTGGAATTGCTGTGATGTCACATGACATTTCTCTCTCCTCACTTTCCTGTGTATAAGCACAGTATATACACTGCTGCATATTCACTATTTTCTGGATAAATTAACGGTAAACTAGAGATAAATGAGAGAAACCCACTCTCATAGAACAACATGATCTTGCTTTAGTTTAGACCTAGGCTACTACTGTACCTTCAGTATGTTGGCTGACAGCTTCTCAAGGAGGTTTAGTTCACCCTCCCTTATCCACGACATCTTCTGTATGAAAAAGCATGGACTAATCAGAGGCCATGGATCAATACCTGATGAATTGAAAATGGGGGACCCTGATGTAAACAAGACGAAAGCCTTTCTCTGGTCTGCATCCCCTTAACAATTGTGTGTATTGAGCTGTACTGTATTGTACCCATTCTGCAATCTGTTAATAAAGTTTTCAATCAATCAATCAATCAATGCAACTTCTACTAGCGCAAAGGTTAGACAATAACGTTAAGACCTGAAAAATCACCAATGACGTGTAGCTATGAATTTCGTTTAACATAACACTGACTGATTAAAGATACAGCAAATTAGACATATATATATATAGCTTGTTCACACATCCGCTGAAAATAACATCCAATTATAAATCAGCAGTCATGTGGATTTCCGTAGCAGACAGCTGAGCTTTAAGACATGCAGAGAAAATATGGCTAATGAGCTAAAACAAGCACGAACCAAGTCACAAATCGTCAGGCAAATCCCTGTACATAACGGTTATTGTTGACCTCGTTCAAATTATTGACCAGCACGATGATTTATAGATCATATACCTATAATTGTTTAGACATTTCAGACCTTCCAACTCACAGCTTTTACGATGACGTTCTCTTCCTCATTGAGTAAGTGACGTATTGCAAGAGTGACAACTTCCTGCCCCCACTTAGATCTGTGTGGTATCTGGATCAACTAAAAATATATATTTATTTTTGACTGTGCTTTGATTGTGTATATTGTATGGATTGTATCTTGATAGGAGAGGAGTAAACTTTTAATTTTAGATTATTCTCGAATATCTACCACCTTCTTGACATTTGCCAAATCTAGACCACCGCAACACGGTATTTTGAGCTAGCTCCATGTAACGCGGAAGTGCAGTGGTTTGTTTGTTCCACCGCTCGCCTCAAGAGGGCGACTGTAACTTGAACAACATTTCTGACTGCATCTATCTTTGACAGAGAAGAAGCTGCAGGTTTTCGGGGGTGATGGGCTGTGCCTTTTTTGTTCCGCTGGAGAATCCTGAGCAGGAGCACAGCAGTCCGTCAAGAAACCACAGCGCCGCGGACAATCTGATCAATCTGCCCGGGGAAACCGCTTCCAACGCCGACCGTAACACGACTGAATACCAACTCTGTCGTCCTCCAGTCTGTCGTTATTATTGGCTCTTGGGTCACCAGACAGAGAGCCATCGCCGTTTAGCCTCAACTCATCTGCGGGTATGGGGGTTCTAGCAGGGGGCAGGGGGCTGGAAGTGTGAACCGCTTCCAGCCTGAAGGGGCCCCGGCGTTGTGGTCCTGCAACCCTGGACTAGTTAGCTCGTACTCGCGCGGCTAAGTGAATGGGATGGAGCCGGGACCGTCTGGCGCTGGTAGGTCTACCTTTTTATCGCTCGTCCCCGGGTTACCTGAACAATTGCATCAATATTAACTTGTCTCTGGCATCAATGTGAAAACGGGCCACCGTGCCCTCTCTGCTTCAGGGTGCTGTACTTTTGGCTGGTGCATTTGCAACGTGGGGATAGGCGGGTGGTTGTCTTGGCTTTCAACATACAGGTCACTTTGTATAAAACGAAATAATTTATCCAGATTTATTAGCGATAGACAGGCCTTTTGGTCCAGTGACAATGTCCTGGGTTAGGGGCGGGGGCACGGAGGTCGTGGGAATCTCCAGCGAGGAGGCACGAGGTAAAGCCCGCCTTCAAGCAGCAGCAGCTGGCTGCACCGCTCACACCCACCACCCCAAACACTGGACCATGACCCCCGCAGCGATGCCCCCTCCCACACAGACACGCTCACTTTGAACTATTATCATTTCTTATTTACAATCTTTTAGACAGTGTATGTTGTCTCTAACGCGTTGTTTTAAATTCACACATTTAGGACATGAGTGAGGCCTAACATCTGCAGTGATGGATGAATTATTCATTTACATCTAACTAAAAATAATCCACAATCGTGAAATATCCACACCTGGACTGCCGAGGTCCGACCGCACTGACTTCACATACAAATGTTTACAATGCATTTATTTATCTTGATCTGCATCCTCCAGTTCAACATCAGCCCCTGTTATAGCAGTCCAGAGGTAGATAATGAGTGATGATGGTCTTGATTTGGCAGGCTTCTTGGGTGACATTGAGGTGTGTAGGACCCATAAAACACTGGCTAGTAATTGTCCAGCTAGTCTGGGAGGTCTAGATGGAACTGTTGAAGCTCTCGTCAAACCCAAATGTTTGGCATCCCAACGTGGTCAGTCTTACAAATGTAGTTTTGTTAGAACTGGTTGTATACCTCTAGCTTGTGTTTTATTTAGATTAATTAAAAAAAAAAAAAAAAAATTAAACAAATGTAGCCTGTCTGACTTAGATTAGCTGTCCATCGTGATTATTGACTGTAGTGCTTCAATGCAATGGCTTGGTTTTTTTGGTTTTTAGAATGAGAGGGAGGGGCCCTCCCATCTTCAAAGACTCGTGTTTCTGTGTTTGATGTGCTTCAACATGCACTCTTCCTGAGTTTGATCCGACTGCCATGTTTTGGCTCACGGGTAAACAGCCAATTACTAGGGAGGCCAAGTCGTTTTTGTCAAAACAATCGATGTGTATTTGTGCGCTCTTCTCTTGCACTTGGCCTCCTGCTACCTCCCGTCATGGTGGGGTGGGAGCGCGCTGTAAACATCCGTCACCGTCCACCACTCGGCCTTCAACTGTTGTGTTAACTCTTCCCTCAAAAGCGGTTAACTTTTGGACTAGTTAAGGTTGGTGTCCATCTGAGAAGCCCCGGAAGCGCTCGCTGGAGATGGAGTCTTTTGAGTGTGAGTCAGATTAGGTTGTTGTAACCCAAGGGTGGGTGTTGGTTAAGAGACTGTGATGCAGGGATGGAGCACTGATGCTGCGTTCGTTTAGGTGGTCGGAGGTGGGAAGTTGGAAGTGGGGAAACGGGTCATCCCGACCTGCGTGTGTTCGAGCTACGTGCCGTGGGGGGGAAATAGGATGCTCACGCTAAACCTTTTTGGCAATTTTTTTCTTAAATTTTGTGTGTGTGTGTTTACAACGACATATAACGCTAGCTAATGTACTTACCAACAGAGTTGGTAGTTGACGGGCCGTTTTATTCTATTTCACCCAGTAGGAAGTCTGAATTTCCCCCCTCCGCATTCTAATCGAATGTAGTGTGAGCAGGGAGGTGACGCGGCTGGGCTGTCTGCTTTAGCGCCCATCACCAGGGGAAGACGGCTATTGTCTGGGGATATGTGTGTGAGCCCTGGCTCCACTTCTCACCATCTGCCTTCACTGGCGCAAGGGTGACGTGTGTACGTACACACACACACATGCACACCGCATGTAATCAACACATGCCTAGTAGGGTCTGTGTTTACTGTGTCCGTTGACCATGTTGTTATTTGTGAGCCACGAAGTCCTTGGTGCTACACACTCGCATGCATACATTACACACAGAAACACACATACACACGGAAACACACATACACACTGAAACATGTGCACGCACACACCAAACGGAGAACCTATATTTTCCTGGCCGGTGGCATGATCGTTCATGTCATTTTTTGGGTTTGTGTGAGCTTAGTGGATATGTGACTGGGTGGCATGTCTGGTCTTTGGATTTCCACAGCAACTCTTTAAAGCAGAGAGCTCTTCCACTCCATGAGAGATTGATGGCAGGAGCCTTGGTGTGGAAACATAAATATCACACGGGCAAAAAGGCCAAGGTCCCTCTAACCTAATGCCACCATAGTGGCACCCCATCTCCCCCAAAACGTCTGCGCCAAACACACATATACACACACACACACACAGGTTCTCCTGATCTCCATGACAATGCTGTGTTGCCCTGGTGTCTCCATGGTGAGGCTGGGAATGTTGAGGGGGGCCCCCCATGTTTGTGTGTGTGACTGTGTTTTTCACCGTAGCCGGGGCACTCCCTCTCTCACTGTTGTGTGTGTGTGAGTGAGAGATGGAGGAGCCGGGCAGCTGGGGTCTTTGTTGTGGTGGAGGGGGGCTGTTCTCCAGGGAGCCAGAGGTTAAGACACTGGGCCCCTCTCAGGCAGGAGTCATGGCTAGCCTGGGACCCCCTCTCCCCTAGACCTCCTTGACCAGCCCAGTCTTGTTTTTTACACACACACACACACACACACACACACACACACACACACACACACACACACACACACACACACACACACACACACACACACACACACACACACACACCAGTGAATTAAATCTCACCTGATAGGCCTACGAGTTTGCCCCCTCCCTCCCATGCTTTTCCTAGTCTAAGCCTAAAGGTTATAATCAAATGTCCAACCTACTACTGAGAGCATATTTGACACGGATCATTCTATCTATTCTAGAGCATCTTTTATGTGAAGTTTCTTGAAGTAGTCTTGAATGAATTTGTCTTGTCGTTGTCCAGTGTCTGCGAGCGTTACCCTAATGTATTCTTCTTCCTCCCCCTGTCCTTGATTCTCATTCAACCGTCCCTCTCTTTCTCCTCTCCCCATGTTCCCCCCGTTCCCCCTAATCTCTTTGTTCCTCCTCCCCTTCTTTATTCCCTGTCGATATCCTCCTCTCACGTCCCCCTCTCTTACCTCATCTCTTTCGTACTCCGCTCCCCTCGACCGGTCCCGCGTTTTTTTCCCACCGCTGTTACCTCAACCCGGTCTCCATCCTTTCCTCTTCTCCCTCTCCCTCTTCCTGTCCCTGCCTGCGCTTCCTTCCTGCCCACCGTGCCCTCTTGGCCCCTGCCTGCGCTTCCTTCCTGCCGCGTGGCCACATTTCTTGCCACCCCCTGCACACTGTCTTCGGCCGTCCACAACCACATCCTTCTGTGTACTTTCATCGCCTCCTATACTTAACTTCTTCTGGTTTTCCCCCGGCCGTCCCCTGCCCATGTCCACATCTGACATCCTCCTACCCTCGCTACTTCTGTCCAAATCACTACATTTGCATGTACCCCCCCCCCCCCTACAACTTGTCTCTACCACTGTTTACCCCACCCCCATACTCATATTCCTATCCTCCAACCCCATGAACATCCTGCCCATCTCTATGATCTCTTGCCTGGCTGTCCAGTGCCCATGGGGGCCTTCCCCCCACCCCTGCAGCAGGTGTTCCAGGCCCCCCGCCGGCCGGGCATGGGCACCGTGGGCAAGCCCATCAAGCTGCTGGCCAACTACTTCGAGGTGGAGATCCCCAAGATGGATGTGTTCCACTACGAGGTGGACATCAAGCCCGACAAGTGCCCACGGCGGGTCAACAGGTAACGGCAACAATGTAACCCGGCCAGGCAGCCTCTCGTGTTTTCATGTGAAAACCCTGCTGAGAATCATCGGTCACTCGCGAGAATCCGTAAATCCCACCTGACCCTTTTTGCAGACGGTGGAAAGGAGCGGAGGTGGTGCTAGAACGCAGGCTAAATGGAATCCCCAGAATATTTGTGAGTTACTAATTTAAATGCAGGTTCAGAAGAGGAGGGGGGTCATAATAAAACATTTTCTTTTAGATGTGATCATGAGAAGGGGATGTAATGAGACAACATCACACTTCCATTTTACTTCTCCCATCGTGGCTGTTCTTGTTGACTACATCTGCTAAACTGTTGTCCTCTCCTCCCCATCTCTATTGACTCGCGTGTACATCATTCTGGCTGGATTGCATGTAGACTATGTAGATTTCTGATTACAATTCAAGTCCTCTAAATCAGGGGCTCGAAGATGAATTCCAAATCTTTAAAGCATAGTGACTTGATCTGCTAAATGTTCGACACAAAATAAGATCTCTCTAATGGAGAACATTTGATGATATCTCAATACTTCTTGACCAAATGGCCATTGTCCAACAGTGCAAACTGGTGGTCTATAGTACTGTTTAGTTATGGATCGGATCATTACTCTTATCAACTAGCTATGTTCGATATTGGCTTTTTTACCGATATCTGATATACTAGGGCTGGGCAATATGGGCAAAAATGATATTGCGATAACGATATCGATAACAATATCATATCACTCGATACAAAAAAATCGAGTATTACATTTTTAATTTTAATAATTTTTTTAAGATGTATGTTTATTTTGCAGCAATTCTTTGTTGTTGCCGCCATCTTTAGTGTTACATCCCCTCACACTCCAGTTCTCAGGCTGCAGCTGGTTTGAAAGCGAAAGTAAACCGGCTTCTCTGCTGGCTGTGGCTCCAGGGGAGTTGAACAGTTCTGGCTCTGCTAGTTTCTTTTCTATCTTTTGGCGTCTTTTTGGTGGACAAACCACCAGTGATGGGAATAACGGCGCTATAAGTAACGGCGTTAGTTTTTTCAGTAACAACTCTTCCAATCTTAATAACGCCGTTACTGTTACTGCAAAAAAATGCGGCGCGTTACTATGAATGAACCTGTTTCTTTCATCAGACAGATCTCTGCGCTGAGAGGCATTTTCTGTCCTTCTTTGTTTAGTGGGCAGTGCGCGAGCCAAGCACAAACATGCTGACGATTGGCTGAGGTTGAGTAAAATGTCATGGTAAGCCAATCAGAGGTAGAGGTGGGCGGGTGCCTCCAGAGTCTAGTCAGCGTGAGACCGCGGGTCCGTGTAGTGTACGTTTTGAGCCCAAATAATCCAAAACGAATCCAACAGAACAACATAAGCGAGCAGTCAGCGTGAGACCGCGGGTCCATGAGCGTTTTTTGTTCACTCTTGTTGTGTTGCAGGCAGCGCAGGGCAAGTAGTAGTGGCTCTACTGCTGACAGCCTTATCAACAGTGCTGCACTCCCTGGTTTAATAGCACAGTCTGGTGCGCAGAGATATATATATATATCTGTATGTCATGCATGTCTTAAATGTCATGATTAGATTAGTTTAGATGATTCGATTCGATTCTTATATCTGTATGTTGTGTATGTCATAAATGTCATGAATTGAAAATGGGGGACCCTGATGTAAACAAGACGAAAGTCTTTCTCTGATCTGCATCCCCTTAACAATTGTGTGTATTGAGCCGTACTGTATTGTACCCATTCTGCAATCTGTTAATTAAAATGTTCAATCAATCAGTATATATTTGTTATTTATTTTTGGTATAGTGCTTAACAAGCATAATTTAATGTTGCCCAGTTGTGGCCTGTTGAGGGGCAATACATATCAAAAGTTCCAAAACATCTATTGTGTTTGTATTTGTATGATCCACTATATAAACATAGTAATTATAATATCTACATACATGGCATTTGATTGGAGGCTAGTCTCACTTTGTCCCACAGCAACATTAAAATAGTTTAGATTTGTGTATGTTGTTTAAAAAAAGAAAATCTTGAAAGTAACGCAATAGTTACTTTCTCAAGTAACTAGTTACTTTTATAATTTGTAACTGAGTAAGTAATTTAGTTACTTTTTGGAAGAAGTAACTAGTAACTGTAACTACCATAATTCCTCTAATAGTAACCGGTATTCAATTAAAAACCGGGTCTCTATTAATGACCGGGTGCGCTGTTGAGCTAAACAATTATAAGCCGGCCTCGTAATACAAGCCGGGTTTCATGTATATTAGAGGAATTACGGTATTTCCCTCAACGGATTTACCATAGGCAATATATTTTGTTATTGTTGTTATATGCTGGCCTGGCTGTGCAGTAAATACCATATAATGTTGGTTAATGTTTACCAAGAGAGTAAGCCTACCTCAGAATTGTATAAAACGAAGTTATTATTATTATACCAGTATTGTGATTGCACTATTTTACTTTATTTAACTTTTTTTGACCACCTGTAATTGCACTGTTTACTACCGTATTTCATACAGTACTTGGTTTCAATAAATGAACCCAGTACATTTTACTGGGTTCAAACTGACACAAAATGTTGATTTATTCATTATGATCTGTTTGAAAATTTGAAATATAGGCCTCTCTCTTATACATGCCTCCTCCTAATACAAGCCTGGTATCCGCTACAGTTGAAACAAATACAAGCCGGGGTTACTATTAGAGGAATTACGGTAGTTACTTTTTAAAAGTAACTTTCCCAACACTGACCGTGACTCATGATGACTGGAGACTAGCTCTGCTAGCACACATAGCCTACTGTGTACAGACGGTTTCAAACTGTATTTTAAATTAGAAAGCAAACAAAATAAATGGACAAGAGAAAAATAAATCGCAATTTGGTCAGTATTGCCATTTGGACAAGCAAAGCCATTACTTTAAGTTGCAGGCAAGAAAGACAAGTCTGTCCACTGTCTCTGGTTTTAAAACGGCCCTGTTGCAGGTAAAAAAAAAAAAAAAAAATATATATATAATAAAAAAAAACGATTTTTCGATTTTTTTTATTTCGATATTCGATATCGATTATTAAAATATATCGCGATATTTATCGTTATCGTTATATCGCCCAGCCCATACTTTATATTAGGCACAAAGTATAATGGTGGTTCACCAAGTTCATTGTCTGACTATATCAATTTATTGTTTAATTCGTATTAGAAGTTATTTTAATAAAAACGTAATGTATTGGAAGAGAGAAAGAATCTCTGTTTTACACCATTTCACTCTTTCTCTTTCATGCCAGATGTGAGAATCAA
The DNA here is from genome assembly GCF_963971535.1 of Notolepis coatsorum. NCBI lineage: Eukaryota > Metazoa > Chordata > Actinopteri > Aulopiformes > Paralepididae > Notolepis > Notolepis coatsorum. The sequence continues at coordinate 48,952,521 of NC_140183.1, read as the reverse complement.
CATTTTAATCAGTCGCGTTACAATGACTTTTGAAGAGGGCTCTAGTTGAAGGGATGTGGACTGTTTTCTAGTATAGACGGACAAAGTCTGGCTGTAAATCTATCAAACCTAGCTGGGATTGTTGTTTAGGGCCCACCAGGGTTTCCCCCTAAAACGTTGTTTGGCTATTTATTTTTCCATGGTCCAGGTAGGGAGGCAATGTCTGGTCCAGGTAGGGTCTGGTCCAAGTAGGGTCTGGTCCAAGTAGGGTCTGGTCCAGGTAGGGAGGCACAGTATGGCACTTTCCCACCACATGGCACCGGCTTGTCTCGCTTTTGGTACCAGGTACTTAGTTTTCCACTGCAGAAGATAGTACTCCAAGCAATGCATGCCACATGAAACTGCGACGCCCCCCAACTGCTTCTTCTGGTCTACAGCTCTCTGGCACCTGTTTAAAGCCATAGTGAAACTCATTATTGTTGTTATATACATGCATTAAAAATATTTCCCCTGTGAATCTCTTCGTTAAGTCAATATTGTGCTGTCAGAACACCTTGTGTGGTGTTTGTGTTTTTGTTACTCACCCAATGTTGACAGGTCTGATGGACCTGGACAATTATTGGGATTTTAGAACAATAAAGCTATATCAATTAATGTAAAAAATACTTCATCCATTACAAATAATGGAATCATGTTTACCTTGAAAATTATGAATGAAACAAGGTGGAGGCTGACGGTGAAGGTACACTGTGAACCTTATGTTGAATTTTTACCATATTTTACTTGTTTTCACTGACAATTTCCACACTGTAATAGGGCTGTACCGAATGCTTCGAAACTTCGATCATACATTCGAATTCAAAATCAACATTCGATTTTTAAATTTTTAATAAATTAATTATTATTAAAAAAAAATATTATAATTTCAATCTGTTTAAACCAATGGGGGTTTTCTCCACAGTTGCAGTTAAAGATTAGGCTACACTAATATTATACTATAAGACGTCGAAGCTTCGAATGTTAAAAAATGACATTCGGTACTGTAATATAAATGTGTAGGGGGAGGGCCGGAGGGTGCAGGGGGGCACTCACTGACAATTTTTTATTTTATATGTTCTTCACAGAAAAGGAGCCACAGCCAAAATACTGGGGTATAAGGGTTGAAATACTGGGGTATAAGGGTTGAAATACTGGGATATAAGGTTTTAAATACTGGGGTATAAGTATTTCAACCCTTATAAGTTTGTAAAAATAATTTGTGAACACCACACAAAGTATTTAATGTTCACTATGTTGCCAATTAGGCTACCAATGCCACCGTGACTGGCCAAAGCAGCTGTCTTGTTTCTCCAAATAGCAAACATTTGAAATACTTCACCTATAAGCACAACCTGGCTTAGTTTATGTAATGTAACAAAGAGATTCTCTGAAAAAGATGTGCATAGATCACTGGATTCATCAGCTTCTAATATGATTTTCACATGGGCACATTTCCTGGTTGATAAGAAGAGGGTGCTGTTGTGTTACAAGAGACGATTCTCTCTCTGATCAATGGGTGGTCAAGAGACTATTATCTGGAGTTGAGCCGGTACCATGCAGTGTAAAAGTCCCATTAGCCCAGGTGGCCCACCCAGCCTGTAACACACTGAGGGGGGAAACCCTATCTGCCATCTCCTGAGGCCAGAGGTAGATGTAACGGAATCTCCTGTAGCGAAGTGTGCTGATTTTATACCTATGTTCATTTTATACTAATTGCTGTGGTGCACTCTGGACTGTGGTCCATGTGTGAAGAGTACTATATAGATAGTAGTTATTCATATTTATTATTGTAGAAATGTGTGCATTGAAATGTCTGTAAAGTCTCTACGACATTGAAAATGAGGGTGACCTCAATTGTATTTTCGAGAATAAATAAAGGTTGATGATGATGATGAAAATCAGGTCAATGCTTCTCAGAGACACCGTCACCGGTGTGGCCATCGTTATTCACCGATCAGACGAGGTGCTTCGTTGGGTCAAGTCGATCAAAGCCTTGCACGTTGCTTTAGACTGGCTCACCGCAGTCTTCAGGGACCCAAAAGGAATACTCGAACATCTTTGTAACTTCTCATAAACCACTCTCTAATATTCCCGATTGAGCAAATGAACCAGGTCTCAGTTGAAACCTTCAAGAGTTTTTGCTCTGCGCAGAAAGACGAGGTTTTCTAGACAACACTCACTCTGGGAGTCTTTGAACTTCATGCTGTTCCTATGAGGCTGTTGCCTGCTCCTATGGTTGGGACAAAGGGTCCAAGAAGGCATGCAAGGGTCAAGCCCACGTGACCTCTCCCTTTCAAAGCGGCGCTGCATCCCCCACTCGTATATGAAGGCCAAGGCACTATGCATTCAAAGGTGGGTGGGGGGGGGCACACCTACTCCCTTTGTCCTTGCTACTCCCCCACGACCATGAGATATTGCTTCCACCAGCTGTATCCTGCTTGATCAATATCCTATCACCTTCACGGCCCCACACGCAAGAGCATCCTGATAGGGCGATGGGTTTAATTTGCAGCGTGGCATATTTTCCCTCCGAAAAGTTGTTGGCGGTGTATAGTTAATGCTGTGTGTTTTGTGTGTCGCCCCCTGCAGGGAGGTGGTGGAATACATGGTGCAACACTTCAAACCGCAGCTCTTTGGCGACAGGAAGCCAGTCTATGATGGCAAGAAGAACATCTACACCGTGCTAGCGCTTCCTATTGGGAGTGAGAAGGTAGGTGTTCACAGTGTTCATGCAGTGTCTATAGTTAGCGTGTTTTTCCTTGCGCTAGTTTGTATTGGGGCAGCGGGGTATATGACCCCGAGATCCATATGTTGTCACATTTTACGTCTAAGAAATAATGAAACGATAATTAAAGGTCAATAAGAGGTTCATAATCTCTGTATACCAACAAGCCCTAGTTTGTATTGTATGTGCTAGATATTGGCCTCCATCAAACACCTATGCTTTTTGTCCTCTTATCTTCTCCACCTCTCCCTCTCACCTCTTTGCCCTTCCTCCCTCCGTCCTGCCAGGTGGATTTTGAGGTGACCATCCCCGGGGAGGGTAAGGACCGCATCTTCAAGGTGTCCATCCGCTGGCTGGCCAAGGTGTCATGGCGGCTCCTCCAGGAGACTCTGGTCAGCGGCCGACTGCAGGTCCCTCTGGACTCTGTCCAGGCCCTGGACGTAGCCATGCGCCACCTGGCCTCTATGAGGTACATTGTGTACAGTACACTACACACACACACACACACACACACACACACACACACACACACACACACACACACACACACACACACACACACACACACACACACACACACACACACACACAGGGCACATGCAAATGTTTTTTTTTAAGTTTTTTTCCATAGCAATAGATGTATCTCTTAGGAGCAGATTGAAAATCCTATATTTGCGTAATTGCTCGTTTTCTGTTCGCAGCATTATAACCGTGCACCAGCTAGTTCTGAAAGGCAGCAAGGTTAATATGGGTCCTGCACCAGATTGACATAGCTTGAGGGGTCAGAATCACGCAACAAAAGATGCTCGATAGCTGAGACCTGTGTGAAAGTGTCAGTTGAACAATGCTGAACGGGGAAGTGATGACAGCTGGCTTGTAGGGTTGAAATGATTGGTCGACAAAACCGACGATGTCAATTATGAAAAATTGCAGACAGATTCTTGTCGACGTGTCGTATGTGCGAAAAGATCCACTCTCTGCAAGGAAACGATAGCTATGTTCCTTGACCATTCACTAGAATAATTTGATGTTCTAGGCCAATCAGATTGGGCCTTGCATGCACGCAATGCATTAGACTGGCTAATAACTCTGAATTATCAGATGTTCTAGGCCAATCAGACGGGGCCTTGCATGCATGTGAAGCACTAGACTAGGAAGCTTGAGGAAGCTGGCAAGCTCTCTGAAAGCTGTGCAGAGGTGGCGTTTAAATTTCACGACATTTCCCCCGGTCATGGACAGAGACCTACTGTTAACAACAAGACGTCCCTCTTAAACTTTTGACTTCCCGCCGTGAACTCTGTACACGATGCCCCCAGAAGCTCTTGTGCACAGTTTCCAGTGAGAGCCTCTGAGTTTCTCAAGATTAGTCAGGAAGAGGGTCTTCAGCCAAAGGTGTTTTTGAAGACGGATCTTTTCCCTGTTTTTCAAAAGACATGTCTTTGTTCCACTAGATCTAGCTTATTGCTGAGTCCGCACTGATGCTTTACTGGACATGAAATCAGGTCATGCTGTGAATTCAGTCGAGTCACTCTAGAGTCTAGACACTCATCATTTCCACCCCTCCCCCCAATCTCTCTCTCTCTCACTAGGTACACTCCCGTGGGCCGATCATTCTTCTCCCCACCCGAGGGGTACTACCACCCCCTGGGTGGGGGCCGGGAAGTGTGGTTTGGCTTCCACCAGTCTGTGCGCCCCGCCATGTGGAAGATGATGCTCAATATAGACGGTAAGTCACTGGAGACTCAGTGGAGTGCATGACGTCACTGTTTTAATTACATTTTAATTATTTACTCGACAGAGGAAATGGCATGGAATAACCTTTCACATAAAAAACGTCAACTTACTCTTGACTGGTGGAAAAGAGGATTTGAACAATTGGTTTTAATTGTCAGTGTTAATGTCAACAATGTAGGCCAATGCATATTGAAAATCTGGAAAACGAGTGTGTGTGAAGTTGCTCTCTCTCTATGCCCCCTCCAAGGCTCATTGTTGCTCTCTGTCCCCCTCTAGTGTCTGCCACGGCCTTTTACAAAGCCCAGCCTGTCATAGAGTTCATGTGCGAGGTCCTGGACATTCGCAACATAGATGAGCAGCCCAAGACTCTAACCGACTCGCAAAGGGTCCGCTTCACCAAGGAGATCAAAGGTGGGACACTGAGTGGTGAGCAAGTACATTCCACACACCATACATACCTCTGACTGTCTCACACCTCTGACACACCCCTATAACCACAACCCCTCAACCCTTATACCCCACTATCTCAACCCTTATACCCCAGTATGTAAACCCTTATACCCTAGTATGTAAACCCTTATACCCTAGTATGTAAACCCTTATACACCACTATCTCAACCCTTATATCCCAGCATCTCAACCCTTATACCCCAACCCCTCACCCCTTATACTCTACTATCTCAACTCTTATACCCCAGTATGTAAACCCTTATACCCCAGTATGTAAACCCTTATACTCTAGTATCTCAACTCTTATACCCCAGTATCTCAACCCTTATACCCCAGTATGTAAACCCTTATACTCTAGTATCTCAACTCTTATACCCCAGTATCTCAACCCTTATACCCCAGTATCTCAACCCTTCACTCTTCACATCCTTCCTTCTTTTCCATCTGCATAGTACCTTTCAAGAGTTTCAGTTGACTTTATAATAATGACCTATTATTTTACTTTATTACTTTCTTTCTTTCTTTCTTTCTTTCTTTCTTTCTTTCTTTCTTTCTTTCTTTCTTTCTTTCTTTCTTTCTTTCTTTCTTTCTTTCTTTCTTTCTTTCTTTCTTTCTTTCTTTCTTTCTTTTTAATTTCATTATTAGTTAGGGGTCATTTAAATGTCTACTTTATATTATGCTGTATATTACAATTGAGCAGTTATTTGATGACCCCTGCTATATTTGCCCCTCTTCTCCTTCTCTCACCGTGTCCTATCATCATTTCTGTCGGGTTTGGTGTGGTGTGCGCGCGTGTGTGTGTGCGTGTGCGCGTGTCTCCTTGGTGTTGCCAGGCCTGAAGGTGGAGGTGACCCACTGTGGTCAGATGAAGAGGAAGTACCGCGTGTGTAACGTCACGCGACGCCCCGCCAGCCACCAGACGTAAGTGCACCCGTGTTCAAAGCGGTTATTAGTAGGGGTGTGAACCTCAGGATGTAACTGTGATTTTTATACGACTAGATTCAGTAACATGATCGATGTGATACATTGTGATCCAGCAAACACATACAAAGCACAAGAGGTTGAGAGTGCAAATGTATTATTAAGCTCTGCTTAACACTTTCAGTGCCATCCACGTAATATTACGCGTTTGCTCGCCATGCGTTGAGTGCCAATCACGTAATATTACGTTTTTGGATCGTTTTTTCTTTTATTCTATATTTTTATTCATTATTCATCCACTGACCTCGGTGTTACCATAGGAAATGATTGAGATCGCCAATGTGCAATACCGGCCGCATCCTGCTAGGTGGCAGTATCGCCCACCCTTTGAAACCTTATATCTCACTGTGTGTGTTACACTTAAACCCCTTCGGGCGCTGAATTTATACGGAGCCAAGTAAATCGCTTCATCCAACCACTTCGAAACGCATCTAGCACATTCGATCCATAAGTTGTGCCAAATTATGTCCGGGACCGCAAGCAGACAATTGGAATATTCTTTTTGGAATACCCCCGATCAAAGGTAAGGACTATCTGATGTCAATTCCAGCTTGATACGTACAATGTTTTCATATCGATCCAGCTGATCAGCGTGTGTGGTGTTCAAAAGGAATGCCGTTACTGGCCATCAAAGCATAAAAAAACGACCCCCCCCCCCCCCCCATGCATTCATGATGAAACATAATACCTATTACATTTGATTTGGAAATAGTAGCGTGTCCAGGCAAGAAACGCCAACGCTTATATCAGAATTCATGTAGCGCCCTATAACTCGGCTTTTCAGGAATGATCCCGGATCACTCCTAAACTATACAATATTCACCACGGGATAACGCACAAACGTATACATGCATTTTTTGTTCTCTTTTTTGCATGTTCGACGGAAGAAAGTCACTGTCAAATGACCATAGTATTGTCTCCATAGCTACAATATAGAATATAGGTATATCTCTCTAAACATAGTGACGCACAGTGAAAATATGCTATGGAAACCTGGCGCGTTAGCTACAAGGATGGGGCTAATGGCTGGCGCCCAATGTGTTAACCTTTGAATGAAAATGACTATTCTTTGGATCTGTAAACAAACAAACAAACAAACAAACATATAAACAAAAAACACACCTTAACTACCTTCTTTTTATATTCACAGCAAATCCAGTTTGTAATTCAAAATAATGTAAATTCATCTTCCACGTTTATTGCAGTCGGACAGTGAAATGGTTCTTCCTATTTCTACCAGGTTTCCCCTGCAGCTGGAGAGTGGCCAGACAGTAGAATGTACAGTGGCCCAGTACTTCAAGCAGAAGTACAACCTGCAGCTTAAATACCCCCACCTGCCCTGTCTACAGGTGGGCCAGGAGCAGAAGCACACCTACCTGCCCCTGGAGGTGAGAGAACGCACCCGCAGATTACCGATCTGGACTCAACCTCATCTTCTGACTTTCCACCATATAAACCGCACGTGAACACGGAAGCAATTCCTCCGCGTACTCATGGCTTTGGATTCACGTTTTTCTTTTTTGCAGGTGTGCAACATCGTAGCAGGCCAGCGGTGCATCAAGAAGCTGACGGATAACCAGACCTCCACCATGATTAAAGCCACAGCTCGCTCTGCACCCGACAGACAGGAGGAGATCAGCAGGCTGGTGAGTAGTGGAGACACCTGCTGGACACCAGGTCCATTCATTTGATACGACCTGAGAACTCAGGGCTGCGTTCCGTTTGAAAGCCCCCTCCCTTCATGTCTTCACTCTTATCAGTCTCAATGCAACGCTAGTGCTGATTCCAAGTAGTAAACTTTAAATACTGACCAATAGACGGCAGAAGTCATGTAACACCCCAGGTTCAAATCCCCCTATACTCCACTACAGAGATGATGATATTTTGCCTTAAAACATACGATTAGCCTTTTTTTTTTCTCTCTCTCTAAATAATAGCATTTGGAACATTGTCAGATACAGTTTCCTAATTTAGCCTGGCATCAGCAAGTCATCCAATACACTGTCTGTGTCGATACACGTTCGACTTAATGAAAGAAAAGCACAAAGAATGCCTCTTCCACTCTCCACAGATGAAGAACGCCAACTTCAACCTGGACCCGTACATCCAGGAGTTTGGAATCAAGGTGAAGGACGAGATGGCCGAGGTGACGGGGAGGGTTCTGCCAGCCCCCATCCTGCAGTATGGAGGACGGGTAAGAGAACATAACCCCCCTCCCACATACACACACACTCTCACTCACTCACTCACTCACTCACTCACTCACTCACTCACTCACTCACTCACTCACTCACTCACTCACTCACTCACTCACTCACTCACTCACTCACTCACAAAAGGCTATAATTTACGATGCTAGCTATCTGTAGGCAGAAACATTGGAGCTACAGGGTTAATACGGACAAAGAAAACCTGGAATAGTTGTGGAATTTGAAAGTGGCGTTTTCTAGGCCCGGGTTATGGAAATGATGTGTTTCAAAAAGGTTTATGAAATGGCATGGAAATTGATTAAAAATCTATTTCTTCCAACTAGTAAACGCTTCAATGTCAGGTGTGGCTGCAGATGGATCTAGTTACCTTTTTGATGGAATAACAACCCAAATAATGTATTTTCTACTTACGTAAGTCTAAATGAGACCTGGGACATTCAAAGAAGCTGTCCAACAAACAAAAAAATAAAGAAAGACATAAAAAATTAAGAAAAAAAGTTACATTTCAATATTTACAACAGTCTTGGTCATGGAGATTGCACTACGTATCATGAAATAGTTGTGGAAAAGTCATGACATTTGGAAGTGTATGAACCCTGTAGCTACCGATTTTATGTTCTAGATACAGCTGATAAAAAGGATCTAACAGGGCTTTGATCTGGTGTGATTTTGGCCTCAACGCTGTTCTCCTCCCACAGAACCGGGCCATCGCCACCCCCAACCAGGGAGTGTGGGACATGAGAGGGAAGCAGTTTTACAACGGCATCGAGATCAAAGTGTGGGCCATCGCCTGCTTCGCCCCGCAGAAACAGTGCAGAGAGGAGGTGCTCAAGTAAGTCCTAATGAGCATTAGCGTGGATGTTAAAGGAAAACTCCAACATTTTGGGAAATTCGCTTATTTAACATCTTCCCTGGAGTTAGACAAGAAGATACATACCTTTTTTGTCTCTCTGCATGCATTAGGCTTAGGGAACGCCTGCACCGTTAGCGTAGCTTAGCTTCATCACTGGAAGTGGGGCAGTCCTTTACCCTGAAGTTCCCTACAGTCCCCTACAGTCACGAAATACACTCCAAATACAACTCCAAAACGTTCCTGTAAACATGTTGTGACCTGTGTATTTACCACGTGGAGAAATAAAAAATAATTGAATTCGACATTTACGTTTTCTAAGCAAATATACTCTGAACAATTTTTTGCCAAACCACTCCTCTCTGGGCTCAGTGATTTCACGCAACGCATTGCTACTTTCTAACGTGACGCCAGTGTTTGTTTACATTTTCATTTCATTCAAAGGATCCGAACCGATTGAAGTTTATGGATACCATGCCTTCCTCTTACCTTGACGATTAAAAGCCTCCACAATTTAGAAAACAGTATTCCCATGGCTGATGTTGATATGCTGCTAGCTAACGAAAACCAACAAACACAGAACCGGACACACAAGCAGATAACAAAGCATCTACTATACTTCCGGTCAGGGGGTTTCAAAATAAAAGAGCGACGTCTAAAGCACCGGAAATACGTTTATTTTGTACATTATCTAACGTTAAAACGAACCTAAACTAACTTTAGGTTAGTTGGGGTCGGCACCCGGTACTCTCTGAAGACATTTGAGTTGAGCAGCACGCAGGTTTTTCTGTTTTAATGATGACAGAAACTCTGACACTGGCTACAAACACACTGTCATGCAGAGTCAGCAGTACAGCATAATAGAATTACACCTGTAGTTTCACAGTGTAATAGAAGTACACCTGTAGTTGTACAGCATAATAGAAGTACACCTGTAGTTTCAGAGCGTAATAGAAGTACACCTGTAGTTTCACAGTGTAATAGAAGTACACCTGTAGTTGTACAGTATAATAGGACAGTTGTAACAGAGTTGTACAGTAATAGGACAGTTGTAACATAGTTGTACAGTATAATAGAAGTACACCTGTAGTTTCACAGTGTAACAGAAGTACACATGTAGTTTCACAGTGTAATATAAGTACAAGTACACCTGTAGTTGTACAGTATAATAGAAGTACACCTGTCATTGTATAGTATAATAGGACAGTTGTAACAGAGTTGTACAGTATAATAGAAGTACACCTGTAGATAAGGTCTTGACGATGCTTCCTCGTAGAAGACTCCTTAACGCAACTATGGCAAGAACACTTGGAAGTACAGGGTTAGCTCCAAGCTTACCAACTTGAGAAACAAAAAATGTCCAAACACTGGTATTGCAGTGCCTCATTTTAAGCATGGCAGTGACTTACTGTAGCCCATCGTCACAAATGGCATCAGATTAAACAGCTCACTAGCTAACGTGACATTTTATACTGAGACAAAACACACTGTGGAACACTGTTTAACATCGCTTAATGGTTATGGTGAAGACAAAAAGTTAGGGTTAAGGTTAGAATTTTTTTTGAAAATGGTATAACATTTTTAAATATGTAATATATGTACTTACGTGTAATACGTACGTACACACATGTTATATTTTCGATACAATACTTCTCAACCCTCGTTTCTTCTTAGGAACTTCACCGACCAGCTGCGTAAGATCTCCAAGGACGCTGGGATGCCCATCCAGGGCCAGCCGTGTTTCTGTAAATACGCCCAGGGGGCGGACAGCGTGGAGCCCATGTTCAGACACCTGAAGAACACCTACTCTGGACTGCAGCTCATCATCGTCATCCTGCCGGGAAAGACTCCCGTCTACGGTACGACAGCTCCATGTTTACACTGAGAGCACTAAGGCTGAGACGACGGATATGCCATTTGGAAGAATCGATAAATCGGGACCAAATTATTGCTAAATATCTATATTTGTATTAATAACTTTTATAATTATTATTATTTAACACATCAAGTGCCGTTCAGCAGGGGGCACTGTGGGCCTTTAGTGCCAACGATCTGTTCAATGAGATAAATGCTGGTGTTTTGCAGTGCTAAACCTATATTAAATATTATAGCTATGGATCTAATAACGCCGTCGATTGTCAGTGAGTTTCTTCCAGTCAACATGCAAAAAACAGATAATTTTTTCTTCAATACATTTCCGTTTTATACCGTGGTGAATACGAGCATAGTTCCAGAGCGATTCTGTGTAATCCCAGGGAACGCAGACAAAACAGCCCTTATCTGCATTTCACTATTTATCGTGCCATTTCTCGCTTGATTATTGAATCGATCTGAAATCAACGCTAGATTATCGGTATTATGTTTCCTTGTGCATCCACGAAAGGGTGTGTGTGGGGGGGTGTTCTATGCTTCGAGCGCCACCGACGGCATACGCTACACAGTACATTACAGACACACGCTGCAATCGCGGCGAAAAAATCATCGGACCAACGCAAGATTGGTAACATACAGTACCTTGTATCTGATGTACTGCAAAAAGAACAATCCAATTATCTGATTGCCATTCCAAATTTTCATCGCGATCGCTTGTCCAACGTTATCCAGCATTGCAGATGATCTGGCAGGCAGGGACCCTCATCGAGGGAACTGTGGTGACCGCTTGTCTTGCCGGAGTGTTCAGACCCCGCCCCCACGCCGCAGCTCGGCCAAGAAAACAAACCACATCGTTTCAAATGGAGTGCAATAGCGGCCGCAAGGTGTTAGACGACGGTATTTGCCGTTTGCGATCTCAGACACATTCAGGACAGCATGCACATGGTGCCTCGATGGATTATGAATGGCAATAGCGAATAAAAGAAATAACGAAACAGAAACATAGATCTACGTTTCTGCGTGATACCGGCCAAGAAAACAAACCACATCGTTTCAAATGGAGTGCAATAGCGGCCGCAAGGTGTTAGACGACGGTATTTGCCGTTTGCGATCTCAGACACATTCAGGACAGCATGCACATGGTGCCTCGATGGATTATGAATGGCAATAGCGAATAAAAGAAATAACGAAACAGAAACATAGATCTACGTTTCTGCGTGATACCGGCCCCTCGGGGCCGGGCGCATCATCGGCCCGTCTCAGATGACAAGCTTATTCATCTCTTTTTCTTATTTTTATTTGGATGACTTTGCCATGGCTCGGACTTCAAAAGCGGCAGCAAATAAGCCTGTTGACAACATTGAGGTACAAATAGTTTAATACGAAACGATAGGCACTATATTTATAGATTTCTGGTTTTTGTGCAGGCAATATTCTGGATTCTTCTTTCGATCGTTCAGTGTCATACTGGAATATACTGGAATACACTGGAATGACATAACTCTTGTGTAGGAAGAATAATCTGGAACATAACATCAGTTTATACAAGTCATGATCGGTGGCTAACTTTCTAGAATACACTGTACTCCTACAATGAAGGCCTGTGAACAATAACATTCGGTATGTATATGCACATGAACCAGATATGGAAGTTCAATAAACCCTCATAACGGTTTAATGCCCACACTTGTCGGGGGACGAACTGCATACAAGGATTTAAAAACCTCATTTTCATCTAAAGGTATAAGCTTGACAAAGTTATTTTAATATTTTAAGCAATTGCTCCATTACTTTAGGGATTTATATAATTTAGTTCTCAAAATCAATTTCTTTTTCTCTTTTTTCTGTAAGGTTCCAACATATACGTGTTAGTAGAAGGTTCAAATAAATATGCCAATTGAGGTATATTTTTAATTAAATTTTTATTACATTAAAGGGAAGGCGCTAGACCACGAGTGACATTCTATTAAATTAGAATGAAAGTTTTAGATCCTATGGCAATTAGCATAGGAAAGTTAAGGTTAAAAGGCTCACTTTGGGCTAACCGGTGGTGTAAGGGAGGGAGTTATACGCGAAGGTTGTGTCTAAGGAACACAGCCCTGTACGACTCTCTGAGGGAGGGGGATTTAGGGGTTTATTTGTATATATGTATGTTTTTAAGCTCGGCTCTCAACGGGACCTCAATAGTTGGATGTATATCCATTGTGAATTCGCACTCCAGAAGCATTACCAACAATTACACAACAACATGTATAGATTATGGCTAGTTTGAATATAATGATCTGGAATACTGGGGGAATAAATAATCAAGATAAACGCAAAAGCGTGCTCACACTGATGAAAAACAAACAGGTTGACGTGGCTCTTCTAAGCGAAACGCACATTTTAGTGGAAGACAAAGCTACGTTAGCTGACAACATATATCATAACATTAGTCACTCTTCCTTTGGAACGAGATCCCGTGGAGTTGCTATAGTCGTGAAACGGAAGTTGAATATTGAATTGAAGGAAGTATGGTCTGATACAGATGGTCGGATAACCATAGCTAAAATTGTATACAGGAATAGGAAAATAGCGTTGGTAGCGGTATATGCCCCAAATTTGTACGAAGCTAACTTCTACACTACACTTACCAGAACAATGTTAAACCTTCCTGAATACTCATTTATAATTGGCGTGGATTTTAATGCCATTTGTGATCCTGGGATGGATAAATCTTATCCCACCTTTTCCAACGACCAGAAAAATTCATCTAATGCGTTAAAGGATTGGTCTAAGAATACAGGTGTAAATGATCTATGGCGATCACTCAACCCTACGACCCGAAAGTACTCTTGTCGATCTGCAAGACATAACACACTTTCCAGAATAGATTATGTTTTTGCATCCCCGAGACTATTTGATAACTATGACGTGGAAATGGTACCCAATGCACTATCAGATCACTGTTATTTACTCCTAAAAGGATCATTTGGTATACTGTCATCCCGAGCCCCAAGATGGCGATTTAACTCGATATTGCTGAAAAACAAGGAATTCATTACACAATTCAAAGAAGCTCTTTCTGTATTCCTACTGGAGAATGTGAAATCGGTACAGGACCCCAGAATATTATGGATGTCGGTGTAAGATCCTGATCAAACTGGCCAGTATCACGTCTTCATCTGTTTTGGCTCTCCATCCAATTCCTCTGCGTTGTGTCATTTTAATGGTCCTGACGTCTCTCCGACACTGGCTGATAAGATCCTTATCTCCCCCGTTAGTGCAATCCATAAACCATACTAATTCTCCACCTCCGTAAGAATTCGACACTTCAACACTGTGAAATACCTTATGAGGAAAAGCGTTGTTTTATTGCTATAAACAGAACCTCATAATCAGATGTTATCAGATGTTATCAAATTGTATCGTCCTTGAAGAGTCTATTCTAATGATCTTTCGGTGTGTTCGTCTATCGTCCTTTTGTTATTGTTATTGTTATTTAACACCATTAAACTTTCATTAAGATGAACCTCTCTCCCTCCTGCTCTGGGCCTACAGTACACTCGTTATCAGTGTTATGTCTCCGAGGAATTAAAAACAAACCCCCTTGCTGGCAGTGTGCTGTGACACCGCTTCTGAACCAACCTCTGCTAAGCCAAACACATTTCTGCCCTCTCTGACCTGGCACCGTTAGATGCTACCATCTTCCCCCAATCTATACATCACATACATTGAAAAAGCACCCCAAATCTTTCATTCCCCCCTTTGATTCTTAATCAACCTTCAGAATCATAAATCATTATTTGGTTTTTTAATTAATTATGCCAAAAATAGCCTGTGGTTGAAGCAAACCAACCTCATCTCTCGTGCACAAGAAACGAAGACGGCCCACGGTCAACCCAGTGATCTTGCTGCCTGATGTCTGTTTGCGCCCCCCTTTGTGCACAAAGGGAACCGAAACCGACCACCAACACCAACAACATCCAACGACTCATAACAATTAGAGCTCCTCTGTCTGCTCCCAATAATTCCATCCTGTTGTTTTACTGTTTTCCCTCTTATCTACCTTCTATATATATATATATCCTTCTATACATATATCTTATATATGAATCCTCCATTTATATCTCATACTCCTAATCAATGAACACAGGACTTCTCGCTGTTGTCTCGTCTCTCGATCTCCTGATTGACTCTGAAAGGAAGTCCCTGTTTTGTCCATGATTCACCGCCCATGCTCTGTTGTTTCAAAACGCTCTCTAAACAGCGTCTCCGCCGGGAAGCCCCCTCCGATGTCCGCCTCGTTCAACACCGCCTGCGACCGCTGGACTCCGCCTCGTCGGCCGTCTCCGCCCTGTTGGCCGTCTCCGCCCCGTTGGCCGTCTCCGCCCCGTCGGTCATCTTGGTTGAGGCTCATCTCCACCGCCGTCGGCCCTCTCCAGACTTTTATCTTTTCACCGTCAGTTGTTCTGGTCCATGGCGCTGTTTATCTCTCCGGCCTTGCTCGGCTCGCTCGCTGGGTCCATGGCGCTGGCCTTGCTCGCTCGTTGGCTTGGCTCGCGTCCATGGCTACCCCTTCACGCCTCTGCACTGCACACAGTCTCTTCCTTTCAAGCAACTTCAAAGCAAGCAATAATCCGGGTCCAAATGGCATCAACTGTAAGATCCTGATCAAACTGGCCAGTATCACGTCTTCATCTGTTTTGGCTCTCCATCCAATTCCTCTGCGTTGTGTCATTTTAATGGTCCTGACGTCTCTCCGACACTGGCTGATAAGATCCTTATCTCCCCCGTTAGTGCAATCCATAAACCATACTAATTCTCCACCTCCGTAAGAATTCGACACTTCAACACCGTGAAATACCTTATGAGGAAAAGCGTTGTTTTATTGCTATAAACAGAACCTCATAATCAGATGTTATCAAATTGTATCGTCCTTGAATAGTCTATTCTAATGATCTTTCGGTGTGTTCGTCTATCGTCCTTTTGTTATTCAGTCCAATAGTGTTCAGGCCTGGTCTTTAGCCTAACCCACCTCGCGTTAGCCGGAGCTAATGATGATGTGGCATTCTTTCCCCCCCCCCCCCCCCTCTCAATGAGAGGAGAGAGTGTCTTCTGTGTGATCTCAATCCTACTCGCTCTTGGTCAGATTCTAATCTGCCTTACACCCGGAAACACCGTTCGACTTATAGATCTTCGCCGTAGCAACGACGGCCCGCCTTCTGGTTGTCATGCGACGTGCTGTCATGACAACTGCATAACCTTTAACACCATTAAACTTTCATTAAGATGAACCTCTCTCCCTCCTGCTCTGGGCCTACAGTACACTCGCTATCAGTGTTATGTCTCCGAGGAATTAAAAACAAACCCCCTCGCTGGCAGTGTGCTGTGACACCGCTTCTGAACCAACCTCTGCTAAGCCAAACACATTTATGCCCTCTCTGACCTGGCACCGTTAGATGCTACCATCTTCCCCCAATCTATACATCACATACATTGAAAAAGCACCCCAAATCCCTCGTAAAGGGATTGATCAAGGATCTTACCGGGTACTTTTCCTCCAAAATACGCAAGAATCGTTGCTCAAAACTGGCAGAGCTGGAAACGCTTTACTCTACGTTATTTTCCTCTTTACAATACAACTACTCGGTTCGACTGGAAACTCAAATTAATGTGTTAAAAAAAGATATTAATGCCATTTATAAACAACAATCTGAAGTTCAAATACGTAGCACAAGACAACAGCATTACTTTCATGGTTCTAAACCAAGTCACCTACTAGCTATGCAGTTAAGAGCCAACGCAAAATTTGCAGATATAACTACCATTAAGGCACAGCAAGGACTTGTTACAGACCCTAAAAAAATCAACGAGACATTCAAAGAGTTCTACTCCAACTTGTATAAATCAGAAACGGCCTTCGATCAAAACAAAATGGACACATATCTTAATCAAATTAACCTTCCTAAACTATCAGAGGATGACGCTAAACAGTTAGAAACACCCATCACACTAGATTAACTTAGGGAGGCCATATCTGAAATGCAAAGTGGTAGGGCTCCTGGAAGAGACGGTATCCCACCAGAAATGTACCTCTCATGTTGGGATGTAATTGGACCCCTATTACTTAATATGATTTTATATTCAATCAAGGAGGGGAACTTCCATAATAACGACAATATTGCACTCATAACAGTCCTCCTTAAAAAAGACAAACCCACCGATTGCGGTAGTTATAGACCCTTAAGCCTCCTCTGAACCGATATCAAGCTGTACTCCAAGGTATTAGCCATCAGACTTCAAAAGCATATGACGTCTTTAGTTCATCCTGATCAGACTGGCTTCATAAGAGGCCGCTTGATCACGGATAATATAAGGCGGTTACTACATGTGCTAGATGCCAGCAAGGATGACACCACACCTAAGGCGATGCTGTCCCTGGATGCGATGAAAGCCTTTGATAGGTTGGAATGGTCTTATCTATGGGCAGTATTAGAAAGGATGGGGTTAGGAAAAGGATTCATTGATATGATTAAAGTATTATACAAAGACCCATCGGCCATGATTACAACAGGTATAATCACCTCAGAAATCTTTCCGGTATCACGCTCTTCTAGACAGGGTTGCCCTCTTAGCCCCGGACTATTCGCTTTATCATTAGAGCCTTTAGCACAATATATAAGACAATCCCAATCCATAGAACCAATCGCAATCAAGGGCACACAACATCAAATTAGTTTATATGCGGACAATGTAATATTGTTCATGCAAAACCCTAACACCTCAATGTCTCATCTTCTCAAGTTGATTGATGACTTTGGCAATCTATCGGGATTTAGGATAAATTGGCCAAAGTCGGCTTTCCTTCCACTTAATGCCCCTGCAAAAAATATACTCCTTCCAGAAGAAATACCAATGGTTAAACACTTCAGATGTTTAGGAGTTGAAGTATTCCCTACTATAAGCCAAACGGTGAAGTACAATTACATAAAAATCCAAGATAAGATCAAATACGACTTTGACAGGTGGTCCATACTTAAAAACTCAGTACAGGCACGGGTATCAATAGTTAAGATGGATGTTCTACCTAGAATCAACTTCATTAGCTCAATGCTACCGTTACCCCCTCCAGATGGTTACTGGAAAAAATTACACTCTACCGCATATAAATTTATTTGGAATAACAAACCTCCATGTATAAAAAGATCCACCGCACAGAGAAACAAAGCCGACGGAGGTATGGCATTTCCAGATTTTTACCATTTTTTTAAGGCGTACTCTTTAAGACCACTGACAACCTGGTTTGATTCCCAAGCATCTGTATCCTGGAGAAACTTAGAAGTAAATATAGTAGCACCACATAGACTGCAGGACATAGTATACACCAAATTATCAATTAAGCAATGCAAATTGAAATTTGGCCCCATTATTACTCATGCGATCCGGATATGGCGTGAAACACAAAAGAAATATTCTAACCTACATAAATGGCATAGTCATACTCCCCTATTCAATAACAATGCACTCCTGATTGGAAAACGACCTATAAGATACCCTAAATGGGAAAAGCAGGGCATACACACATTAGGAGATGTTTTCAACAAACAGGGTTTTTGTAGATATAAAGACATACATACATTTTTTTATCTCACCAGTTCCACACATTATTTTTACGCACAGTTATTGGTATGTTTGAAGGCTCATGGAGTCCCATTAAGGATACCAATTGAGCACCACAGATATCACAAATTATTCTATGAAAGAGAGACATCGAGAGGTTTTGTATCTGATTTTTATCAATTACTAACAATAACCCCAAGGAGTCACAATAACCCCAAGGAGATCGAGACGACACCCCGCCATAGTCCTAACAGACCTTGACTACGCGGACGACATCAGCCTGCTCTCTGACGAGGTGGAGCAGGCACAGGAACTCCTGTGCAGAGTGGAGACGGAGTGCGCCAAGGTTGGCCTTAGGCTAAATGCCAAGAAAACCGAGGTCATAATGTATAACATCCTCCCGGATCATCCACCTCTAAGGACAACAGGAGGCTCTGCTCTAAAGGAAGTCAGTGATTTCAAGTACCTGGGCTCGTGGGTCAACTTGTCAGAGCAATACCTTAAAGTGAGGAAGGCACTTGCGTGGAGGGTTCTGAACGGCATGACCAGTGTGTGGAAATCCAACCTCCCCCGTCAAATTAAGCTCAACTTCTTTCATGCAACAGTTGAGTCTGTCCTTTTGTATGGCAGTGAATGCTGGACCTTGAAGCCCACCCTGCAGAAGTCCTTGGATGGGTGCTACACCAGAATGATGCGTGTGGTGCTCAACATCAACAGGGATGAGCATGTCACATGCAAACTTGTATGGGGGGGTGCTAAAGGTGAGCGATAAAGTGGCAGTCAGGAGAATGAGGCTGGCAGGTCACTGCCAGAGACACCATGAGATGCCAACCAGCAAACTTGTGCTGTGGGAACCAACACACGGGTATCGATCACGAGGACTTCCCACGTTAACCTACGTGGACGTACTCAGGAGAGATGCGGGAACAGAAAGCACCAACGAGCTAGCCAGATGCATGGAGGATCGGGATGACTGGAAGCACCGATGGAGGGCCCGTCCGAGGACGACCTAGATAGACTAACATCCTTGTATGGAATCCTCCCCCTAGACTCAGTCTGGAGGAGGGATATACCAGACCTGGAAATAAATTTTGATTGGCAAGAAGTCTGGGCAAACGTTCGAATTGCGTCACGTAACCCGGACCATCAACAAATTAATCTTAACTATATTCATAGGACATACCTG
This sequence comes from Notolepis coatsorum, assembly GCF_963971535.1. Classification (NCBI taxonomy): domain Eukaryota; kingdom Metazoa; phylum Chordata; class Actinopteri; order Aulopiformes; family Paralepididae; genus Notolepis; species Notolepis coatsorum. Next base: position 48,932,893 of record NC_140183.1, on the reverse strand, counting down.
ACTCCTATAAGATTGAACAGAATGGGACTTAAACAAGACTCCAGATGCTCCTTATGTACAAATGGGGATGAGGGTACATTTATGCACATGTACTGGGATTGCCCACCAGTTAAGATATTCTGGAAAGAAGTGTCCCAGCAATTATCAAATTTCTTAATTCTGAATATACATGTACACCCCTCTGTATTGCTGTTGAATGATGTTTTTGAGTTTGCAGTCCCTATACACCTAAAGAGATTAGTTTTATCTGGTATCACTGCGGCTAAAAAGCTGATAGCATCACGATGGTTTCAACCGGAAAAAATGTGTCGGAAGGTTTGGGTTCTTACATATCTCGATGTGATTTATCTAGAAATATCTACAGCAAGAATTTTAGGTGTCAGTGAAACCAAAATTGCAATGTGGTGGAGAGAATAAAAGCTAGCATATGAATTGTAGTGCCTGGTTAGGAGCGAATGATAATGGATGGATTATCCAAGTGGGGGTCCGGGGGGGGGGGAGCGAGCGAGAGCATTATGTATGTAGGGTATTAGATAGCAAGTATTAGGTGTATATCTCGTATACTACATTTATTTAAATGGTGATTTCATTGGATGTGTACTGTTAATTAATGCTTGTATATCTAATTTTATGTTATGTTTAAAAAATAATAAAAAAAGAAACCACAAAAAAAGATCTACGTTTCTGGCACTCAACGGTCGGGCCACAGAAACGTAGATCTACGTGAACGGCACCCAATGTGTTAAACAACTCATTTATGTTTATTTTGCAGCAATTCTTTGTTGGTGCCGCCATCTTTAGTGTTACAGATTTCCCCATTCAAAACTACCACAGTGATCCTTCTCATTTTATAGTCGGTGGTCTCTGGATGTGATGGAGGAGTGCATTGCATATTGAATGCACAGTGCAGAGTTGCAATTCAACAGAATTTACATGAAATGGGGATATTTGCACTAAAACATGCCATAAGACCTAGTATTTATTAGTATAGTATAAAGTATTCAAAATAAATATATATTTTCTTGTTTTTGTTTACATATGCAAATATATCTATGTGACGCCACTTATCGATATCACGCAGTTATTGATAATTATCGATATACCGATAAGTGGTCTAAGCCTTAAAAAGCACCACAAGACACAATCTGTCGTTGAAACATCTTGATCATCGTTAAAGTATGACCACAGATCAGCAAACGCATCATTAACACATTCAGCGCCGGAGCTATATGGCGAATATAGGTATAGATGGCCACCGCTTTAATCAATGGGAGGACGGGGAGATTTGCGAGTGCTTAAAATATATCTTAAATTATGGCTATGTGTCTAATACACCCGTCGCTTATCAATGAGTTGCTTGCAGTCAACATGTACAAAACGGATTGTTTTTTCATCTGTACATTTCCGTTTTATACCGTTTTGAATACGAGTATAGTTTTGGTGATTTCTAGTAATTCCAGAGAAAGACGCGATAATAGCCCTTTAGTGGAATACACAAAACACGTAGTCATTTTTCGGCTGATTTATGAATCATTTTCAAATAAACACTAGATTATGGATAGTATATGTGTCCTCATGCATGATACAGAAGCGGGCTGAAAAATCGCTTATCCGTGCATTGGTCGGCGCCAACGGCACACACACACACACAGACACATTGTGATCGCTGTGAAAGAAACATCTGATTAACCCAAGATTGGTAACATAAGAGTCCTTACCTCACATCAGATGTTCTGCAAAAAGATTAATCCAATTCCTGATCGCCATTCCAAATATTGATCGTGTTTATTGATCCAATGTTATATATCCAAAACACATAATCCACGCTGCTCAGTGTCCCCAGTCAATGTGGTATAACGATACTGCATGCCCGAGAAGGAAAACCTGGACCAGACTTTTTTTTATGCACAGTCCCAGCCAATCCAATCTAATGATGTGCAATACCATCCGGGAGACGATAGGCGGCGGTATTTGCCCTTTTGCGAGCTCAGACCCATTCCCAACAATAACATCAGGTTGGATGGATGAAAATGAATAGATATTGCTAATAAAAGAAATAACGATTTAAAACCTGACTATACTCGTGATTGGCGCTCAAGCGTCGGCGAGTTAACCCGACTATACTCGGTCTGGTGTCCAATGTGTTAATAGCCATATTCACGTCACTGCCATTTCTAATGGAGATGAGGCTGGGATGGGAAAACCAGGGAGGACCACCTTGACTCCCATGTTACGTCTGCTAAAAATCGAATTTATAAAATGGCATCCATTATTATAGCATCCAAATGATAAGAAATGAGCAGTGGAGATTGTTTTCATAACTGTTCCTACATGACTCAGCAGAATCTTTTTTTAGGCTGCGTTATTTACTTAGACCATTCAATGACTCACTCACTCCCATACATTTCAAAACATGTAATCATGAGTCATGGTATTTGGGGGGCGACAGTGGCTCAGGAGGTAGAGCAGTCGTCTGGTAATCCGGAGGTTCCCGGTGCTGCGTGTCGTTGAGCAGGACACTTAACCCCTAACTGCTCCCGAAGAGCAGGTCAGCACCTTGCAAGGTCGCCTCCACCATCGGTGTATGAATGTGTGAGTGAATGGGTCAAATGTGGGGAACAAATTGTAAAGTGATGTGGATAAAAGCACTACATAAATGCACCATTTACCATTTATTTATTATAGCATTGATGTGAAATGGGCATTTCTATATCTTCCCACCCCATGTGTGAATAAGGCTCATCGGAAAGATGGGCTTCACAGACTACTGCCTGTGTGCTTTAGCATAGTGTCCGTCTTGATGCCTGAATTCCCCTCGTTCCCTTTCTTCTAGCGGAGGTGAAGCGCGTGGGAGACACCCTCCTGGGCATGGCCACCCAGTGTGTCCAGGTGAAGAACGTGGTGAAGACGTCCCCCCAGACCCTCTCCAACCTCTGCCTCAAGATCAACGTCAAGCTGGGAGGCATCAACAACATCCTGGTGCCTCATCAACGGTTAGCTCCCTGCTGTAACCCTACGAGTAACCTGCGTCAAATGGACAGACTATACCACTGCACCACTATCCTGATAATATGAACACCAGTATTAGCAGCATGGCATGCAGTAGTACAGTGGTGGCCATGAAGGCAGTGGCCGTCCAGACCATGTAGTGATTAGAATGAGTTGTGAGCATTATAGAGACAGACACACAAACACAGTTCCTGAGTTGTAGTATTACGATAGGAGTAACAAGTGTGTGCAATGCATGCATGGTGTGTCAAAAGGTTGTACAGAGTACAAGTATTGTAAGAATTTGCACACACTGTTTGGGTAATAATACTATAAATACTGTATACCAGGGGGCGGCTGATTGGCGCAGTGGGCAAGGCGCTCGCCTCTAACGCAGGAGACGCTGGGTTTGAGCCCAGCTCTCTGCGTTGCTACCGGCTGGCCGGTCGTTCATACTAACACAATTGGCAAGTGTTAGAGGGTGGGGATTTGACGTTGTGGACAGCGACTTCTACAGGTCGGTTTGGTGACGCCGGTGCGGCGGAAGCAGGAAGTAGCGGGGGCAGCGTGAGCCTCCCACGCGTTACTCCTCGTCACTGAGAGTTCGAGCTGCTGCGGTGAAAAGATGCGACAGGCTGCCTCGTTGTGTACCGGAGGGGACACGTGATGCAAGGCTTCTGTCCTCACTACAACCGACCTGTGGGAGGCATAGTCTAGCAACGTTCAAGACAGGGGAGGGAATAATTGGATAATACGAAATTGGGATGGGAGAAAAATAAAAAAAAAACAGGGAGAAAAAGTGGATAAAAAAATAAAATACTGTATACCAGGGATGGCCCCACGATACGATATTATCATGATACTGGACTCAGTCACGATATTGTAATCATTGCAGCAAAATAAGATTGTCAAGCTAAAAAGTATATATATATATATATATATAGATACTTGGTGTCAGTGTATCAATATAATATCTATTGAGTTATATATCACTATCAATGTTTTCCCCTACTGTGTATACTGTAACAGAATCAGGTTGCGTGCGGTCTATATAGGGTAGGATTAAAACAAGCATGGCAATACATAGTAAAACCATAACAACAATAAAGTTAGTTCTGTTGCAGTGGTGAGGGTGGGTCCAGGCAACCTAGCCTGTCACCGTCGTTCCTACATCCATTCCTACAAGTCAGTCATATCATACAAAACAACTGTCCAAGAGGTTCTATACACACGCACACACCATTAAAGCTATAATTTGGCTTGTGGCGTTTCAGTGTCTGTCCCTTTAAAGAGCGCTCACTCCTTAGTAAACCAGGAGTCTCTCTTAACACATCTTGCGCCAAAAACGAGTTTACTCGTTATTGCTCGCCAATCGAATAACGCCAACAACGAGTTTACTCGTTTTTATGATCATTATTTCCTTTATTCGCTATTGGCATTCATAATTCATCCAGGAAGGCTCCGGGAGCCAGTTGGACCCTGTCTGATATTTCAACGCCTCAATACCGCCGCCTGGTGGATTTCGGGTGAGTTGTACTCCACTCTAAACCGGATGTGGCGCTCTGTGCATCGGGAAAAAGCTCCGGCAGAGATATCTTGTAACGTGGATCAAGATACACACTCTAATGCATGGGATCGCTTTCGAGACGCAAGAATCAATATGCTTTCGGCGTTTATTGCGTCATACAAACGGAAAATGGATATAGCAGATCGACATCAAATAATTGGAATTTTCACCAGACGCATCGGCCACAGGTAAGAGGAATCTAACGTTAATTCCAGCTCGATTGTCCATTTATTTCATTGCAATCTATCCGATCAACGTGTGGTGTCGTACTAAAGAAAGCCGTTAGTGACAATCAAGGAATCATAAACGACCCCCCCCCCCCCCCTTTCCTTCACGCATGATGGAGCATAATGTATAGCGATCATATGCATTTGAATTTTTTTATATAGTGTGTATAGGAACGAAACGCCAATCGATTATGTATAATATGCGTCGGGGCCTATAACGCACGTTCTAGGAATTACTGCTATACACTCTAAAAACATACTTATATTCACGACGGTACTAACACGACAATGTATGAATGGAAAAATATAACATTCCCACATCCGGAACGATAGATACCCGATGTTGAATGGGCCATAGTAATGTCGATATAGCTATAATATTTAAAAAGTTATAGCCCTGCAAAGAAGGTGAGCCACTCCATAGGGTTACAGCACTGGCAGAGAGTGGTATAGATGGGCATACTGCGTGGCGCAGAATGTGTTAATGAACCAGTGTGGTTTCTATACACCTCCATGTCCCCTCTCAGGTCAGCAGTGTTCCAGCAGCCGGTCATCTTCCTGGGAGCTGATGTTACTCACCCCCCTGCTGGAGACGGGAAGAAACCCTCCATCACTGCTGTAAGTCTCCACAGTGGCTGAAGGGGAGCTAACATCCACTACCACCCTGTTCTCGGGCTAAAGAACTGTCAGGAACGAGCCTTCTCCATCCTCTATGTCTAGACATTCACATTGTTGTTATTTAGGTCTCGTTTTAAAAGGGTGTTTTTTTTATGGACAATTAATGTCTGGTCAACCAATTAATTGTGGTCAGGGAGTTTGCCTAGACTGAGAATTAGGGTGTTTCTTGGAGCCTCCGTTCCATCCATCCGCGGTCACTTTAGCTTTGTAAGGGTGGATTTGTAATAAATGAGGCAGGAAAAGGATACGCAGACTAGTGAGAGGGGAGAAAGTTAATGAGGGATTGAAGTGAATGGCTCTGCACTGACTCATAGTCGAAAAAGGAAATTACGTCACTGTAAACCGCCTCCCCACTACCTCGTCGCTCCTGTGATTGGATATGTGGTCGCTGAGTGATTATGACAAACGACTTAGTCACACGAGGCAAATGTTTGGGTGGATGATTCAGTCTCTCTCTCTCTCCCTGTTTGTCTGACTGACTGAAGAGGCATATGATACACAGTTATGATCATGTGGTGTACTGTAATTGTTTAGACAAAAACACAAGTTGACGAGAGCAGTCTCCCGCACCACCCAATCACAGCCTCTAGGGGGTGCTAAAGCGCCAATAGTTTCAGTCAAAAGGCTGAGTCACAAAAGTGAATGACTTACAGTGAGAAATGAAACACTTTCTTGTTTGTTCTTTTGTGATGTGTGTTTTTATTTAAAATGATGTTTTTTTTTTTTTTTTTTTTTTCCTATCTGTTCCAGGTGGTAGGCAGTATGGACGCCCACCCCAGCAGGTACTGTGCCACAGTGAGGGTCCAGAGGCCCAGACAGGAGATCATTGAAGATCTATCTTACATGGTGCGTGAGCTGCTGATCCAGTTCTACAAGTCGACCCGCTTTAAACCCACCAGGATCATCTTCTACAGGGACGGAGTGCCTGAAGGCCAGCTGCCACAGGTAGGCTACGCAGAACGCTAGGGCCAAGTTGAAATTGATGTTTTGGATTATTTCAAGATATAACAATACTCGATTCCAGTGTGTGTGGGTTATGCACTATGTAAAGTATGAAGAGTTACTACACAGTAACTTCACATGATTTAAGGGGCGTTATTATTATTTTTTTATTCTGTGGCTAAAATAATACAATTGTCACGGAGGAGATAAGACTGGGAACGAGGTTACATTTGTCCCCTGAATCGTTTGTGTTCATACGCCAACGTTCAAAAGCAGCTCCAATGTTGTAAACAAATGCCACGTGTGAGCAAACTGTTCTGTCATTGGTCAGAAATCTTACCGGAAGGATTTTAGACTGCGACTGGAAAACTGATGCATGTAATTAGAAGACGCTTCGGTTCGCTAGGCCTGTTATTATTCATACATTAGACCCAATTAAATCGCTGGGTCTTCTTATGCTCGTTGAGCCGGCATGTGACCATGTGAGATTTGGAAAGAACTTGACCTGAAGTACAAATGTCTCAGAATGGATTACTTTACTTGATCAAAGGTAGGGTTGTGTATCGAAATGTGATACTTACGGCATAAATCGATTCAATACTATCGAGTATCATAAAATGCTGTCATTCAACACCGAATTTAGATACCTAAGTAGTTAATCTCATCAGTTCAACCACAATCCGGAATCATCCAAAATGTAACAAAGCCTCCGATTGGCTTACACAGCACATGTGACACATATAACTCTGCAAAGTAAGGTATTGAGAAAAAAGTATTGTTTTTGTACCTGTATCGAATCCCAGGTATCTGTATTGGCACCGGCATGGAACATTTTAAAACTATACCCAGACCTACTAATAGGAAAATGGTGTAAAGGCTTGAGGTAAGTTGGCAACAGGTGATGCTAATTACAGGATTCCAGGCGGGTAATTTTGGGTTTGCTAAATGTGGTGAACACGTAGCTCCCGGTTAGACCGACCCAAAGGGACCCAACTGCTCCACCCGATCCAGCTGTCTAAAGCAGGGGTTCCCAAACTTTTTCAGCTCGAGACCCAAAAGAGAAATTTGGTGTTTCCCCGGGACCCAAACTTACAAAAATACATCATGAATTGCCATAACATACATTTATAAACTACTGATAAAGAACACAACAAACCATGAATTTCAAATGTATATGAAATGTATTTATTTAATTATAAAAGTACATCACAGCAATAATCAGAGTGTAATGTTAAGTTGCTCATAACATATGTACATACAATTTTGTAACACTTTTAAATGAACAAACATGTTCTACTCTCCTTTCTATTTCTCACCCCTTTTTCAACTCTCCATTTTTTACCCCCTCCCTCAGTCCCTCAACCTTAACACTTTCAGTGCCCATGACGTCATATGACGTTTTATCAGCCCAATGCCTGAATGCCCACGACGTGTATTAGCGTTTTATTTTTTTATTAGCGATCTGATTTCATATTTCATCAACCGAGTCTCCCGTTGGTACAGCAGCTCCTCCAGCAGCTCAGAATGGAAAAAAGTGCCCCCTATCGTCTATCCCTGAGTAACTGCACGTCAGTCGCTTAGACTGACCTGGGATCAGTCGATATGTAGAGGTGGAGCTGGCTCCTTGAGCTGGCAAGCTGTCTGCTCAACATGGAAGTCATCGCGGGACAATCAGCCTGGAATATATATTCACAGTAGCCAATCGATAGTAGACAGTAGTGATCGATTTTTGGAATGGCGATCAGGAATTGAAATGATCTTTTTGGAGAACATCTGATCTGAGGTAAGGAATCTATTTTACCAGTCTTGGGATAATCAGAGTTGTATTCGCTGAGATATCAGCGTTTGCCCTGTGTGTGTGTGTGTGTGTGTGTGCGCGATCGCTGATGAGGAACTCAGATACACGTACACATATACTATCGATAATCTAGCGTTTATTTGAAAACCATTCATAAATAGGCCGAAAAATTACAACGTTTTTGTGTATTCTAGAATATTCCAGTAAACGTCTTTTATCATGGAATCTTTTTTATTTCCCTTGAAAACGAGGGCTTTTCAAAATGCTATAAAACGAAAATGAACCGATAAAAAAACAATCCGCTTCGACAATGTTGACTGGAAAACGAGTCATTGATAAGCGACGGGCAGATTAGACACATAGCCATAATTTAAAACATAGATTAGGCGTTATTAACGCTAACATTGAAGTGGATGGTGGGCATTCAACCGGTAAATCAAGGTTAAGCTTGGGCTCTGAAAGTGTTAAACCCCAACATTGAGCAACATTCTGATTAATTTGTACTGACTTATTAAAAAATTCTACTGACCTGACATCATGCTAGAAAGGGTATAATATTTCATCTATGGCACTGTTACGAACTGGCTCAAGCTCGCAACAAGAAGAGGGAGACACAGGCACAATTTTGGAAATAACAAAATATTTATTTAATTAACTAAAAGAGCAGCCAATATATATGAGTACCAGTGTTTCAGCAGTGTGTGGATGAGTGTATGTGTAGCATGAACGTGTAGGTGTAAAAGCAACCAAAACAAATGAACCAAAATAACCAACAACAACCAGACAAACAAAGAACCAAAAACTAAATGGGGAGTTCGCCAGAGAACCAGAGGCAGCCTCTCTCTGATATCCTGCCTGGGACACCCCGGCCCAGGTGTGCCCAGAGGAAGACAACACAGTGTGCGGGAGGGTCGTCACACACAATGAAATCGAATGAGAGGTATGTGGGAACCAGCAGATCTATTCTGGGCTTGGTTTTTGAAAGTTCTATTCTGAGGTCATGCTGAGCATTTAGTCTGTTTCTGTATTTGTTTTTCAGGTATGCTAGAGTAGAAAACCCAGATTCACATAAGTATGTGGTGCCAAACTGAATCAACACATCTACAGCTTTATTTTATTTTTTTACTTTTTATTGGCAACCCAATAAAAACGGGTCCGCGACCCATTCTGGGTCGCGGCCCAGAGTTTGGGAAACACTGGTCTAAAGGATCGTTAGTGATGATGGCCACTTGGGTGTTTCCTGGTTTAGATCCTCCACTATGAGCTCCTGGCCATCAGAGACGCATGCATCAAGCTGGAGAAGGACTACCAGCCAGGCATCACCTACATCGTGGTCCAGAAACGCCACCACACACGCCTGTTCTGCGCCGACAAGTCTGAAAGAGTGAGTCTTTACCCTTCCCACGTGTTCCTTCTGACCTTGGAATCTAGATATTGAGAACAATTCTTCTGACCTTAGAATCAAGATATCGAGAACAATTCTTCTGACCTTCAGATTCTAGATATTGAGAAAGATTCTTCTGATGTTTTCCTATGTGTTTATTATTAGTTTTTTTTGGGGAGCATCAAAATTGGTGGGATATGTTTCCATTGATGGCCCTGTGTCGTCTTGTTCTTAGATCGGAAAGAGTGGGAACATTCCTGCAGGGACCACCGTGGACACCAGCATCACTCACCCCTTCGAGTTCGACTTTTATCTTTGTAGCCACGCTGGCATACAGGTAAAGAATACCTGACTGCAATATTACCACCATTTCCCCTTTTCTTTGAATTGTTGGTTAATTGTTTTGGTACAGCTATGGTAGCTCAGTTCCGGCGCAGAAGACACGCATACGGGCACCTTGTGCCACAGGGGGAGATGTAGCTAGTTTCAGGGGTATGTGGTATTGGGTGAATGCCAGAATCTACTACTGTTAGGCCCTCTGGAGGTGTAGCCGTGGGTCTAACACAATGAAACATCAAAGTAAAATGTTTATTCATCATGTATACATTACACAAGTACAATGGCAGTGAAATGCTTCCCCCCCCCCCTACTGTGATGGGACTGGAGGCCACATTTTACGAGTCTGATGACGTGTACTACTGCCCCCCCCCCCCCCCCCCCCTTCTGAACTAGCTCCCTGCGTATGCACTCACCCGATGCCACAAGCGATGGTGATACAATATATTTAGAATGCGCTTCAGATGGAAGGTTGTTATTCATGCTGGGATTTGAATTTGTAACGTGTAACCAAGGTGTTTCAAACGGCCCTCTCGTCCCCAGGGCACCAGCCGGCCCTCTCACTACTACGTCCTGTGGGACGACAATCGTTTCACCGCGGACGAGCTGCAGATCCTCACCTACCAGCTGTGCCACACCTACGTGCGCTGCACCCGCTCTGTCTCCATCCCAGCGCCTGCCTACTACGCGCGTCTCGTGGCCTTCCGCGCCCGCTACCATCTGGTGGACAAAGAACACGACAGGTTAGTGCGTCTTTTGTGTCGTAACCGAAAGGCTTCCAAAGGTTATTGCTTTGAGTCCTAGCTATTTGACATTTCTTCCCCATTCATTTGGAAATAATTGGGGGACATCAAACACAGCTATAATCGCTTAGGCTGCTGGAAGCACTGGTTTTATTGGGTCGACAATATTATAGGGGTGGGAATCTTGATTCCATTTCAAATCTATTCTCGTTGCCTCTTACAAAGCTTTTATATTGTCTTTTTCTTGGCAATCTGATGAGCAAGCTAACAATTATAGTTCTAAGATCATGAGAAACTTGAAACCATATCCCAAGACTGAAAACTGAAAAATATACAATTTTGGTATTTGTGAATCTATTTTTAATCTTAGAAAACAGAATCTCGATTCTCGATTTCACTCCCCACGACAACGGTTCTTGTTACTGAGGTATGATCACAACCAGTTACGTTCTGTGTCTTCTCTCTCTCTCTCTCGTTGTGCAGCGGGGAGGGCAGCCACGTGTCCGGTCAGAGCAACGGTCGGGATCCTCAGGCGCTGGCCAAAGCTGTTCAGATCCACCATGACACCCTGAGGACCATGTACTTCGCCTGAGCTCCACTGACCATCCCCATTGCCCCCCTCCCTCATCATTCCTACCTGACTGGGCAGACAGCCCACAGTAAGCCACCATCACCTCGTCCCAAATCCCTTCCTCCTTATCGCCTCCTTGTGTCTGACTGCCTACATACACTATCCACAGGCTTCCTTGTGTCTGACTGCCTACACACACTATCCACAGGCTTCCTTGTGTCTGACTGCCTACACACACTATCCACAGGCCTCCTTGTGTCTGACTGCCTACACACACTATCCACAGACCTCCTTGTGTCTGACCACACACACACACACACACGCACACGCACGCACACACGCACACACACACACACACACTCTCACTTTCCACAGGCCTCCCATGTCTGGCCCAGCTCAAAAGAAAGGAAAACTGAAAAAACAACAAAGCCCTTCACCTGTAAAACACAGGCAGACTCTTGCAGCCTCATGCACTCACAAATTATTATGAATATTATTGTTATTATTTTTGTACTTTTACCAGGACTATTGTTTTTTTCATGTAGATTTTGTATTTTATTTTAAACATGGGTATTATTATTGTTATTGTTATTGTATGCTACCTTCACACTCCTATGTATGCAATACGGATGGGAGAAAAACGGGCGGTAAAAAGCTAAATGGATCCTGAAAACCTTTTGACTGCCACCAAGATGCTGCCTCTGTACCCATCCGCACACCGGATGCCAGTGTTCCCTGCCCCTTGGTACGGGGCCCCTCTAGAGGGGTGGTAACGGACACACACACTTATCATTTTAACATTGTTATGAACTACATTTGTTTTTATTATTATTATTGTGATATGTTATTATAACATTTGAATAATGTTATTTTTTGTTTTTAACAACCTCAAGGAGCGGGAGGTTATGGTACATTAGCACTTAGCGATAGCATTTAGATGCCACCAGCCCTGCGCGTAAAGAGTTTTTTAGCGTGTGTGAGGTTAAGCCCTCTGGTCTTTGTGTTAGTGGAGACCGAGCAAGGTGTAGCATATTGTAGACATGAGAGGTAGGTGTGCCGGCTGGCCAGTCCCTTAGAGAACTAGCCCATAGAAGCAAACCTAGCTTAATGATTTTGCATAGAGTGTATTACATATACTTGCAACCATTTGCATAGAATGTATTACATATACTTGCACCCCATGCACCTGAACCAGCATTAACCAGCCAAATGTGATGCCAACCCATGGAAAAAGGAGCACTTAAAACAGGAGGATACTCTCTTGTCTCTGTATGTGTTGCTCTTTTAGTAATTACGAGGCACTTATTTCTTTTACATTTTTATATATATATATTTACTCAAGGTTTGTTTCTCTTCAGTGTGGGGGAGACTTGTCTGCCCCAATGCTGAACACAAGAACCCCTTTGACATAATACTCTCTCCCACACTCTCATCGCTTGCTCAACAATTTAACAAAGGCAATATGCAAGGTCACCTCTCCTATATAGATTTGAGTGCAGGCAAACAGAAGTCTGAGATCATCACCGATTGCTGCCAGGCTGAAAAGACTTTCAGCACTTGACCTTGCTGCAATCCTCCTGCACTTTCCTACGGTCATCAGTGAAGATGAGGCCCCATAACAACGCACTCCATTGTCATCCACCCACATCCACCTTCACACACCCACACACCCACCCACACACGACACCCAACACACGCCTTTCACGTTTTCACACAAAGCTCTTCCTCCTACTACTACATGCAGGTGTTTAGCCAACATGAGGACACGCCCCCAACCCCACTTGGTGCCACTCTTGGCATGTAGTTCCCTTCCTCTTCAAATGCACTTGCCCCTTTACCCCCCTTTACCCAAACCATATGGACACTTGCCCTCTTCTTCCAACATCACCCACTCCCCATGCTCCCTATTCCCCTTTTCAACGACACCTACCTGCGTCATTCCCTGCCCCCCCCCCCCCCCCCCCCCAGCCTGTGCTAGACGATCCCCATTGGTGCGCTGTGTGCATGGGCAACACAGATAGGGGCTTGCTACGCAGGTTAGGGTGGGTAATTCTGATTACTACTTAATATGCCCCGTCTTTCACTTCTGGTAACTTTCTGGCTTTATGGGGGGGGGGGGGGGGGAATGCATGTAACTATTTCTATGACTGGATATTCTGAGCCACCTTATTTTGGTTTCCATAGAGATAGGAGCCCCGCTGCCTGTCAGTCATTTTGCCTCGATTGTGTAATGGTTGAAGACTGCTTATTTAGTTTTTGTTTTCCTGTATTATTATTACAATTATTGTGAGTAGTGTCGGAGTGTATCCTCAAGAGGGCACTGTGGGGACAGTCTGATTTCCACCTCAGTTGCCCTTAAGCACCTCACATCCTATCTGATGGGTAGAGACTAGAGCCCCTTTGAGTTGAAAGGGACCTGACGGTAGCAATCGGATGGGCTTACTTTTGAATCATGTTTATGAACTTGTGTAATCAAAATGCCTTTGTACGCCATTTTACCGATCCTTCATTGTGTCCGAGGTGATTTGTATATATAAATATATTAACCTGTTATGTATTTTTGGCTCACCAGTAGAGGGGCCTTTCACAGTTGGGGCCAGTGTTAAAAAAAAATCAGCCTGGGGGAAGCCCCAGCACCACTGAATCCAGATGCAGTTCTTCACTCACTGAAGCCACAAAGCACCTTGCAAAGAAGGGGGACGAAATGGGAGTCGCCCTGGAAACGCGTCATGTGGAATACAGGGGTCTGCTCTCCGCCCAGCCTCACTGACTAAGCAATATGAAGCCACTGATCAAGAACAGTCCTTCTCATAGCACTTCCCAATAGATTTGAATGAGAGGACATGATGGAAGCAACTTATTTTGGCTCTGTGTATGTAATAGTATGGGGGATTCTGTTGGGGATGGTTATTTTTTAAAGAAAATAAATTTGTTTTGTATTACTTTGTTTGTTTGTGTTGCTTTTTTTGTGGTGCACATATGTTGTTATAGTTTTCTCGTGAGGTGAATGCGTTAAAAAAAAACTCATTCCCCACAAATATCGGTGATATGATTGATTGATTGATTGATTGATTGAAAACTTTATTAACAGATTGCAGAATGGGTACAATACAGTAAAGCTCAATACATACAATTGTTAAGGGGATGCAGACCAGAGAAAGACTTTCGTCTTGTTTACATCAGGGTCCCCCATTTTAAATTCATATTTAGTTGGTGATAGTATACCACTAGACAGTATTATGAGAGTACATCTGATTGATTGACTTCTCATTATTACATTTCATCATTGATTGATTGATTGATTGAAAAGTTTATTAACAGATTGCAGAATGGGTACAGTACAGTACAGCTCAATACATACAATTGTTAAGAGGATGCAGACCTGAGAAAGACTTTCGTCTTGTTTCCATCAGGGTCCCCCATTTTCAATTCATCATATGACACACATGACATACAGATAGACAGTACTGCTACATCTATACATTTATGACATACCAGATTTTCAAATACAGTACTGTTTGTGATACTAAAAAAATCCAGAAGAAGAGTATATACATTTGACATAGAAACTGTGCATTGGGGGAGGTTGGGTAGGTGGGGTGGGGCTGTACATTGGAGGTGGGGGGGGGGGGGGGGGGGGGTTGGGTAGGGGGGGGGGGACACTGTACATTGGAATACTGACATACATTTGACATGGAAACTGTACATTGGAGGAGGTTGGGTAGGTGGGGTGGGGTTGGGTGGGGCTGTACATTGGAATACTGACAAAGCCATGCTTGGTCTTTATTGTACAACTGGGTTAGGACATTTGTAGGGGCCAGTTTTGAATTGCAGTCTCCCGTAGGTGTTCTTTGAGAGTGTTTTTGAAGGTGGGTAGTGATTTACATTCCTTTACAGCTTTGGGTAGGGCGTTCCACATTGTTGTGGCATAATTGCGAAACGTGTTTAGTCCCTTGTTTGAGCCGAATCTGGGTTTTACATGATTTGTGGAGCTCCCTCTGGTGTTGTGATCGTGGTATTCACTGACCTTTGGGAAGTATTTTGACATGTACATGGGTACCTTGGTCGTGTAGTGTATCTTGTAGACCAGGCCCATTGCAAGTTGCTGTACTCTGTCGTCTACTCTAAGCCATCCTAGGTTGGCAAAGTGTGCAGGGGTGAGGTGGGTTCTAGGAGTCAGGTCAAGCAGTAGTCTGACTAGTTTGTTTTGAGATGTTTTAAACCATGAATGATATCTGTTGGAAAAAAAGCCTACTGCCGGAGCATCGGTTTTCTTGAAATGTATTCACAACACACGTAAATAAATCGGGTAAAAAGGCGGAGTTGGTCGCTCTGACGTGTGGTGATCCAGCGCCCACCTCTTCCTGTCGGTGTCAGAAAGGCAACTTCACCATATTTAGCTGGCTGGAGCCCCGCAGAGTTGACCTGTCAGCCAGCCTGGACATCTTGACAAGAATCGGAGGATTACAACCCGGAGTTGACAGTTTTTAGTTCGGAGCCGAAATACCAGGCGGCGCAACACAGACTGCAGCACCGCCGGAACACAGTGCACGGGGCGCGGGTCGTGACAACAGCTGCTTTCAGATCCAGTGGTCGTCGTCTGTCAGAACTCCAACTATCCAACAGCTTAGCCAGCCAGCTAATTATCACATAATATAACATCAGTCAGTCGCTCGCTGCATTTGCGAGGACGAGTTCGTTTATGTTGTCGTCGTTTCAGGAATTGGTCGGAATATACACTGAACCCGCTGTTATTATTATGATATCTTGACAGCGAGCCTTGTTTGTTCTCTCAACACTTCCCCGAGCCTGGCTATAGCGAGCTAACTTAGCCAGCTAGCAGGTCTCTCTGCCCGCGTCGTGGAGCAACTAGCTATCGCCGTGGCAGTGAGATCTGATTGGATACTTTGACCGTGTGGACGACTGTGCAGACACGGGGACACGACCGCCCCCCCCGGCCGCAGAGGACTCCGGGGAACGGAGAGGAGCAGGGCCCCGTGTGACAGCAGCTCCCAGAGAGCAGAGGACTCCGGGAAACGGAGAGGAGCAGGGCCCCGTGTGACAGCAGCTCCCAGAGAGCAGAGGACTCCGGGGAACGGGAGAGGAGCAGGGCCCCGTGTGACAGCAGCTCACAGAGAGCAGAGGACTCCGGGGAACGGGAGAGGAGCAGGGCCCCGTGTGACAGCAGCTCCCAGAGAGCAGAGGACTCGGCGCCTCTGCACTGCCAGGGAAGACACCGGGCTGGACGGAGGAAGAGTCCCCCGCTTTTGACTATTGTGATCCGGGGAGCGAACCGGGCAGGGACCTCATGAATGGAAATCGGAACTACAGGTACTATGATGAATTGAAAATGGGGGACCCTGATGTAAACAAGACGAAAGTCTTTCTCTGGTCTGCATCCCCTTCTTAACGTATTGAGCTGTACTGTACCCATTCTGTAATCTGTTAATAACGTTTTCAATCAATCAATACATTCTGTCACTGTATTCATAATACGTTGACTTTTTAGGGTTGCAAACTGTTTACACATTGGATCAAGGTTTTAATCAATGGAATGATTTGTATTATTTGGGCTGTCCTGGGCAGGTGGGGGTTATAACGTCTCTTAACTCAGATGTGTTTGACAGCTACCGGAAAAGCTATGAAGGGCCACCAGGTTCTTGTGTTTTAATTGTAACCAGGGAGTTTCTTAGCAGCTACTGTTGTCATTTTGTCCACGATTCAGTCAGTACCACCGATTCGCTCCCACTCTCACCATGTGGCAAAGGTGAACTTCTATAAGTCAAACATAGTCTAGTTATGGATTACTTACTTATTTGAGACAATGGGGTGATTGTGAATTACGCTGACATTAATTCACAGCATCCGTGTGAGCTACCAGGTGTTGGTGATGGACCTAATCATCTCCTTAACTGTTTTAAGGAAGAGCTACACCAGTATTACTCACTGTGTGCTCATTAGATGTTAAATCAATGTGCTCATCACAGTGTTGTTGAGTTGTGACAGGAAATGGCCAGGGGGTTGGTGGCACACAATCACACAACTCTGATATCCAATTTATGCCAGCACTGCCACTATTACAAGTTAGAAAGTTGGCAACCAAATATGATTGGGCATCGCATACTGTAGGTGTAGTGACCTCAAGTAACCTAGCAACCTGGAAATATTGGAAAAAAGAATGAAAAAAATACATGCCCACTGGCGGTAAATGGTCCCTTTGCCGGTCAAAGTGACAGTTAAAACAGTCTGAGCCGTTTGCCTTTGTTTGAGTTGTAACGGAAGCTTTCCACTCATGCAACCATACACTGACTGAGTAGCAGGTAACTCTGAACAGCCAGCCTGAATGACACGTGATACAGCACAGCTAGCTATTAAGAGATAGATATTTGATACATAGCGACAGATATATATATATATATTTAGATGCATAGCGACGGATAGATACGTTAGCCATAGAGCGAGATACATACATAGCGACTGATAGATAGATACATACAGAGCGTTAACTCCCCCATTCCAAAGGAGGTCCCCTGCTGGCTAACTACTGACCTCTGGGCTGCTCTCAGGTGCAACAGTTCCCAGGGCTGGAAAGGGAACAGGAGGTGTTTTCCATCACAACACCTAATGGCTAGTCCAGACTCCAGACCAGTTGGCATGTGTGGGAGGAGGAGGTGTCAGGTGTGTGTGTTTGTGTGTGACAGTGAGTGTTTTTGCGAGCAATTGTGTATCTCCAGCCGCCAAAGAACTGCCGTTAGCCCTCTGACTTTGTGAATGATTTAAAGGGGCCCACCATTAGTCAGTCAGTCAGAGGCTCAGAGTGGCGTGAGAAAATGCAAATGATTTGATGGCCTGTTTTATTAACCATCAGCCACTCTTCATACCAGTGGTAGCCTGGGCAGCCTGACATGCGGCTTGTAAACTTGTACTGGCAAGATTAGCACTGGGGATAATATGAGTGTTACCCTTAGGCAAATCCAATCCATTTTGATATACGCTAACTCTGTGGGATGAAGATGCTATGCTGACAAGTAGCTTTACACTATACTAAAGACAGTCGCTGTATAGTAGTAGCCTGGACCTAGATGTCGGATGCCAGAATGGTAATTTGAGGATTGCCCCAGATGATGTCGGGTGAGTTTTGATTGATTGATTGAAAACTTTATTAACAGATTGCAGAATGGGTACAATACAGTACAGCTCAATACACACAATTGTTAAGGGGATGCAGACCAGAGAAAGACTTTCGTCTTGTTTACATCAGGGTCCCCCATTTTCAATTCATCAGGATGAGTCCCTCTCTTAACAGCTGGGTGGTTTGGGTGGGTAACCCTGCACGGCACGCTCAACAGCATGCGCCCAGGTGCTTCCTGTTGTAATGGATATGCACGGCCTGGCGTCGGCACTCACTCACTGACTGACTGTATGCGCGCATACACACACATAACAGAGATGCGGTTTACTGGAAGACAATGACACATCGCTGACACTATAATAGGGACCCCCTCCCCTCCCCTGCCTGTCACAGTATAGCCTAGTTTGGTAACCAGGTGTGGTTGAGTGTTTTTGAGTGAGTGACTGTCATCCTTTTGTGAGGGGCACGGTTGGAGGTGGGATCAGTTGTTCTCCACATGAGTGGTTCTCTAGGTTTGGGTTAGAACTCCTTTTCTGTCAGGCAGACGGACCCTATTTGTGGGGATGCTTTGATGTGTCCTGCTCTTCTGTCCCTCTGCTGTCTTAATATTGTTTTCTCTCTCGGTTTCTTCCTGCTCCTTCCTTGGATTTACGCTGCCCCCCCCCCCCCCCCCTTAGGTACTTGCCTTGGATACTCAAGTTTTATCCTGTTGCCTCTCTGGGAAACTACTTCTCTGCCATTAGTTTTCTTTTCTGGTAGGGTGTCTCTGTGGTCACAGTGTGTACTATAGGGAAAGCTTAGAACTTGATTTGCAGTCTCCCCCTATAATACTCTGCTCATTAAAACAGCCCAGAGACAATAGACCCTCCCTCCCGTCTCTCTCCATCTTCAGCCACCCATAAGGGCCACCAGCATATTGTGGCAGGTTTCTATGGAGAGTGCAGTTTGCCTAGATGCTCTTTGGACTCATTGTGGCAGAGGGAGTTGCTCGCAGCTTTTATTTGTGGAAGAAAAGCGGTAGCCCCTCCTATTGCCGCCCTTTTGATTTTTTTTTACAAATTTGCCGCCACCTCCCCAGTTCCTTCAAAAGCCGAATCCTGTTTGGTGTGCAGAGCCTTCAGCATGGTTTCACGCACGGTGACGCACCTGCCACTGGACCCCGGTTCTAAACGGGAACCGGTACTATATTAGAAAAGACCGGAGTATTTATAAACTCCGACGTCATCGGTACTGCTATCGATACTCTAGAGAAATTATTATTATTATTATTTAAAAGTTGCGAACGATCTCTCCTCTCTCTGTCTCTGCACGAGAAGCGAGCCGCAGCGAGTGATTATTATTACACACACTCCTCGCGAGTCGCGATAGTCATACACATACGGGTACTTCTTAACTTAAGGAAGGTGCTTTCTCCGTGCTGAAGTGAGACACAGACGGCTCTGCCTCTGCATACACTCGAGTCGTGATGGCGGATAGAGCGAAGCGCTCGAAAGTATGGATATACTTTACAAGAGTCGATGCCGACAACGCACGTTGCCACAAGTGCAACAAAACTTTTGCCAGTAAGGGTGGCAATACGAGCAATTTATCAAAACATCTTGTTGGCAAAACATGATATTAGTGTGCAGAAATGCGCCGTATTCGACTGCCTTGGCGCCAGTGTTCCATCTGCATCCACGTCCACTGCAGCCGGTAAGCCAAGATACGGAGTTGCCTAGGCTAATAACAAATTATTACAAATAGGCTAATAAACAAAATAATTGTTTAGCTACAAATACTACAATCTAAAAACTTTTTATAGATCGTCAAGCTGAGGCGTCAGCCACCATGTCCCAGCCCAGTGAGCCCACACATCCTCCCTCTACCTCCACCACCCAAAGTCCTTTCTCCCTAGCAGCTAGAGGAAGGATGACAGAGGATAGGGTGAACGAGTGTCACAGGGCTGTGACAAAGTTTGTTACAGTCAAAGGCCTGCACCCGTTCTCTACAGTGGAGTCCAAGGACTTTAGGTAACAACTAATCATTCAGTGTATATCGTTTTTTTAGTATACATAGTTGTCTAACTTGTCTGTTGTTGTTATAAGTTATTATTGAAGCAGCTATTCCCACCACTCCACACAAATTTACAATAATTCAATAATTTCTAATCTTTACTGTAGGGAGATGACCAATGCTCTCAACTGCAAATATAAAAATCATAAAAAAATTATCAAAAAGAACCGATAAGAGTATCGATAAAGTAAAGGAATGTCTCTTTTCATCTCCCCTTAGCAAGTCTTAATTAAAACAGCTCTGCGCTCGTTGTGCTCCAAGGACATGCAGCTCTGTCTGTGTGTTTGACTGTGGGTTGACAGCCCTCTCATGTGGGTGGGCTTTGCCGCGGAAGGGAAAGAACCAGCGATGGAGAGAGAAAGCGATAGGGGGATGGAGGATGAGGAGAAAGTTGGGACTTGTGATGTGTCGGGAGGAGGTTTGGAGGTCTAAGCCAGGGCTACGCTCTTTTCCTCCTCCTCATCTCTCCTTCCTGAGGTCTGTTTTTCAGGGGGAGCAGTGAGGGGCACAGTGTTGGGGGAGGTTGCAGACAGGAAGTGAGGGACCCTGAAGCAGACATTGGGGGTTTAGAAGTGAGGGAGATGGACGGAGTTTAGCCTGCTTATTATCAGTGGCAAGAAAAAATGGATCCTGAAGTTTTTTTTTCATGCTCACTTAGTCACTTCATTGATCTATGTAGCCCTGAGGCTAGCCTTATTAAATGTATCTCTGATATCCCCCACAGCACTGCCATCCCTGAAGGCCATCCGTACACACAAACACACCAACGGGCAAATGCACTATCTCTTGTAACTACAAACTCACAGGGTCCCCTTGGCCAATAAATCAATTTGATTGTGCCCTCCACTGACCCCCCACACCCACACACATGCATACATACACACTCTCCCATGTTCGAAGCACGCTGGCCCAGGGTGCAAAGACAGAGAGCTCTATTTAACCTGCCCAAGCAGAATCCCCAGCTCAACAGAGCGAGAACACTCACTACTTGTGTGTGTGTGAGTGTGTGTGTGTGTGTGTGTGTGTGTGTGTGTGTGTGTGTGTGTGTGTGTGTGTGCACACGCTGCTGCTGACTGAACACTGGATTGCCTCTGTCTCCCTGGATGGTGGACTCTTCGGGTCTCTCTCACTTGGAGTGGACCCTACGAAGCCCCCCTCCCTGCCCCTGACACTGCTGCAATGTCTCAGATACAGCCTCACTCCTGGAAATGTCTCTCTCTCTCTCTCTCTCTCTCTGTGCCCCAGGTCTCCCTCAGGGGGAATTAGAAATGTTCTCATGTTGTTGTGACTGACTGCTCCTTCCCCACCACAGCGTTGGCTGCTGTTTGTCTGTGGCACAGTGGTGTTGGGACCCCTGGGGACCCCTGGGGAGCACTCAGAGGAGGAGGAGGTGGTTGGGCTGTATATAACGGAATTCAGTACCTCCTAGCCAACTATCTGTGTGTGTGTCTGCCTGGGCTCTGCCTGCTGTGACTGACGCCATTATGCTCTGCCACTGAGCACTAGCCCTGTTCCCACAGCCCAGGCATCTATGGATTAGATACACAACAGCTGTATTGTGTGTGTGTATGTACGCACGCGTGTGTATTATGTGTGGGCCTGTGCGCCTGTGTGCCGAGTCGGATGTGTGCACTCGTTGGCAGCGAGGAGAGAGTGAATGAGTTCAGAATCTGTATACAGGGGGTTTAGTAAGGGACTGGATGCAGTCTGTATACAGGGGGTTTAGTAAGGGACTGGATGTAGTCTGTATACAGGGGGTTTAGTAAGGGACTGGATGCAGTCTGTATACGGAGCGGAGGGGTTTAGTAAGGGACTGGATGCAGTCTGTATACAGGGGGTTTAGTAAGGGACTGATGCAGTTTGTATACAGGGGATTTAGTAAGGGACTGGATGCAGTCTGTATACGGTGGGGTTTAGTAAGGGACTGGATGTAGTCTGTATACGGAGGGGTTTAGTAAGGGACTGGATGCAGTCTGTATACAGGGGGTTTAGTAAGGGACTGGATGTAGTCTGTATACAGGGGGTTTAGTAAGGGACTGGATGCAGTCTGTATACAGGGGGTTTAGTAAGGGACTGGATGCAGTCTGTATATAGGGGGTTGTTTAGTATGGCATTGCCATTGGGTATATCAGTTGGTTGAAATATTGGGCTGATATTGGCCATATCTAAAATATCGGTATCTGCCGATATTGGCCTGCTGATATTACCATCTTTCCTGGCAAACCTAACTGTAATCAACCAGCTTAGCTATCAGTGACCTTAAGTTCAGCAATATTGTGTCATTTATTATTATTAAATGGTTGTATTTTCGACCATTGGCCGCCCTGCTAGAGTGGATGTAGTTTGTATATGAGGGTTTGGTAAGGGACGGGATATAGGCTGACTTTCTCACTATCCAGTTTTGTCATGGCCCAGAGCCCACTGTGTACAGTGTGCAATGGGAGTATTCATGCGTGACGCAAATTCAACAATATATTTTTATGATTAATTCTAGGGGTGTGTAACGATTCAAATTCAACTTGTGTTCACAATTATTTAGGCAAAGATTCATGATGGCATCAAAAAATCTCACCTAGTGATCACTATGGTTTGATTTATTTTGATTAGGGGGCCAATTTTCAACCTTAACACTTTGAGTGCCACGCCGGGTTTTCCTTTTTACCATTGCCACAGTCCACTTCAATCTTAACGTTAATATCGCCTAATCTATGTTTTAAATTATGGCTATGTGTCTAATCTGCCCGTCACTTATCAAAGACTGCTTTTCCAGTCAGTGCTGTCAAGGCAGATTGTTTTTTTATCGCTTCATTTCCGTTTCAGAGCATTTTGAAAAGCACCCGTTTTGAAATAAAAAACAGTTCATTCTAGAATAGACCATTCTGTGATAATCGTCTTTTACTGGAATATTCCAGAACGCTGATATTCGTCGGCCTATTTATGAATCGTTTTCAAATAAACGCTAGATGATCAATATTATACGTGCGCGCAAGCACATTCGCGCCGCGCACGGATAATCGCCGCGTTCATTTCCTCATGGATTTTTTCAGTAAAACCGAAAGAGCCCATTTCACATAACAGCCTATATCTTCATCAAAATTAGTCTGATTATCCTAACACTGATAACATAGATTCCTTACCTGACATCAGATGGTATCCAACTGGTATATTCCAATTCCTGATCACCATTCGAAAAAATCGATAAGTGTATGGATCCAACGTGATACAGTAGTACACATGATTCCGCGGGGCTGAGAGGCTCCAGAATGAACTGTGGTAACCCCGGCTGGATCAGTGGACTGGAAAATGTGGAGTACCGGATTTTTTTCCACCATCCATTTTCATTGAGTCCATTCCAAAATCCCTTATGTCATCTGGGAGACGATAGGGGGCACTTTTTTCCACATATGATCGCCGGCGGCGCTCATGTAGGCTCGCGTGATGCAATATGATTTCAGATCGCTAAAAAGAAAAAAAAATAGTGGCTTTCAACATAACTATCGGAAAGTAACCCGAGATATCTCGTGTGTGGTAGTTAAAGTGTTAATTATATTGTTTTGTTGTGAGGAGGACATGATAATCACTAACGTGTCTCGAGAGCTCAGCCACATCGGCACCAGGGGCGTTTTTAGGGTTAGAAAACATTGGGGGCTTCAGCCCAGGGGGGCTGTTTTTTAAAACACAGAAATACGCAATTTTAGAGTAATTAGAGATGAATACTGAATAACTAGAATCATTAGAGGTTCTCAAAGTGAGGTCCAGGTCCATGAGAGGGATCTGGGCAGTCCCCATAGAAAATTTTAAGTTAACAGGACCAAATCATCAGTTATTTATTTATTTAACCTTTATTTAGCCAGATAAAACATTGATCT
Source organism: Notolepis coatsorum (assembly GCF_963971535.1). Taxonomy (NCBI): domain Eukaryota; kingdom Metazoa; phylum Chordata; class Actinopteri; order Aulopiformes; family Paralepididae; genus Notolepis; species Notolepis coatsorum. Next base: position 48,908,606 of record NC_140183.1, on the reverse strand, counting down.
GGTCCAAGAAGCCCCAACAGGAGTACAAATATACATATATACACATATATATACATATATATATATATATATATACATATACTGTACATACATACACACATATACACCAATAACAAAATAAAAACAGTTAAGAATCATACACAAGCAAATAAACAAACAAACAAATAAACATATGCACAGCCTATGTACAAAAGAAATAAACAGTTCTAGTCTTTACAGTTTTCTTCAATTACATAAACACTCAAATCAAAAGTATTACACAATTATCAAAACCTTACACTCAAGGAGCAAAATATAGGCCCAGATTTGCACCCCTACAATGTCAGCCTCACACTTTTTGCAAAACAATACACAGTGATTTGCAAAACACTAAACACACTTGCATTACATTAGACACAGTATGTCAAATTACCACACATATGAGCCAATTGGTTAAACACAGCCATCAGATGCACAAACACACCATTGCTTAATTGTAGATACACCAATCAGGTTTAAGCACTATAAAAATGCAGCAGGTGAGTTCACCTGTCTTCAACCAAAATGGAAGGAGAGTGAAGTACTGTACACAGAGAACGTGAAAATATACAATACATTCACCAAACACTACACAAGACAACCAATGATGCAGACTGATGAAAATATACATTTTCTCCCATTTTCCCAAATCAGTCAACATGGAGAATCACAACAAAAAATTATCTTGCCAGATCCAGCTAGGCAAATAGATAATGTCTAGTATTTTCTGTATTCCAGTAAAGGGTGTTTATCACAGAATCTTTATATTTTCCTGAAACTTTCAAGAAAACAAGGGTTTTTCAAAATGGTATAAAACGGAAATGAACCGATTATATAAAAAAAGAAAAGAAAAGAAAATCCGTTTCGACAATGTTGACTGCAAACAAGTCATTGATAAGTGACGGCCAGATTAGACACATAGCCATAATATAAGACATAGTTTATGCGTTCACAAATATGAGAGCACTATCATTGAAGTGGGTGCTGGCATTCAACCATGTTTTGAGACGGGGAGGCGTGGCATCCAAAGTGTTCAAGTAAAAACTACAGAATACGTAATAATAATAGAGCATAGAACAAAGTGCAAAGTAATAATGAGGATAGTGATAAAGGTAGTGAATAGTAGTGAGTGGCAGGATTCAATCAGACAGTAGTAATAGTGATGATAATACTAATACCAATTGTTCCAAACCGTAGTAACACACTGCACCAGAGAGTCAGATAGTCCTAACAGTTCTCAAGTTCACCAGCCGTTAGCTCTCCAGCAATTGGCAGCAGTCCGTTCCCATGGGTGTGGAGCCTGATGGCTACTGGCACAAAGGACTGGCCTAGGCAGTTTGTGATGTGTTTTTGGGGCATATGTCTATGGCGGAACATTCTCCTCATCTTGGCTAGCTCCTCATAGAGGGGGTGGAGTGTTTTGGGGTGGGGGAAAAAAATCGATACGTAGTAGTATCGCGATACTTTGCGTGGCGATACTGTATCGATACAGGGACGCCAAGTATCGATATTTAATTATTCATAAATATATATATATATATATATTTTTTTTTGTATAAGGAAGTTTCATTGTTCATTTCAATACCTGTAATAGTACAGTAGTCCACGCACACGTGTGCATTCAGTTAAGTTGGAATATGACTGTAATACAAACAGTTCAGTTTGTCAGGTACATGCAACACAGATTACAGTGTTTATATCTGTCTGCTTGAGAAAATACCATGTTCTGCAATAAAAATTATTGAAGTGAGATGAACAGACTGAACTTTATTTTATTGGATAAAACATGTTGACAGTTTTACTTTGCAGTTGAAAAAAGGTAATAAATTAAATTTGATAAAACATTTTTTAATTCGCAATACTCAGCGTATCGCGATATATTTAGTATCGTGAGGTCTCTGGCGATTCCCACCCCTACTGTTTTCCAGCATAGCGTCCACCTCTAGTTTGACCAGTTCAACTCCCACTATGGCGCTAGCCTTCCTCACCAGCTTGTTCAGTTTGTTAGTCTCTTGAGTTGATGTAGCCCCCACAGCATACAATGGCAACCACAGACTGGTAAAATGTCTGCAGTAGCCGGCTGCACACATTGAAACACCTGAGTATCCTCAGGAAGAACAGTCTGCTCTGTCCCTTCCTGTAAAGGGCCTCTGTGCTGTCCGACCAGTCCAGTCTACTGTTAAAGTGTACTCCCAGGAACTTGTAGGTCCCCTGGCCATTATCTCCACCTTCTCTGTGTAGGCTGTATACTATACACAATATATTGTTACACTTACACCCCTAAGTAGATGGTATATTATTTGAGTATTCTATCTATTTTTGTACCAACAATACCTTTGGCAGGATGGGAAATGGGCTAACATTTGAAGTAATTTTTCACTTTCACTACTTACAGCAGTTACTGCTGTTTGCCTTAGTTGTATACATTAAAGGGGAACTATCTTACTGTTTCTTTCACTATTTGGGCAATTTGACACGATTCCTGTGAGTCTATGGAACACATCTGTAAGGTTTTTCTCAAAAAAAATTCATTGTTTTGTATTTCTAATCAAGTACTCTAAAGCAGCATTTTTCCACTTCAAGATTTCAAGCTGTTTTGGGCTGGGTTCCGCCCATACTAGCAAATCGCTTTGAGTGACAGTCACCAACCAACGTTACATCCAGCCTGTTTGAAAATACTAGAATCCAACATAGTCTGTTGAAAACGCACCTTATGTTATGGATGGATCATCACCGTTTGTCCTCTTCCTCTTCATAATAATATTCAATAGTTTGCTCTAGGCAATCGCCATTGTAGGCGATCGCCCAGCTGTATTCTGGACTCTGGGGAGCTCTCAACTCGGCGACAAATAATGCCTCTGCCGGTGTTGTGCCGAATCCGACTCCCCCTCGCGCGAACGTGCATACACTATCAGATTTCTGTCATAAAACGATAAAGCGGACAGAAATGCGGGAACATTTTGATTATATTTAAAAGGCTTTGACATTGTAAAACGAAATAAGTGGAGTTTCGAAGCTGTAAGCTGAATACAAGTCATAGGAACACCCACTTCTTCCCCCTTCCTACTGTATAAGACGGAGGAAAATCGCAAAACGCAGAAACACTACAGTAATAGTAACGTTAATACACTATTGACACATGTGCAGACAGTTGACAGTTGCTGAGTAATGATTTGACAACTTCTGTCCATAATAAATATAACCGACAGTGAATCAATGGCCAATGGCTCAGCTTCAACTTTCATATGAAATGCACGCACACACATAGATAGATAGAATAGTTTATTGATTTAGAATGGAAATCACACATATACATTTGATCACAATATGAACAGGTATACATTTCTCCATTTACCAATAGGATTAAAATAAAACACAATAAAGCCATAGGCTTGTTTCCATTGTGGTCCTTCATCATTGGTGTCAGTGGATTTATGTACTGGTGTGTGGACGTGGGTGTTTGTAGTGTCTGTATGTCAGGATGTGTGGTATAAAAAAGGATGTCCCCGACTAAGGATTTGGATGGTCGACTATGATTGGCCAAAATTTGCCGTTGACTATTGGTCGACAAAAAAAAATAAAAGTATAATATATATATAAAAAAAGAAAATTATCATTCCATTTGGGCTGTGGGGGGTGCTTAATGTCTGAATGAGTCGACGGAAGGCTTCTTGTCCTCTGCAAAAGCATGCGATTGGTCCACTGATGGATACATCTTGATATTTGTCTAGTCTAGTGTGTTCATTAGATGGGTGAAATCCTCTTTCAGTGCCTCTGTGCCTGTTTTCGTAGGCAGTTAGCCTCTGGTATGCATGCCATTAGCGTTAGCCACGCTTCTAGGCCTCTTTTCTTTTGGAAAGAATGATAAAAAAATTTAAATAAAATAAAAAATTAATTTCTTTAAAATTTTTATTATTACGGCTTTTCCCCCCCATTTTTCGACCCTGCGGCTTATATAACGGTGCGGCTTATGTGACTCGACATGACCAAACCCGAAAATGTAAAAATCTAAATATTGCTTTTTTGACTGCATTGAAATGTTATTTATCTGTTCCCTTATTTGCTAAACTTAATACAACTTGTAAATGAGTTAATTCTTGTTATTTGTCCGACAGTATTGTGTCCCAATGCTAATTACATATCGCTGCTGTCGGGACAAAACCTCATAACTCCAAAAACCCAACTTTTCAGCAGATGAAAAAAACTAACAGATTTGAGGGTGAATAGAGTTAGGAGGTTTAGACAGATGATCGGTTTAATGCTTTCCCATTGTTTAAACTTTGTAAAACCCACACACACACATATGGAGGATGATCTACAGAGTTGATTTATATAATAAAAAAAAAATAAAAAAAATGGAGTTATGAGGTTTTGTCCCGACAGCAGCGATATGGTAATTAAACATTAAAACACCTGCGGCTTAGTCAGGTGCGGCTTATAGTGCGAAAAGTACGGTATATTCGACTAAGAGGTTGGCCAGTCGACTACGGCTCCTTTCGGCCGATTAGTCAACTAATCGACTAATAGGGGTCAGTCCTAAAAAATACATACAATAATATTACATTTTATAGACTATAAAAGAATAAAAAGGAATAACGCATATTAAAAACCCTTTGGTCACTACTCCCAGCTTCTGCTACTTATGATCCACCTCTTTATAGCGAATTTAAAAGTGGAGAAGGGGTTTATGGGCTTCAACTCCATTGGTAGGCTATTCCATAGTACTGCTGCTGAATACAGGAATGAGTTTTGGCCTATTTTTCTATTGCATCTCACTGGGACGATGTCTGTAGGACTCCCCCTGGTGGCATGTCCGTGTACATCCCTTACCATGTTAAAATATCTCTACACACACGGAAGAGTACCGTAATACACAAACGGATGAATGAACGAGGTCCTACTGCTAATTAACTAATTATGACGTACTGTACTTACTGATTCTATGCTTTCTTTCGGTCCCGAAGACTTGGTACAGGCTAGCTCCCTTTTTTTAGCAACAGCCAGGAAATCACGGCAGCATTATAAAGTCCTTCGTCTTTGCAAAAATCCAAAAAACGAACTTGGCCCATTGCTTGTGGAGAACGATCATTAGAAAATGAATGCGTAGGGTAACTGTACATTGGATTATCGATGAAACCTTGGTCCCAAGACGAGGGTCTTGTGTATTATTGGGTTAGGACATTTACTGTATATTGGAGGGGGTTGTGTTAGGACATTTACAGGGGCCAGTTTCGAATTGCAGTCTCCCATAGGTGCTCTTTGAGAGTGGTTTTGAAAGTGGGTAGTGATTCACATTCCTTTACAGCTGTGGGTAGGGCGTTCCACATTGATGTGGCATAATTGCGAAATGTGTTTTGTCCCTTGTTTGAGCCGAATCTGGGTTTCACATTCTTTGTGGAGCTCCCTCTGGTGTTGTGGTCGTGGTATTATTCACTGACCTTTGGGAAGTAATTTGACATGTACATGGGTACCTTAGTCGTGTAGTGTATCTTGTAGACCAGGCCCATTGATTGATTGATTTTATTGATGGATTAAAAACACACAACACGGATCCAAAGGTTAACATGAGGGAGTAAAACCCTTATTTCCGTCATGGTCCCAGGGCTCTTAGGCCACAACCAAAACACGACAATAACACAAAACACATACATTTAAAACATTAGAAGACTAACCTATCGCTAAAATTGTATACCCCACAATAACTAAAAACTGATTGGAAACCCATTCAAACTATAGGGGGCTATTCCTCTATTCTGTCCATGAGCAACTTCCTGACGCTTCTCTTGAAGCTGTGGAGGCTCGAGCTCTGCTGTTGCAAGTTGCTGTACTCTGTCTAGGGATGCCCCGATCACGTTTTTTGCCACCGATCACCGATCGTCTATGAGCCATATCGGCCGATACACTGCCGATACCGATAGTTTTTGGTTTTATAAATATATATATATATTTTTTTAAATATATCATTTTATTTTTATTTTTATAAAATATATATATTATATAATTATACTTGTAGTTGTATTATCTGCGAGACATCGCCACAAGTCAAAATGCTCGCTATCTGCAAACCGCTCCACTGTCTGTGTGTATACTCTGCTTTGGTCAAATCACATTCAGCATGCCCTCAGCGTCCCCAGTCAGAGCGATAGTTCAACTTGACTAACAGGGTGAAGCATTAGGCTATATCCGTTTCCTTTTTTTCCCTCCCCCTATAATATTATGTTATTTATGTACGTTATCATTATGTAAACAAATGCACATATGGATTGTTTGCTGCAACGTTTCTGAATGAATTGAAGCATTAATAAATACGCAGAGAATTAATTATAGTCGTATTTTCCTATGAACCTCAAACTTATAAGATGTTCGCAGTGTTCAGTTATGAAGCACAATAGCTAATTAGCCAACAGCTGCAAAAAACGAATGATGTCAATTATGTTATAAGACATTGATATTAGGAGCTATCTGTAGCTACTGCTAGCCGGCTAGATAACGTTAGACAACGCCTCATGTATTAAACTAAAGTGAATAGTTTATTTTGTTTAAACAGTAACGTTAGCTAGGTAGCTAACGTTAGCTCACTGAACAACGATAGCTAGTTAGCCACCGCTAGCCCAAAACTGCGAAAACGAATGCCAAACTGATGATATCAGACATTGATATCAGGAGCTATCAGTAGCTAGCCAGCTAGATAACGTTAGACAATGCCTCATGTATTAAACTAAAAGTGAATAGTTGACTGGGTAATTTTGTTTAAACAGTAACGTTAGCTAGGTAGCTAACGTTAGCTAACGGAGGTCTCATGCACTAGACTATTGCCGGAGCTTGTTGACATGACGGGTCTGGGAGGGGGAGCGGGAGGGGCAGTGCTCTGCAGCAGCAGCTGTGTGCCTGAGAGAGAAGTCAGCGAGTGAGAACTCCGCTGAGAATTGGATCATGTTTTTCGCGCTTGTCTTCGATCGGTTTTCACGATGTGCAAAAATAAAGCATTATCGGAATTCACAGATCTCATATTTATACTGAATATCGGCCGATACCGATTGCTGGCCGATTGATCGGGGCATCCCTAACTCTGTCGTCTACTCTAAGCCATCCTAGGTTGTCAAAGTGGGCAGGGGTGAGGTGGGTTCTCGGAATAAGGTCAAGCAGTAGTCTGACCAGTTTGTTTTGTGATGTTTATAATTTTGTTTTTAGCGCCTTTGAGGTGCTTTGGTACCATGAGGTGCAAGCATAGTCGTAGTACCCTTGAATGAGTGCTCCTGCCAGAGTCTTAGGGTATTCTTGTTTACCAGAGAGGAGATCCGGTACAAGAATCTAGTTCGTTGGTTGACTTTTTTAATTACATTGGATGCCATTTTGTCACAGGAAAGATTTGCCTCTCGGATGGAACCTAGGTATGTAATTTCAGCTATCTAGCTAGGTCTCACGTTGTTTTCAGTTATCCTAGATAGCTAACTGTAAAGGACATGAACATTAAATTATCATGTTTTTCACACTAACATGCAATCGTCTAGTGTCTCATTGCTTCATTTTGTGAAAAATATGCACTTTGTTTTTCAAAAGCTCAAACACTGCTGTTTCTATATTTTTATAACGACTGACTCGATCTCAATTTCTACAGCTTACTGTCATGGCTCATTTTAAATATTCCACAACAGAACTATTCGGTACAGCCCTAGCATGTTTTGATATTGTCAATTATCTCACTTTTACTGGGTGACTAACTCAAATATGCCACCAGAAAAAAATGGACATAGGGACGTTTTTTAGTCAAAGGGCAGCAGAGACAAGTGATACAGGGACACAGGTAAGGTCTTACAATGGCTTAGTGATTATAACAGTGCAGTTCAGGATTCAGTAACCCATACTTGTGAACGTGTTTTTGATACTGCATTCTGTTAAACACACACCTCAGAACCGTACCTAATGAAAATTGGCTCAATTGCAAGAAAAATAATATACAGTTATGATATTACATTCTGCTCAGCATAATTTGGATGCAAAATATAGTGGTTCCCTGCTTTAGTCTGTTGACACATTTCTATACTAAATGCTTTTGTAGTCCTGTGTCATACCCAGTGGTGCAGTCGTAATATGGGCCAAGGCCAAACGCTACGTGCACGCGCACGCATACATGTCTCTCTCCTCTTTCATGAGGCAGAGCTGGGGACGAGACGGGCGGTCTTTTGTCACATAACACACGCCCAACACTCCACGCACACACACACACACACAGTCTAGGTGATAAGTGCCGGCCGGGGTATACGGCGCGACGAGTAATTTGTGTCGTCGCGCCGTATACTCCGGCTGGCACTTATCACCTAGACTTTGCATAATAATAGGATGCGCGCACTTCTGCCTCAGTGACGTAGCCTAAACGGCGTTTAACCACCACTGCATGCCTGGTCATACCTAAATGTCATAAGTGAATTGTATAGAAACAACTCACCAAAAGTGACTATTTCACAACTGATTTGACAAAAAAAAATCCACCACCCTCCATCGCTGGGAAATCTCCCTTAATTTACAATCCCAATGTTGCCAGCTATGCTCGATATCGCTAATTATCGATATTGTTATAAGTATAAAAAAATATATATATTTACATTTTTCTTTTAAACAACAGATGTATGTTTATTTTGCAGCAATTCTTTGTCGTTGCCGCCATCTTTAGTGTTACATCCCCTCACACTCCAGTTCTCAGGCTGCAGCTGGTTTTCAGGACTCCCTGGAAGAAGAGATCTTGTATCTCAATGGGATATTCCTGGATAAATAAAGGATAAATAAAATAAAATTAATAAAAGCGAAAGTAAACAAGCTTCTCTGCTGGCTGTGGCTCCAGGGGAGTTAAATAGGTCTGGCTCTGCTAGTTTCTTTTCTATATTTTGGCACTTTTTTGGTGTGCACCGTGACTGGAGACTAGCTCTGCTAGCACACATAGCCTACTGTGTACAGACGGTTTCAAACTGTATTTTAAATTATAAGGCAAACAAAATAAATGGACGAGAAAAATAAATCTCTATTTGGTCAGTATTGTCATTTGGACAAGCAAAGCCATTACTTTAAGTTGCAGGCAAGAAAGACAAGTCTGTCCACTGTCTCTGGTTTTAAAACTGCCCTGTTGCAGGTCACAAAAAAATAAAATATTCGATATTTTTTTCTTTCGATATATATTCTTTCCGATAACGATTATACAAATATATCGCGATAATTATCGTTATCGTTTTATCGCCCAGCCCTACGTCAGAGGTACGCGTAAGCTTCAGAATGGCTTAGTTCAGTGAGGGAGAATCTTAGGGCTGTCTTAAATACTTTGAAGCTTCGAAGCTTCGTTCGATGGGCATGGGATTCGAATATGAAAATAAAATTAAAATATATTAAAAAAGAATTTTTGTGCAAAATCAACTCTGCCTCTCTTTGTTAACACTTTAATCGCCGAAGACGCTGTTCAGCGTCTTTCCCCGCCATGCTTATTCTGCCGAAGACGCTGGACAGCGTCTTTGATATAATTATTTCAAAAATCTGTGATCGAAATCATATTTCTCCCCCGGAGACATTATATGTACTGGTGAGCCCCTCTCAACTCTCCAACGGTTCAAGAGCGCCATCTGGTGGCGGATCGGCGGATCGCCCAGGGCAGAAACAGGAAGTGGAAGCTGGTGCTCATTTCAATTCGGTCCGATCACTCGCTAATAGTCCCAGGACTCGAGCTGATCACAACGGATAGCAATCCGTTACCAATAACTCTATAAACAACATGATTTGGACGTATATACTATTATACAACCTGGAAATGGATCGGATATTTCGACATCCCATAATAGAAAAATGTCTGTTCCACGCTCATCTCCCAACGGCGCGAGGAAGCTACGGTGAGTTTCAGCGTTATTTTTTTAACGTGTTCTTTACTAACTGCTCTAATGATCATATCACCCACACTAGATGAATGATATAACGTTGCCCACGGAATTATAAACGACCCCCCGCCCATCCGGTCAACATCAGATGATAAGTAGTAACTCCTAGAAGCACGTCCAGTTGAAATTTTTTATCTCGCACAGATTCCTATCAAACTGTATTTGATCATCAATATAATGCATTTGGAGCTATAAATCACGTTCTGGAGAAAGCTGCAGAAAATGATAAAAACATACTTATACTTTAGACCGTATTTTAGTATGAATATGTGAATGAAAAAGTATAACGTTGCTACACCCTGAACAATAGATATAGGACGTTGAATGGGCCATAGTAATGTCAATTTAGCAATACAATTTAAAAAGTTATAGCCCTGCAAAGAAGGGGAACTTCTCCATGTTAAATAGGGCTGGCGAGGGATGGTAAATTATGAATTTAACCCCGGCGATCAAAGTGTTAACTACAACAAGCAATGCTGTTTGTTATTTAAGATGAGGTCGGACTCGGCACTGACAGATTTGTGTTCATTGTGTTGCTTTCCTCAAATGACGGCTTACAATATTTCATGAAAGCAAAGTGTTTCGTTTGTCTAAGATTTAAAAAGGTTTAAACTTTACAGCACTGACAAAGTTGAACAAAGTACTGTACAAGCCCCAAAAAAATATTATTATTATTTTTTATCTCGAAGCTTCGAATCTCGGCCCCGATTCCAAAAAGAAATCCAAAGGTCAGCCCTAGAGAATCTAGTGACCTGTGAATTGGACGAATGCGCCAAAATGAGAATTAGAGACATAGACCCCATTGATACAAACCCACATTGCTAGAAAACAATGCTAAACACTGGAAAAGGCCATTTATAAGATAGTTCCCCTTTAATCTTGGTGAATTGTTGTCAGCGCAACTTCAGCCTTTAGCAGTTCAGATGATGGTTGCAAACATTCTCCAGCTCAGTTTCAATAACATAGCTGATGTTATTTTTAGATGACAATAGAACTACCCAGCAGATAGGCTAGATGTTGCTGTCTGTCTCCAGCTCTCTTTAAGGTATTCCTCTGCTTCTCAGTGCTTGGATGGCATTTGGCATTAAGTTTTAACTATGCAAAACACATCTTTACTTCTTGCTGTCATCCTCATGTTGTAGAGACTGAGGGAGTGTGTCAGGCTGCCTGTGCACTGTTTTATTTAGTACAGCCGTGCAGCACGGCAGTGAGAGGGCTCCCATTTCATCACCAGAACTGGAGTGAAGATTAGTCAAAACAATGCACACAATTGCATTAAAAAACAATGGACATAAATGACACGGATAGCTGTCCCTGTCATCCCCAACCTCTCACCTTCTTTTTCCTCTGTTAATCATGAACCATTTTTGCAGAATGTGCGAGCATGTGAAAGATATAGTACCTAGTCAGAACCTAAGCGAACCTAATTATTTATAGATAAAATATTACAAATGTTTCAAATTAATTGATCATTTAGCAGAGTTAAAAACAGACCGACATAGGCTATGACAATATAAAAAAAAAACAATAACTTGCACCTGCTTTTGAGAGCAGAGAGCGATACTGTGAAACAGGACTTGTACAAAACACTTTCCATCTCTCTCTCCCCTTTTCTCTCTCTCTCTCTCCTCTCGATATAAGCACTTTCACTGCACTCTTTGAAAGGGAGGGACATTTGTCTCCAGAAGGCGAAAGCTATCCAATCTCTGTCCACAGTGTGTGCCCTGGTGATGGAGATAGGTCTGGTAAGTGGTAATGTGAGACTAGTGAGCGTTTGGAGGTCCATTTGTAGATAATTCTGCTAGTTCATCTTGGGCTTTAGCACGTCACCAACTGGAGCTGATGCTGCGGAGAGAGAGAGAGAGAGAGAAAGCTGAATGGATCCCGGAGCTAGTGGTAGTCTTTATTCATTGGGAGGAAACATTTTAGAACAAATAACACTATTGACCATTTGGGCATGACGGAAGTTGAGAAACCATCTTTGCAACGTAAATATGCATTCAGTAGAGACTAGAGTATAGCCTTTTAAATTTGATATACCATTTTAAATTATGAACAATTTATATATTTAATCCGCTTATGAATTCATTTTGTTCTTTAATTTCTGTATGTAATTAAATCAAGTTTTTATAAGCTGTGTGGTAGATTGTATGTGTAGAATTAGTGAAATGAGCAGATTGTGCTAGGGACAACTGGACAGTTATCACAGCACAACAGGGTGCCGTGGCACCCACTATGGGAACCACTGCCTGGGTACAAATTTTTTGTAATTAGTGATGCACGATATATCGGCCGCCGATATAATATCGGCCGATATGGCAGTTTTTTTTACACATCAGTATCGGTCCGATATCAAGATTGGGCAGATATAAATCTTTAAAAAAATTTATTTATTTTTTTATTTTATTTTTACACGTTTTGGCCTTAAATAGTTTCAAAATATCAGTCATTTCTGAAAATAACTTACAAAAGTAAAAAAAAAATCGTTTTGGAAAATAGCTCTTTATTTGATTATCATAAAAAAGATATATCGACATCAGTAAATATCGGTATCGGCCAGAACAGCAATATTAATATCGGTTATCGGTATCGGCCACAATTTTCACATCGGTGCATCACTAGTAGTAATCTATTGAGCAAATTTGCCTTTCCGTCCATCAGCAAATGGAATTCTTAGCATCGTATTAGGACATTTCTTTTTTTAAGATATTGACTGTGGAATGGCTGGCTAGTTGCATAATGAAAGGTCACTTAAATCACTCTTTCAATGACAAGGAGTAGGCCAAAGTATTGCCACTTTGCCACATTTAGCTAGTTGATGTGGCAATTTGAATGAAATTCCCTTGAGAGGCATTCCATGATCCATGATCTACAGTTCAAATGCCTAGCTGCCCCATGACAGTTGCTCTAGTTGATGTCTGGTCACAAGAAGTTCACAGGGTCAGGAAATGAGACCGATTCCTCGCTCCTCTGTTTGTAGAAACATGTCCTTCCTGTAATCATCTAACCATACACACACATACACAGAGTCCTTTTAGAGTAACTCAACAGAGGGTGGCTGCCTTGAACCTATACACCCTCATTACTGAATGACGCATACAGTGAGTCTTTGATGCCTGCGAGTGGGGTTGCCGCAGGGTTTTTAAGTCGCAGCAGAAGCATGTTAAGTTAACGTAAATCTGATTTCCTCTTCTTGTTACGCCCTGAAGGAGATAACCTCACGTCACTATAACATTTTGTCCAAATGATCCGTCTTTTTTTTTTTAAACTTAATCTATTTTTTTGGCATTTATCGCTTTTCTGGTCAAGCATGACCGACAGATGCAGGGTGAAACGGGAGGGAGAACAGGGGAAGACATTCGGCAAATGACGGCGGGTCCGGGAATCGAACTCTGAGTCAACCAGATCCGTGACGCAGCACGGTATTCCCCGACGCTTTCGCGTCGAGGTACATGGTGAGCTACTGGAGCTCCCCCAAATGATCCGTCTTTAAAGATGTTCATGTTCATATTTTGGCTTGGTGGCAGGCACTAGCATTAGTGGGGGAGAAATCGCATGGTGCTGCTACTAAGTAAGCCGACAACAAAGGCTCTAGTTAGTGTTTGTCATAGCCAGCTGTCATGTCATCTGCCAACAACATGGGTCACTCACTCACGGTATCCCTGGAAAGCTGCTCATTGAACTTGCTGTGTTTTGATGTCCCTGAAGCCTGGCCTGGACCCTGTTTGTTTGAGGAATGGTTAACAGTCACCATGATATGGCATTACAGTTGTGTTTCATGTGACTGAATGAACCGGTTGTTTGGGGTGGGACTTACGGCGAAGCTATGTGGAGCGTGTTCACGGTGCGACAATCAATCAATCAATAAATCACATTCATTTATATAGCACATTTAGACATGACGCTTGTAGTGATGCACCGGCCGATATGGCAGTTTTTTTTACACATCGGTATCGGTCCGATATCAAGATAGGGCCGATATTATTATTATTATATATTTTTTAATATTTTTATTTTATTTTTACATGTTTTGGCCTTAAATAGTTTCAAAATATCAGTCATTTCTGAAAATAGCTCTTTATTTGATTATCATAAAGTGTTTTCTATACAGAGATATCGACATCGGTAAATATCGGTATCGGCCAGAACAGCAATATTAATATCTGGTATCGGTATCGGCCACAATTTTCACATCGGTGCATCACTAGACGCTTGTCAACCAAAGTGCTTCACATAGCTAAGGACAAAAAAGTATAGAATAAACAGAAAAAAACAACCAACGGATAGACAAGGAAAACAGAACAACACGTCAACAAGCAAGGCAAGAGTCAAAGTGAGTCAGGGAAGGCCAGGCGGTATAGGTGGGTTTTGAGTTTCGATTTAAAAGACTCGATGGAGGGGGCAGATTTAATGGACATGGGGATGCTGTTCCAGAGGTCAGGGGCTGCGACCGCAAAAGCACGTCCCCCCCCCCCCCCCCTGAAGTTGGTATAGCAGGGCTCGAAATTGCGACCGAAATTGTATCTGTGCGACCTCAAAATATAATTGGGAGCATTCGTGCGAGTGCAAATAATTGTTCTGGTGCCCCCCCCCCCCCCCCCCTCTGTCCATTCGCTAGTTTGTCACTCAGTATGTGCCAGTGAGTTGACCGTGACCATTCTAACCAATCAAACGTGAGCTTGACGTTCTTACATTGAATGCTGATTTTAGATTGGTTCAGTTGACTCAGTGCCCTCATGGCCCCTCCCCCTCACAGACCCTGTCTTGTCACAGACCAGTCTCATTAGCACCGAAGATAGCAAGCGTGCAGGTCCTCTTTTAACATCACTGAAGCATTAAACAATGGCCCAGGAAACTATTCACTTGTCTAACGTTATCTAGCTGGCTAGCTACTGATAGCTCATAACATAATTGAAATTCATTTTTGCAGCTGTGGCTAACGTTAGCTAGCTACCGATCTTCGGCTGCCTAACGTTAGCTACCAGCAACTGTAGCTAGCTAATACGGGCTGTGCTTGGCTGGCTTTCATTCGCAATGGAGTGGAGCTAACTAACTGTACTGTAACTGAGGGGTTACAAAACCCTGACTGTATTAAAGATTGTGATAGATTAAACCACTGCTAGTTATGTACTTTAATTACTGGCCAGACAGTACATCAAATATAGATGGTGAACACCCACAAGAACACGGCATTGACAAAGAAATAGTATTTGAGGGTATTTTATTATTATTATGCAACATTAGGTTACAGAATGAGAATTAGGGTCGCGCTTGTATGGCGAAGAATATACGTAAAGTCAGTCAATAGCATGAGTCACTAAGAATAGCAGGAATCCTACGATGGGTCTAAGTTGACACCACCTGTCGTATAGTAGCAACTATATAGGGCAACACTGGTACCGCCTGGAGACAATGGGTTCCCTCCGGGGGTGTAAGGCCTGGAGGGTAGAGGAATGTTCGGGTACTCAGTCTGATTCAATGAGGAATAAAGAGACTCCAGGTACAGGAGTCGGTCCTTGTAAACTCCCTTGATCAGCAGCAAAGCAATAATTGTAATCCAAATGCTCGATAGCATTGATGACAGTTAGCCAGCCTCCACGAGGCCAGCCCGAGTTGTAATCCTCACGAGGTTGAATCCCAAACGATAGTGGAAATCAACGATGCTCTTCTCCGGGTACCACGTTCCAAATCAATATAATCCAACCAGTAATGGTTCTGCAATCGCCGATTCTCCTGTGTACATGTCCAACGGTTCTCCGCCTAGGACTCCTCGGGTGTGGGCGACGTATTTAGGCCACACACCCTGGCTAAGTACACTAGCTAAAGACACGACGAACCGCTGTGTAATGCTACACACGAACGAACTGTGGCCGCACGATATACAATAAATGAACGACTATTTACTTCACATTAGATTAGGTCGAACTCGACGTTACTGCATTAAACTCTGACACTTTACTATTCTATTCGCACGTGGTTCTCAACGCTCTGTTAGACGCAAGGTTGCTCACTTCACTGGACGTTGAGAGAGTGAACAGTTTCAAGTACCTCGGAGCCCACATATCCGAGGACTTGACATGGACCACACACATTGACAGTGTTGTGAAGAAGGCACGACAACGCCTCTACTTCCTCAGGCGCCTAAGGAAGTTCCAAGTCAGTCAGAAGATCCTTAGGAACTTCTACTCATGTACAATAGAGAGCATCCTGACCGGCAACATCACCTCCTGGTTTGGGAATAGCACTGCAAAAGACCGTAGCAGACTACAAAGAGTGACACGTTCAGCCGAACGCACAATTAGAGGGGGGCTTCCCACCCTCCAGAACATTTACAACAAGCGGTGCAAGGGGAAGGCTAAGAGAATTATTAAGGACTCGAGCCACCCTAACAACTGCCTCTTTGAACTGCTGCCGTCAGGCAAGCGATACCGGAGTCTTATGGCGAGCACAGAAAGACTCAGAAGGAGCTTCTATCCCCAGGCCATCAGGCTGCTAAACGAACAATAATCGCTAAACGAACAATAATCACTATGCAACAACCATCAAATGCACACAGCACACACACCCACACGCACACACTCACTCAAACAAACAACACACTGCAGCACCCACTCTCCACACTTTAGATCACACAAACACACTTACACTTTATATTTATTGATAAAGGATTTGCACTACAACTCGTACACCTACTGTGAATTGTACCTAAACTGCACCTCGTCCATTTATGCCTTGCACTATATAGTATTGTATATTAGTACACTGCACAGTATTGTATATTGTATGGTAACTACGTCTACGAACATTGTACATATGTCTAAACTGAACACTGTGACCTCTTTTTTTACTTCTAATTTTTACTATTTTTACTATGTTTTTATTTCATACTTATCTTGTCATGCACAGTCTCTGGAGCGCAACAGTAAGAAGCATTTTGTACAAAAGTATTCTGTACTTCTGTATGACAACTATTAAAGAAACTTGAAACTTGACTCGGGGTGAAGGTGGGGTAAGGTACTGAACTACTGGTGTGCGCACCTTGCGCTGTATTTATACTTAAGTGAATATCTAGTCCCAAACCGCAGTCTTTGTCTGGTATCAATACGCTGTCTCCGGGCATGTCCTGACATGCCTGAACTTGTCTTTGAACCTGCCGTTGGGGGCCTGCACGCTGGCGCCTAGGGGCGCTGTCCAATAAGGAGAGCGAATATTACTCTGGTTTGAACGCAGGTAAAGGGATATTCCGTGTATATATATAAATAATATACAAAGTATATCAAACAATAAAGGTAGATTCTCAGTTTAATCTGGCCCTTCACAACATGTACAAATCGATGTGATTGGCTGAGACTGTATTTTGTACGGTTGGCTGCCTGGCTGTTGTGGATTCGGGTAGCCAGCTAGCAGCTAACATCATCTCAACGTCAACACTAGCTAGTTTGCGGACCGCAATGTAACATACAATATGGTCCGTGTGGAACCATTATCCCAAACACATAGTTCCATGTGTGAATAATGTTGAGCCACCACAAAAGATGAATCCAGTTTAATCCAGTAAGAATAGTACTAGGCTATATTATAACACGTCTTTGCAAGTAGATTACATTAGCAAAATGCCCTTTTGACATGTAGCCTACATATTCATAATCATGAACGTTTATTTGGAAGTATTTTATATTCTGTACTTAGTTTTAAAGTGGTCAGACAGTTCCCTCTGTGTGTAATGCAGACAGTCTTCACACATTCATAAATAACACTTACAGAAAAGATTATTGTGCACTGTAATACGTTTTGTTCAATGGGGGATTTTTTTATGTACCGAATACCGTGAAACCGTGGTATTTTTGCCCAAGGTTATCGTACCCTCAAAATGTCATACAGGCACATGCCTAGTTACACTATAGGCTACACTACTAGGTCTACACTATACTATAGTTTAAGGCTACTTTCACTGTTTTACTGCATTACAGTACTGTTATATATATATATTTTATTTATCAATAAAAAAAATATATTACATAATGTTGGTGCTCCTTACATTTTGGTGGGTGCTCCTACATTTTTGCTGGTGCTCCCAACTTTTTAAAGTTGGGAGCACCAGTGCTACCAACTAAAATATTTAATTTCGAGCCCTGTATAGGGGGTGAGGAGGTCTGCTAGGTAAGCAGGGGCCATACCATTAACACATTGTGTGCCGGCAGGGGGTGCGGTATTTATCGCTTGAGTGCCAGCGCTTTAGTCAATGAGAGGACGGGGATATTTGCGAACGCATTAACTATATCTTAAATTATGGCTATGTGTCTAATACAACCGTCGCTTATCAATGACTTGCTTGCAGTCAACATGTACCAAACTGATTGTGTTTTCATCAGTACATTTCCGTTTTATACCGTTTTGAATACGAGTATAGTTTTGAAGATTTCTAGTGATTCCAGAAAAATCTGTGAAAATCGCCCTTTACTGGAATACACAAAACGCGTTGTCATTTTTCGGCCTATTTATGAATAGTTTTCAAATAAACGCTAGATTATCGATGGTATATGTGTACTTATGCACGCTAGGGAAACATTTATTATTTATGCCCTGCCTGGCGCTAACGCCACACACACACACACACACACACATATGAGATACGTTGTGAAATATGTGAAAAAACATCTGATTACCCAAAGACTGGTAAAAAAAAGTCCTTACCTCACATCAGATGTTCTGCAAAAAGATTAATCCAATTCCTGATCGCCATTCCAAATATCAATCGCGTTTATTGATCCAACGTTAGACCTCGAAACAGATAATCCACGCTGCTTTCAGTTGCCTCAATGAATGCAATAGTCTCAGGTTACATGGCTCAGAAGTAAAATGTGGAATCCGGAGTTTTTTTTCCTCATGCATTTCCATTGACTCCAATCCAACGGGTGCAATACCATCCGGGAGACGATGGGGGGCGGTATTTGCCCTTTTCGAGGTCAGAGCCAGTCCCAATGATAACGTGAGGCTGGATGGATGAAAAATGAATGGATATCGCTAATAAAAGAAATAACGAGAACTCGTTGTTGACACTCGACGCATGGCGGCCAACAACGAGATTTCTCGTTGTTGGCACCCAATGTGTTAAGGGCTTTGTAGACCAATAGGAGGACCTTGAAGTCTATTCTAAAGCGTACCGGGAGCCAGTGGAGGGAGGTAAGTACAGGGGTGATGTGAGCTCTCTTCCGGGTACCTGTGAGCAGTCTAGCGGCAGCGTTTTGGGGTAGTTGTAGACGGGCTCTTGTGGATTTATTAAGCCCCAGGTACAGGAGTTACAGTAGTCTAAGCGTGAAGATATGAAGGCGTGAATTACTCTTTCCAGGTCTGAGGGGGAGAGAATGACCTTGATCCTGGCTATGGACCGGAGCTGGAAAAAACACCCCTTCACCACCGAGTTTACCTGCCTATTGAAGGAAAACTCTGGGTCAAAGAGCACGCCCAGGTTTTTAACGATTGGCTTGACTAGGGGAGACAGGTTACAATGACACTGGTTTGGTTTGGAGGGCCGAAAAGGAGGATTTTAGACTTTGATTGATTGAGCTGTAGAAAACTGTGTGCCATCCAGCATTTGATGTCGTCTAGGCAGGAACAAAAGATGTTGTGTTTTTTTTTTTTTTTTTTTACTTTATTTTTTATCGCTTTTCTGGTCAAGCATGACCGACAGATACAGGGTGAAACAGGATATAGAGCAGGGGAAGACATTCTGGTAAATGACGGCGGGTCCGGGAATCGAACTCGGAGTCCACCAGATCCGTGACTCAGCACGGTTTTCCCCGACGCAGAAATAGCGCAGAGATATGCGGTGAGCTACTGGAGCTCCCCCTATGTTGTGTTTTTTAATGATCAGACCAAGGGGCAGCATGTATAGGGAGAATATGATGGGGCCAAGGATGGAGCCTTGTGGAACCCCGCAAGAGAGGCGGAGGGGGAGGAGCAGTTTCCGATATTAACGGAGAAGCTTCTATCACTAAGGTAGGAGGTGAACCATGATAGGGCTGTGCCACTGACACCAACTGCCTGGTGGAGACGGTCAACGGGCCTCATTCAACAATACTCTCTTATTATTTTTCTTATAATCTTGCTTACCTGTCTGTTAACACTTTGAGTGCCAACGACGAGAATTCTCGTTATTTCATGCCAACCGTTCAGTGCCAACGACGAGAAATCTCGTTATTAATGGTTATTTTTTTATTAGCGATTTCCATTCATTTTTCATCAATCTAGCCTCACTGGGACTCTCTCTGAGCTCGAACAGGGAAAATACCGCCCCCTATCGTCTCCCGGATGGTAATGCACCCTTTGGATTGGACTGAATGAAAACGCATGGGGAAAAGAAAATCCGGAATCCACATTTTACTTGTCAGGCATGTAATCCGAGCCGATTGCAGTCTTTGTGGTCCCTCAGAACAGCGTGGAATATGTATCGAGCACCCTGTGTTGGATCAATAAACGCGATCGATATTTGGAATGGCGATCAGGAATTGGAATAATCTTTTTGGAGAACATCGGATCTGAGCTAAGGAATCTATTTTACCAGTCTTGGGGTAATCGGAACTTTTTTCACAGATATATCAACGTGTCCCCTATGTGTGTGTGTGTGTGCTGATCAGGAAATAAGATAATCGATTTTTCAGCCCGCTTCTCTAGCGTGCATAAGTACACATCTACTATCGATAATCTAGCGTTTATTTGAAAACGATTCATAAATAGGCCGAAAAATGACAATTTTTTTGTGTATTCCAGTAAAGTGCGATTCCTGCAGAATAACTTTTTTTCTGGACATTTTCAAAAACGAACGTTTTTCAAAATGGTATAAAACGGAAATGTACCGATGAAAAAAAACAATCCGTTTCGACAGTGTTGACTGCAAGCAAGTCATTGATAAGCGACAGCCGTATTAGACACATAGCCATAATTTAAGATATAGTTTATGCGTTCGCAAATGTGCTCGCCCTCTCATTGAATTCTTAAAGTCCAAATCTGTTCTTACCCAGGTTTTTTGACTGATGAATCACACTCATTATAAACGCGAATGCGTGTCCTCGCGCAAGTCATTTGCATACAGAGACACGCCTTGCAGCAGGCTCATTATAATACGAGTGCCGTGTGCGAACTTGGGTCTGCATTGTATGAGCGGATCCCCCGGCCGTATTCAAGAGCTGGAGCGCTTTGCAATGGATAAAAATTAGATAGGAATAAAATGTGTCATCATACAGCACCTATAGCTATATAGTGGAATAGACTGTATTAATATAACAGTACGTGTTGAACCGACTACTGTGCGCTTGTCAAGAGCCAATCGCACAGTAGGTTGGGAAATACTTAACGGTTAAGCAGCCACTCATCTGGCTCTGCAAATAGATCTAGAGTCTGAATATCTCCACTGAATGACTGGGATCATTCTTTTGTGCAAGGCAAGATCAGGCTTGACTTAAAACATTACTTTCCTAACTTAGTGAAACTAAATCTAACAAATTAACACATAGATATAAATGTACTGAATGGTTATTTCTTATTTAATTTATTTAAAAAAAAAAAAAAAATCCTATATATATATATATATATTTTTTTTTTACCGATACCCGATCCAGCGATTTTAATGATATCGGCGGCCGATACGATACCTATTTCGGATCAGTGCTTCCCTAACATTTACACACATTCCTGCGTGCGATCTCTCTCTCTCTCTATCTCTCTATCTCTCCCTCTCTTATTCGCTCGTTCTCTGCTATCTGTCGGTTGTTTGAGGAAGTAATTCCACTCGCTCTGTTCCGCTCTGAGCGAATTCCACTCGCTCTGCTCAATCAGCTCCTTGCTACGTCTCATTGTGAGTCAAATCAGAATGACCTAATTCACTGGGGGAGGAGATTGTCTTAACTGAATTAGAGGAATCTGCCAATATGGTAATTAGAGACACGGACCCATTGATACTAACCCCTATTGCTATAAAACAATGCTAAACACAGGAAAAAAACATTTATAATGCATGGGACCTTTAATGATGTTATCGTCCAAACGAAATCTGAAAAGACACGCATGTGGCAGCTTTTATTTAGAAAAATCTGACCGGAAGTCTTATTGTTGTTGTTGCTAGCATTTGTTTGCTTTAATAAACACAAGGTGTGTAGTTTGGAGGAGACGTGCGCCTGTTGCGACAAAACCATTGAAATAGAAAAAAGGCACATTCAAAAAGGCGTCTAATGTGAATTATGAGATAACACCCTTATGTAACCAAGCTTCGAAAATGCATACAAATCCAATAGATGGCATCATTGTTAGGATGTTGAAACATTATAATTTGATGATCTCTATAAGTCTAAAATATGAATTCAGCATTGAAATGTGTATCCCTGTTGCGCAACTGATGTAGCCGTGTATCTGCCCTAGGGATGGGTACCTTTCACATTTGAACCGATACCGGTACCTGTGAATCGATACCGGTACCCAACGGTACCTTTTTTCTGTACTTTAGTCTCAAGAAATTTAATTTACCTACCTCAGTCGTAAAAAAAAAAATCCAAACTTTAAATAACTACAATTTCGACAGTTTTCGGCTTGTCATTGCTCCGACTGCTTTGTTGTTGAATCAAGTCAAATCCTAGGTAAGCATATATTGTGCGTGTGAACGTTGACATGAAAAGAAAAAAGTAAAAAAAAAAAAAAAAGTAAAAAAAATATTAATACAAAATATCTTTTTTTTTTTTTTTGGTTTCTCACTTGATTCGATACTCGGTAGTACCGACGTGTTTCGGTTCGGTACCTCAAAAGTACCGGATTCGGTACCCATCCCTAATCTGCCCCATGAAGCTGTACCCTTAATGCTGACAAAAAATGGTGTCTGCCTTCAGTCTATTGTCGAGGACCAATATTAACACATTGAGGACCGGCCGGCGCCGTCTAATATGTGGCTGGAGGACAAAGCTTTGTAAACAAACCGATGTCCTTTTGGATAGCTATATCTATACTTTATAGTATTGCTATCTGTCCATTCTCATTGTCACTTGAGTGCATAAACCGTGCCTTCATAATGGCTTAAAGAAGAAAAAAAATCCATCGGTTGGTTGTCATTTTATAGCGCCGCGAATATAAGGTTTATCGCACTTTCCGTCTCATATATTTTCTGGAAAGCTAGTTATAGCTAAAGGCTAATAACGTTATATTGAACGGCATTTCTGTTGTATATATACGAATGAAATAAAACAAACTGCTTATCATCCGGACTATTCCAGAGCATCTATGGATGAAATGAGGGCGGCGGGGGACGCCGATTAGTATTATTGATTAGCAATAGAGTGTCCGTGCAAGTAGCAACATTCACAGATCGATTGCTTGCGTTTTACAACAAGCTCCAATCCGGCTATAATTTGGGTGAAGAGGGTCCTACCATCAGCCCATGTGATCGCCGGCAGCATTTCCCCATTATTCATCGGCATCTGGTAGATCGATATGTCCATTGGCTGATCATAAATCCCATTATTCCAGGCTGAAATCTGCGCTTCGAACCGTGATCAACGGTGAAGGCTGTTCGTTTGGAATCAGGCTCAAATGAAACGCCCATAGACGGTAAAAATTTTTTTAAATCCACTCGCCCACAATGATACTGCAGTGGAGCGATGGCACCCCTAAGAGGATCTGGCCGGTATTGCATGTCGCCGATTTCACAGAGGCGGGTAAATCTGCAGAGTCGATGGGGGATGTTGATTCGGTTATTAATATGGAATAAAACTAACAACTTGCCACAAGTTAACTCGTGGCTCTGGTCGGCAAAGTGTTAACAAGGTTTTGTAGCTGGGAAGTTGGATTATTTTTAAATAATTGTATTTTATTGGATGGAGTTTCCCCTGAGTTGGGGACAAATGGGGAAGAAATGGAATTTGGATATAAAATGACAAGGAAAATAGGAAATGCATTTTTTGTGTGCATTTAAAATTTTCCACTTCATAATGACTTTAACGATTGTTGTTAAATCCAAGGTAATGGATTATTCATCAATTTACACACATTATTGATTACTGTGCTGAGTTGGTTGGTTTGTTTGTTGGTTTGTGTGTGTGTGCATGACTATTTGTGCTATTTGCCAGAGTATTTGTCTCCTGTCTCCTACAGCTTGGCCACTGGTCTTGTGTATTTGTCTCCCCGTCTCCTACAGCTTGGCCACTGGTCTTGTGTATGTGTCTCCCCGTCTCCTACAGCTTGGCCACTGGTCTTGTCAGTATTTGTCTCCCTGTCTCCTCCTACAGCTTGGCCACTGGTCTTAGGTATTTGTCTCCCGTCTCCTACAGCTTGGCCACTGGTCTTGTGTATTTGTCTCCCCGTCTCCTACAGCTTGGCCACTGGTCTTAGGTATTTGTCTCCCTGTCTCCTCCTACAGCTTGGCCACTGGTCTTGTGTATTTGTCTCCTACAGCTTGGCCACTGGTCTTGTGTATTTGTCTCCTACAGCTTGGCCACTGGTCTTGTGTGTTAATTTTGTCTCCCTGTCTCCTACAGCGTTGGCCACTGGTCTTGTGTATTTGTCTCCTATATGGGTGGGATAAAATACTTATCGTCCTACTTCCTCTTGCGACACGTTATCGATATACTGGCGGCAAGTATCGATATTTAAAAATATATTTTCTTGCTTGACAATCCCATTTGACTGCAATAAAAGTTATTGGAATGAGGTGAACGGACTGAAAACGTTATCTTATTAGATAAAACTGATGATATATTTGTATTGCAGATGGTAACGTTTTCCGTCTGGGACCTAATTAATAGTTAATAATAATCAGGTTGCTGCCAGTGTGTTTTTAAAGAGGCACTATCCAAATTTAACTGCCAGTCCTCCCTCCCTTCTACTCCCAGGGGCAAGAGTGTTTGTTATGTCTGTGTGCCTAGGGAATCAGGATGCATACCGTTTCAAAGGGGAGAGATAACCGGCAGGTATTTTATAGGCTTTAGTGAATTGTCTGGGACGGTACAGAGAGAAGCTGAGGTCTGTGTGACATGTCTGGTAGAATTTCAACATCACAGTGTGTTTCAAAACATCTCTGTGAGCTACATGAGCAGAATGCCCAGAGGTCTGCTGTAATGACAGGAAGCTGGAGAATGCAGAGAGCGCTATGAGCCAAATGTTACTCTGACTGGGGACAGTGGAGGCCTACTCCACTTGTTTGTTTTTCTTGTGCGAATAACAGACTGGACTTCATCTTTATTTTTGTTAGTCACGAGTTTCATAGACTCAAGAATTTTATCTCACTAAATCTTTGTGCTGCTGAGTGTCTTTGCTGTGCTCTGCTCAGCGTCTTTGCTGTTCTCTGCTCAGTGTCTTGGCTGTGCTCTGCCCAGTGTCTTTGCTGTGCGCTGCCCAGTGTCTTCAGTGTCTTGGTTGTGCGCTGCCCAGTGTCTTTGCTGTGCTCTGCCCAGTGTCTTTGCTGTGCGCTGCCCAGTGTCTTCAGTGTCTTTGCTGTATGCTGCTCAGTGTCTTTGCTGTGCTCTGCTCAGTGTCTTTGCTGTGCTCTGTTCAGTGTCTTTGCTGTGCGCTGCCCAGTGTCTTTGCTGTGCTCTGCCCACTGGCCCAGTGTCTTTGCTGTGCGCTGCCCAGTGTCTTTGCTGTGCGCTGTCCAGCGTATTTGCTGTGCTCTGCCCAGTGTCTTTGCTGTGCTCTGCCCAGTGTCTTTGCTGTGCTCTGCCCAGTGTCTTTGCTGTGCTCTGCCCAGTGTCTTTGCTGTGCGCTGCCCAATGTCTTTGCTGTGCGCTGCCCAGTGTCTTTGCTGTGCGCTGCCCAGTGTCTTTGCTGTGCTCTGTTCAGTGTCTTTGCTGTGCACTGCCCAGTGTCTTTGCTGTGCTCTGCTCAGTATCTTTGCTGTGCTCTGCCCAGTGTCTTTGCTGTGCTCTGCCCAGTGTCTTTGCTGTGCGCTGCCCAATGTCTTTGCTGTGCGCTGCCCAGTGTCTTTGCTGTGCGCTGCCCAGTGTCTTTGCTGTGCTCTGTTCAGTGTCTTTGCTGTGCACTGCCCAGTGTCTTTGCTGTGCTCTGCTCAGTATCTTTGCTGTGCTCTGCCCAGTGTCTTTGCTGTGCGCTGCCCAGTGTCTTTGCTGTGCACTGTTCAGCGTATTTGCTGTGCACTGCCCAATGTCTTTGCTGTGCGCTGTCCAACGTATTTGCTGTGCACTGCCCAATGTCTTTGCTGTGCGCTGCCCAGTGTCTTTGCTGTGCGCTGCCCAGTGTCTTTGCTGTGCTCTGCTCAGTATCTTTGCTGTGCTCTGCCCAGTGTCTTTGCTGTGCTCTGTTCAGTGTCTTTGCTGTGCTCTGCCCAATGTCTTAGCTGTGCTCTGCCCAGTGTCTTTGCTGTGCTCTGCCCAGTGTCTTTGCTGTGCGCTGTCCAGTGTCTTTGCTGTGCTCTGCCCAGTGTCTTTGCTGTGCTCTGCCCAGTGTCTTTGCTGTGCTCTGCCCAGTGTCTTTGCTGTGCTCTGCCCAATGTCTTTGCTGTGCACTGTTCAGTGTCTTTGCTGTGCTCTGCCCAATGTCTTTGCTGTGCGCTGTCCAGTGTATTTGCTGTGCGCTGTCCAGTGTCTTTGCTGTGCTCTGCCCAGTGTCTTTGCTGTGCTCTGCCCAGTGTCTTTGCTGTGCTCTGTCCAGTGTCTTTGCTGTGCTCTGCCCAGTGTCTTTGCTGTGCTCTGCCCAATGTCTTTGCTGTGCACTGTTCAGCGTATTTGCTGTGCACTGCCCAATGTCTTTGCTGTGCGCTGCCCACTGCCCAGCGTCTTTGCTGTGCTCTGCTCAGTGTCTTTGTGTGTGAGTTACGTCAGTCTCGAAGATGTACGGTGGATGGATATGAATAGTGTGTCAGTGTTGATACAGTGCTTCTGTGGCTGGAAGAACATCATGGAGTCTCTCTCTCTCTGTCTGTGTGGAATACCAAAACAAAAAAAACCTGTGTGGATGGAATATCAAAACTAAAAAGCCGGTGGGTGTGTTTTGTAGTTGGAAGCCAGGCTGAGGCTTGGTGGTTGTTGTTATGGAGAGCAAGTCCCTCGGCTGTACATCGGTCCAGATGTAGGATGATGCACCTAGTGTGTGTGTGTGTGTCTCTCTCTCTCTCTCTCTCTCTCTCTCTCTCTCCTTCCTCTGGTCCTGTGACTCATGCTGTGTGGAAGCCAGTACAGTGTGAGCCTTGCCTTCCTGAGTGGAAGATGAAAGCAGGAAAACACCAACCCTCTCCACTAACTACCCTCCCACTCTTGCTTAGTTGGCTCTCCCTGCCCCACCTCCACACAGGAAGAGGTGTGTGTGTGTGTCTCTCTCTCTCAGAGAAGACCCATCTGTGACGGTATGTTTCCAGTAGTAGCTCAGCTTGTGTAAGATAAGATAAGATATTCCTTTATTGATCCCCTTGGGGAAATTCAGGCATCATAGCAGCATGGGGGGGAGGGGGGGAGGGGTACAGGTAGTAAAACAACACAGTATACAGGTAGTAAAAGACAACACAGGCAGTGTAAACAATTTGATCAATATGGTCAATATAATTTACTATCTGACTAGCTGAGGAATATTCACATTATTCACAGTGTCACATGAGGTGCAGTATGCAAGAGGTAGTGTTATAATAATTTACTATCTACTGAGTATACATTAATCAAAGTACCAGGGTAGTCTACTTTGTCCCCCTTGGGTTCCTATAAGTCCCAGGTCAATGTCTGGTAGCAGTCGCTGTCGCTGCCCCCTGTTGTGGGGCCTGGAGGCTGCTAGTCGCTGCCCACTGTTGTGGAGCCTGATGGCCGCTGGTATGAAGGACTGTCCGAGGCGGTTAGTTGAGTGTCGGGGGGGGATGAGTCTGTGGCTGAACGAGCTTCTCATCTTGACTAGCTCGTCGTAGAGGGGGTGGTAGGGGTTCTCCATGATGGCATCCAGCTTCCTTATCATCCCCCTCTCTACCATCACCTCAAGTCTAGGTAGCTCGACTCCCACCACGGAGCTAGCCTTCCTCACCAGCTTGTTGAGCTTGTTGGTGTCCCTTGAGTTGATGTAGCCTCCCCAGCATGCCACAGCATAGAAGAGGATGCTGGCCACAACAGACTGGTAAAAAGACTGCAGCAGTTTGTTGCACACATTGAAGGACCTGAGTCTCCTCAGGAAGAACAGCCTGCTCTGTCCCTTCCTGTAGAGGGCCTCTGTGTTGTCCGACCAGTCCAGTTTATTGTTCAGGTGTACCCCAAGGAACTTGTATGAGTCCACCATCTCCACCTCCACCCCTCGGATGGAGATGGGAATCGGGGGGGGCCTCTTCTTGCCCCTCCGGAAGTCCACCACCAGCTCCTTGGTCTTACTGGTGTTGAGTTGGAGGTGGTTGCTGTCGCTCCACCCCACGAAGCTCTCCACCAGGGCTCTGTACTCCTCCTCATCATCGTCGGTGATGTAGCTTACGATGGAGGAGTCGTCTGAGAACTTCTGCAGGTGGCACCCGCTGGAGTTGCGGCAGAAGTCTGAGGTGTAGAGGGTGAAGAGGAAGGGTGACAGCACAGTTCCCTGGGGGGCGCCGGTGTTGCTCACCAGTACGTCAGACTGACTGTCCTTTAGTCTGACGTACTGTGGCCTCTCAGTGAGGTAGTCCTTGATCCAGGCCACCAAGCCGTGCTCCAGCTGCATCGCAGAGAGCTTCTCCGCTAGCAGTGACGGCTGGATGGTGTTGAAGGCGCTGGAGAAATCAAAGAACATGATCCTCACTGAGCTGCGCGGCTTTTCCAGGTGCGTGTACGCTCTGTGGAGCATGTAGATGATGGCATCCTCCACCCCGATGTTTGCCTGGTATGCAAACTGCAGGGGGTCGAGGGAGTCACGCACCAGGGGCTTGAGGTGTTGCAGGACCAGTCTCTCAAACGTCTTCATGACGTGTGACGTCAGAGCGACTGGCCTGTAGTCGTTGGGGGTGCTGGGACGTCCCTTCTTGGGCACCGGGACAATGCAGGAGGTCTTCCAGAGCTGGGGCACCCTCTCCAGCCTCAGGGAGAGGTTGAAAAGATGCTGGAGCGGTGCTGCCAGCTGCTCTGCACATACCTTGAGCACCCTGGGATTGGTGTTGTCCGGTCCTCTGGCCTTGTTTACATTAATTTTGGAGAGCTGCCTACTGACCTGACTGGTTGTGATCGTCAGGGTTGGGGGTGGTGGGCAGTCTGCTGGTGTTGGGGGTGGGGTGCCGTTGCTGATGGGTGTGGGGGGGTGGGGGGTGGGGGGGCTGCTTTGTAGGTGTGATCTGGTGCTGGTGTCGATGGGTGGGGGGAGGGGTGTGGGGAGGCCACTCTGGTCAAAGCGGTTGAAAAACGCTACGGCTAAAGGGATGATGGGGGGGGGGGGGGGGGGGGATAATATATTATGGTTATTTTGACAGATATTGTGATAGGATTCACGATATTTGTGTATTTTTTGCGTTCTTATTTTCTGTTTCATTGAAAAGCGTGTTAAAATGATCACGATGTGATTTGTGTCTGTACCAAAGCTACACACAAACAATTATCTAATGTTACAGGGGTTCCAGTTTAAGTCACTGCATCTATTACAGTAACGTTAACTTTAGTAAACAACCATACACAAGTTGGCTGAATTAGCTAAATGTTACCTGCTAAAATGTGTCGTCAAGTCACCCGGGAAGAGGCGAGGGTGAAGGAGGTGCTGTAACATTGGGCAGTCTTGAATGCTGAGGGAGGATGGCTGCACTCGAACACGGAGCAACTTTCTGCTCTTGAACTCCATGCACGTTCAAGTGTTTCATCAAATGTATCGTGTTGCCGGTCTTGGCAACAATGTCCTTTCTGCATATATACTGCATCGCGCCAGTGGCGTCGCGTGGGTAAAATAACAGGGGAAGCCAAAAAAAAAGTATTAATTTTTTTTTTTATATATTTTTATTAATATTTTTTTTTTCTTTTTTTTTTTTTTAGTCAAGCAGTCACCATGTACACTACAGTATGGCTCGGCGGCCAGTCAAACTTTCTTTTTATTTATTTAACAGATTGCAGAATGGGTACAATACAGTACGGCTCAATACACACAATTGTATAAGGGGATGCAGACCAGAGAAAGACGTTTGTCTTGTTTACATCAGGGTCATTAATACTGCTGGAGCATTGGTTCATTTTTGGTCCGATTTTTCCTTGCACGATTTTGCGCGCCGCGTGGGAGCAAATTCGAGACACATATTCGGTTGCAAAGGTGTCCCACGGTCTCCTCTATGGCCGTGAATATTCTCACGCGGATCGGAATCACGGCGCGCCCGTGGGACACTTTTCCGTTTCTGCGAGTTTATTCCACGCTTTCCTTTTCTAAGCATTTTCGGGGCTACATGTGAATGAGTAAAAGTTGCGGGACGCCCAGATGTTTCCACGATAGAAAGCTCGCGTGGATCCCATAATAGTAGGGCTGTCTTAAATACTTCGAAGCTCCGAAGCTTCGTTCGATGGCACAAGCTTCAAACATAAAAAAAAAAATCGAAGTTAAAAAAAAAAAAAAAAAAAAAAAAAGATAAATCTTTTTTCAATTTTTTTTTTTTTTTTTTTTTACTTCGATTTGTGTGTGTGTGAGAACTACCCATCCCAGTTAGGACAGCCGAATCCCGTCCAATCTTTCGCCGTCGACTAAAGACTTCTTCACTTCACTTCTTCAACCATTATCTGAAATGATTTAAAAAAAAAAAGAAAAAAAAAATCTAACCGTGACTAACCTTACTGTCATGCACTTTTCCTAATAAACTAACCTACACTGTAACACGCAACACTTTGATAAACATTGTTACTCAGCTGATAGAGTTGTACCCTTCTTGCTGTCTTGTCATACAGAACTTGTAAGTCGTTTTGGATAAAAGCGTCAGCTAAATGACTAAATGTAAATGTGTGTGTGTGTGTGTGTGTGTGTGTGTGTGTGCGCGCATGGGGCCATTGGGTGGGGCCGGGGGACAAATACACTGGAGGAAAGTAACCCAGCTCAGCACTGCCCAAATTATATCATCACTATTGCCTGTTTGAAGGATATCATCCTCAAATACATATACACCTACATGCCTTGTAGAATTCCACACATAAGAAAGAAAGATACTGGGATGAATAAACAAAATAGGAAATAAAATTTAGATAAGGTGCTACTGAGATGTTTTGGTGAGTTCTTTGTTTTTTTGTGGAAGTTGCCCTTCTTAAAAATGCATGAACATTCACTGATAATTGGTCTGTAGTGGAGTCTACAAGTTCTACATTGCCGGACCATGTAGAATAGGGCTGGGCGATATGGCCTAAATATGATATCACAATATTTTCTGACCTTTCGGCGATACACGATACGCATCACGATGTTTTTCTTTTTTTCCCCAAACAATTCATTATGAGGCTTACCAAGACAGTATTTGAGTTTGCAAGCTAACATTAAAGACAAAATAAAATACCCATGCATTTAGCATTTTTATATTATATATTAGATTTAGATTATTGGATTATTAGATTATATATTGCATATATTTAGCAATGAGATATTATATGATTTAGATATGAAATATGATGAATTGAAAATGGGGGACCCTGATGTAAACAAGACTAAAGTCTTTCTCTGGTCTGCATCCTCCAGTCCACTGTTGTTGTATTGAGCTGTACTGTATTGTACCCATGCTGCAATCTGTTAATAACGTTTTCATTCATTCAGACGGCAAACAGAATCATTTTGATTGACAGTCGAGTCTGCCAATTACGTCATACCGCTTGCACCCGCCCTGCTGTTCTTAGCACCAATCGGCAAGCGCGTATTAATTTTTTACTTCCGCCATTGGAGAGCTCAATGACAACAACAATAGCTCCCCGCGGCCGACGTTTAGCTTTTAGCTCCGCAGGAAGACTAAACGACTGGAGGCATAATGATTTTACTGCAACGGATGTTATAATAAAAGCCATACATCTGTCTGATTGATAACTTTATTAACAGACCGCAGAATGGGCACAACTGAGTCAGCACGGGCTGAGATATGAACGACTAATGCTTGCTATATCTAGGTCGACCTCGGACGTTGCTATGTAAATACGCTGATGTTATTGAACATGTAACTATATAACGTTAATGCCACAAAACGAATGCCTTTGTTATCATAAGTAGTAACTTTGATGCAGTAGTGTGTGTGTGGGGCGGCGCTGTTCAAAAGTTTCAACGTGTGGACCAGATTGACGCGACACAATCCTCTTGGGCAAAACATCACGATATCCACGATACGTTTAAAAAGTGTATCGTTAATGAACTGTACCCGATATTTATATAATATCGTCATATCGCCCAGCCCTAATGTAGAATCCGGACCTTGTAGACTGACATAATTCTGTGCATAGTTTAGTCTACACAGGCCATATTTCAAATAATCAAAATCTTACTTCATTCATCTTAAACATTCTTGATTTGGGGGATTGGTAGTTCCCATGAAATCTGAAGTTGTTCAAACGACAACAGCAATCCACCTTGAATTAAATCACACAGCCGAGTGAAACCTTGTTGGCTCAGTCACGAAAGGGGCTACTTAATTAATTAATCCAACCCACTTTATTTATAGAGCACATTTAAAAACAACAACGTTTATGAAAGTGCTGTACAAGTCCCACAACATGAGAAAAATAATAATAATAATAATAATAATAATAATTTATTATTTAAAAAAAAAAAATCAAAGCTTCGAATTAAAATCGAAGCTCGGCCCCGAAGCTCGGCTACATAATAGGCTCACTTAATACAGCGTTTTTAAAATCACGCGACATTTTCAGGGTTGCGAGCCGACCTTTTCCCCTCGTTTTCGATGATGGAAGTGATTTAGGAAAAGCTTCGGCACGCCGAGAGGTACCCGCGGATTTAATCTTGCGAGGATCGGGGCAATATTCGGACCGTGGGAGCAGTCACGGGTTAATACAATGTTCAGAGTGCAGAGGGGAGGTGTGCAGAGGGGAATCCACACTCATGATCAGTGATGCCACAGATTACTTGTAAAAGTAATCTGATTACTGATTACTCCTTTAAAAAGTAATCTTAGTTACTTTACTGATTACTTGATTATCAGAGTAACTTAGTTACTTTGAAAGTAACTAGGTTACGAAGTCGTCCCCCCTGCTGCTGCCACAACATAAGAATGACAAAAAAGAAATTAGTAAAATGTACTCAGTTTGAGTAAAATGTACTAATAGGGCAGGTAGGCCTATCTATAGATTTCACAAAAGATAAATGGTCAATAACACCACATGTAGGCTGATATGTAGCCTACCTTTGAGGCCTGCCCTATTCACATATGGTTCTAATGTTCCTAGTGAAACAGGGGAGAGGGGTGAGTAAACCAGTGATTATATCTCAGTAACAGAATCTTCTCAAACCTCTTTCTAGGCGTGAGCACCAACCCTCCCAGACTAAAAAGCCGTTCCACAGGAGCACTTGATGGGTTGGAGTGTTATACTTCAAGAAAATGTTCTTTATGTTTGAAGGTCTATCCAGTATCTGAAGCTCATGCTCTTAAAAAACAGTCTATTAAACGGTACTGCTCCTCCTATGCTATTATTATTATTATTTATTATTGTGTGCTACTGACAACCTACATACTGCAGTATGGTGTTCCATGTTCATGAATAGTGCAATGCAAAAGATGTTTAACTCAAAGGTGGAACATACCTGCACTATGGCATCTGGAAGGCCTGCAGTCGTGTCCTGCAGGGTGTCCTTCAGAGTGCTTCAGCACTTCAAGTGTGGGTAGTAAAGTTTAAATCCAGTAAAGAAATCCAGCTTTTGCTGTTTGGCTGGTGCACCTCCGAGTCCTGTAGAAGTCGATGCTTCGGCTTCGGTATTTTTTCTATCCGTTTGGTCGTGCTGTGCTGTCATTCCAGATGCGGTAGACAGTATTTTGTTTCCTCCGCATGTTTTTTTCACCCGGCTTAGCTGACACAAACGTTAAGTAGTAGACTAGTGATTGAACTTCCAGTGCAAGAAAGCGTTACCAGCGTGAGCGTCTCCCTGCTAGCTCGCTATAGTTTAGGTCAGTCTGATGATAACAATAACAGCCGCGCCCACCAGCATGGTACAACTCCGTGAGGTTGCGTGCTGTGACGTCACTCCCCAATACAAGGAAAAACAGCTTCAAACGTATTTTTGACTGTCGAAAACGAAAGAAAATACTGCATTATGATGAGATGGTAACGAAATAGTAACGCACAGCCACTTGGACAAGTAACTGCAATCAGATTACTGGCTTGTAAAGATTAACGCGTTAGATTACTATTTTCGGGGAAAAGTAATCAGATTACTTAGTAACGCGTTAGTGGCATCACTGCTCATGATTCTTCTCACAGCCCCTTTTTAAACTTTTAGGGTGTGCAGTCAGCTCGAATCTGATTGGCTAGGATCGGTTTTGGACTCTAGATACATGAATCACATGGTTGAGGCTGGAGAAAGAGACCTACCCCCTGCCTCCTCTCCTCTATACTGCAGTGGTTCCCAAAGTCGGGGTCGCGACCCAAAGGTGGGCCGCGAGCAGCCACGGATGGGCCGCGAGATGATTTAAAAAAATAATAATAATAATATATATATATATATATTTTTTTTTTTATTATTATTATTTTGTCAGGCCACTGAACTTAGAAGCAGGCCAGGACAGTGTTTCTAGTTGTATTCTAAAATTATATTCTATTGTATTCTAAAATGTGACTATATGGTTTTATATTAACTTAATAAATAAACAAAAACGAAAAATCTACTTATTTCAACGAACATTTCAAACTAAATAACAGATTATGCACATAAAACGCTGAAAACAACCGAAGCAACAATAGTATTTTAATGAGGCTATTATTATTATCATTATTATTTTGGAACAAGTTAGCCCTCTCATAAATAGCACATATAAATGAATAACTAACTTGAACTAACTTAATAGGATTGAAGTGATATTTGGCTTAAAAAATAGGTTGCATGGCAAAAAAAAAAAAAAAAAAAAAGCCAGACGATGTGCATTGGGCCGCGGCTCTCTGACGCCTTATTTTCTGGGCCCTGGCCTGAAAAGTTTGGGAACCCCTGCTCTATAGCTGCAGTGAGCACAGTGAGTCTGACAGTGTGTTAGAGGGAGTGAGAAGGAGAAGAGGGAGACATTTAAAAAAAAATATATATATATATAACACAGATGCACTGATGAAAAAGAATGTAAACTATATTAAAAAAAAATTATATATATATATATATTTTTTTCTTCATATTTGATATTAATTCATATTTTAATAGGGAGGCTTGGCTTCCATAAGGATTCGCCACTGCATCGCGCACTATTGGCATCGAGCCTGATAAAATGGAGCCACACTTTTGTTCTATATTTAGACATTTCTTTACACCTATGCACACTGTAGTCAAGCCTCTCAAAATACAACAACACACACCTTGTCTCTCTGGGCATAACATAGTGTTTTTTTTGCATGCCTCTAGTCTAGGACATGTACCATTAGACAGCCAATCACCAGCATTATTTGGTCTTGGTACAAGCATGCTCATTGGCTCATTGACGCTGAGGAGATTTGCTCCTTTTTCGATACTAAATATAATCGAAGCAATTCGGTTTCCTAATATCTAATACCGGTATCGGGATCTGTGCAACCGTAATGTCTTTCCTAAGCTGTCCAGTCTATCACTGTGTGTGTGTGTGGAATGTTTGTCTGCTAAGTATAGTCTCACCACAGTCTTGCTGAGGTAATTACCATTACAAATGTGTGTTGGTCTGTGTCTGAGAACGGTGGCTGAAATTCCAGTCTCTCTCTATCTCTCTTTATAGTTCTATGATCCCAGCAGGTTGCTATAAACAGTGGGCCTTGTCCTCTATCTAAGCCCTCTCTCCCCGTCGGCCTCCTCTCCATAGCCCACCAGAGGAGCAGCAGGTGGTGAGAAGCTTACACTTCGGAAGCAGTGGCTGTAAACACAAACAGGGCTGCTCACACCACAGGCTCACGCTGTCTGGCTGGCGCTACCTGAGAAGGCCTCTTTTCTTCTATTTTCCCCTCGACCAGGGCCCCAGAAACACACCATCACACCCACCTACGCATGTCAGCCCGTGAGTCAAAACGGTGATGAATCACTCTCGGCTCTGCCTCATTTATCAATGACACATTTGGGTAGTTATCTTTTTTAATAGATTTATTTTGGGTGAGGAGCACCAGGCCTGAGGGGGAAACTGGGTTT
Organism: Notolepis coatsorum; assembly: GCF_963971535.1. Lineage (NCBI taxonomy): Eukaryota > Metazoa > Chordata > Actinopteri > Aulopiformes > Paralepididae > Notolepis > Notolepis coatsorum. The sequence goes on along the minus strand of NC_140183.1, from coordinate 48,872,460 downwards.
ACGGTAAGAACTGGAGAAGTGAAATCAAAATAAGAAGTTGGTGGTGGGATTAATGATGTGAGCTCCATATAAACAAAGCCATACAAGCCTAGTGTAACATCTGAGCTGGAGGCTCTTTGTTTGGCTATAAAAACAGCAGACTATCTGATATCATCTCCAGGTCCGAGCCAGAGAGCGTATATTGGCACAGCCACACACGCACGTGCGCGCACACACACACACACACAGCACCAAAGACGTTGTTTTCTCTAGTGTGATATGAAAGGAAAGCTTCAGCAGACTCAGAATAGCATTGAGGTGAGTGTGTCACGTTAGAATTGAACAGAACCCTGTTGTCGCTGGATCAAAGTGACTCGTATGTTAGACATCCCGTGGCCAGGGGTGTGTGTGTGTGTGTGTGGGGGGGGGGGGGTTATTGTTTTGTTGTAGAGTTAGGCCTTGTCCAGACTAAAACCATTTTGATCTGTTTCGTTTTCGTTTCGTTTTAAGGTTTCCGTAAAATCGAAAACGTCTCAAGATAATAAGTGCATGCCTCAAATTTACAAAATAAATGTCTTCCCTCCTGTTTCTTTTATTTTGAAAACCCCCGACCGGAAGTGTTATAGTGTCTGTTGCTAGCAGCTTAACTTGTGTCGGTCTAATCCCATAGTTTATTTGTTCTATTTGTGTTGATTAAACATAAATCAGTTACTGTACATGACACTGTACAGTAGCATACATGTCAAATATGCTAAGGTAATTAGCTTTAACGTATTGCATACAGTTATCGTGGGCTACACCTGCATGCTATTGATTGATTGATTGATTGAAAACTTTAACAGATTGCAGAATGGGTACAGTACAGCTCAATACACACAATTGGGGATGCAGACCAGAGAAAGACTTTCGTCTTGTTTACATCAGGGTCCCCCATTTTCAATTCATCAGGACATATATGACATACATGACATACAGATAGTCAGTACTGCTACATCTATACATTTATGACATACCAGATTTGCAAATACAGTACTGTTTGTGATACAGAAGGAGTCAGGAAAAGGGAGTATATACATTTGACGTAGAAACTGTACATTGGAGGAGGTTGGGTGGGGGGGGTTGGGTACACTGGGATATTGACAACCATACTGGGTAATCTACATTGGAGATGGTTGGGGGGGGGGGCACACTGTATAAACAAGCAAAACTGTACATTGAAGGCTCATGGAGTCCCATTAAAGATACCAATTGAGCACCACAGATATCACAAATTCTTCTATGAAAGAGAGACATCGAGAGGCTTTGTATCTGACTTTTATCATCACTTACTAACGTCTTCGTATGGAATCCTTCCCCTAGACTCAGTCTGGAGGAGGGATATACCAGACTTGGAAGTAGATTTTGATTGGCAAGAAGTCTGGGCAAACGTTCGAATTGCGTCACGCAACCCGGATCATCAACAAATTAATCTTAATTATATTCATAGGACATACCTGACTCCTATAAGATTGAACAGAATGGGACTTAGACAAGATTCTCTATGTTCCTTATGTACAAATGGTGATGAGGGTACATTTATGTATTGGGATTGCCCACCTGTTAAGATATTCTGGGAAGAAGTGACCCTGCAATTATCAGAATTTTTTTTCTGAACATACCTGTACAGCCCTCTGTATTGCTGTTGAATGATGTTTCTCAGTTTGCAGCCTCTATACAGCTAAAGAGACTAGTTTTGTCCGGTCTCACAGCAGCTAAAAAGCTGATAGCATCACGATGGATTCAACCGGATAAAATGTGCCGGAAGGTATGGGTTCTTACCTATCTCATGTGATTTATCTAGAGATATCTACAGCAAGAATTTCAGGTGTCGGTGAAACCAGCATTGCAATCTGGTTAGAAGTGGTGGAGAGAATAAAGGCTAGCATATGAATTGTAATTCCTGGTTAGCAACGAATGAAAATGGATGGATTATCCAAGTGGGGGTCCTGGGGGGAAGAGCGAGCAAGAGCATAATTTATTGGATTGCAAGTATTAGGTATATATCTCGTAAACTACATTTATATTGATTCAAATGGAATGTATAGTCCTGTGATTTACTTTGGATATTTTCTGTTAATGCTCGTGTGTCTAATTTTATGTCATGTTTAAAATAAAAAAAAAAAAAATTAAATATAAAAAAAATAAATCGGCCCAAAGGCGCGTCGGCCCACGGGGAAAATGTCCAGATTACCAGTCAAGCCCACGGCGCAGGCTTGTCACTGCCGTTCTGTCACAAGCGCACGCATGCTTCCCAAAGGTGCGTCGGCCCACCGGGAAAATGTCCAGATTACCAGTCCAGCCCACGGCGCAGGCTTGTCACTGCTGTTCTGTCACAAGCGCGCGCATGCTTCCCAAAGGCGCGTTGGCCCACCGGGAAAGCGTGCATGCTTTGAACAAGTAACATTAGTTCAAAGTCTAAAGTGTAACAAATTGTTGGAAATTGGTTTAAGTAACTTTTAAGCCATACATATTGGATCAGATTTTTTTCCCAATAAAAAATAAAACTGCATTTAAAAGTGAATTGTATCCTTTTTAAATGCCCTTTTAAAATGAAAGTGCTTGGAAAAGTACTTGAAAGTCCTTGAATTTCATTTAGCAATTTCTGGGAACCCTGCATTCAGATGAAATAATGACTGCTTAAGTGAAATACTCTCTCTCTCTGTCGCTCTAGGAGCAGTTGGGGCCCCGGCCCTGTTCACCGTGCCTCGGCGGCCTGGATATGGCACCATGGGCAAGCCTATCAAGCTGCTGGCCAACTGCTTCCAGGTGGAGATCCCCAAGATGGATGTCTACCTCTATGAGGTGGACATCAAGCCTGAGAAGTGCCCGCGAAGAGTTAACAGGTACAGTGAGGCCACTAAGGTATATAGAATACCACCATAGAACTTGGGGAGAGATACAGTAGAATCTCTAGGACTGTCCTCCACAGCCACAGTACAGTAGAATCACTAGGTTTGTCCTCCACAGTACAGTAGAATCACTAGGTTTGTCCTCCACAGTACAGTAGAATCTTTAGGACTCTCGACAGCCACGGCACAGTAGAATCTCTAGGACTGTCCTCCACAGCCACAGTACAGGAGAATCACTAGGTTTGTCCTCCACCGCACAGTAGAATCTCTAGGATTGTCCTCCACAGCCACAGTACAGTAGAATCACTAGGTTTGTCCTCCACGGCACAGTAGAATCTCTAGGACTGTCCTCCACAGCCACAGTACAGTAGAATCACTAGGTTTGTCCTCCACGGCACAGTAGAATCACTAGGGTTGTCCTCCACGGCACAGTAGAATCACTAGGTTTGTCCTCCACCGCACAGTAGAATATCTAGGACTGTCCTCTACAGCCACAGTACAGTAGAATCACTAGGTTTGTCCTCCACCGCACAGTAGAATCTCTAGGACTGTCCTCTACAGCCACGGCACAGTAGAATCTTTAGGACTCTTTTGGAACAGTCTGCCCAGTGACCTGAAAAGTGAACGGTGATGTTAGATTCAAGTCCAGCCTAAAGACATGGCTCAAAAGGGACTATAATTAACCTAGATATTCAGCTAAAGGCACTTATTTATGTGATGTGTTGTGAACTTGTGATGTCATGTGTCTTTACGATGTCTGTATGATGCATGTCTGAACACTTACTTCCCCTACCCCCCTACAAGGACCACAATGGAAATAAACTCTGAGCTTTTTTGTGTCTATCCTTGGCAGTATTCCAGACTGTGCTTCTGTCGCATGTTATTTTATATATTGTCAAATAAAATCAATCAATCAAGTAAATCAATCACAATGAATGAAGTTTGAAGCACACCTGATACAGACTCATAAAGATATGTTTGTTGATACGTTGGTTGTTCAGTAACTAAATAATAATGTATTTATTTTGGTGAATCATTTGTTGTGTAATCATTACAAATCCAGGATTAGGGCCAATTTACTTTCAGTTAAATAATTTCACAACATTGGCTTAAATACAAAAACCTGCAATCCGAAGCTCCGGCTAGACATATACTAAAATTGGAACGAAAAACCTGCAATCCATTTACTAAAACTTCATGAATTGAGAGTGAAATGACTGGATTTGGATTGGGTTACAGATTAAATCCAGAGTGATACAGCTATAGTAGTATATTGTAGAGCCCGCCGATTTAATAGTATCAGCTGATATGTTTGCCAATGGGTGCCGACATTAAAACCTAAAGAGTGCGCTCCAAATCTATTATTTACATATAACTCAGTAGCTTGATAGAGAAGACACCAGACTATGTGGTTTAAAGTTAGTAGAGAAGACACCAGACTATGGTTTAAAGTTAGTAGAGAAGACACCAGACTATATGGTTTAAAGTTAGTAGAGAAGACACCAGACTATGTGGTTTAAAGTTAGTAGAGAAGACACCAGACTATGTGGTTTAAAGTTAGTAGAGAAGGCACCAGACTATGTGGTTTAAAGTTAGTAGAGAGGACACCAGACTATGTGGTTTAAAGTTAGTAGAGAAGACACCAGACTATGTGGTTTAAAGTTAGTAGAGAAGACACCAGACTATGTGGTTTAAAGTTAGTAGAGAGGACACCAGAGTATGTGGTTTAAAGTTAGTAGAGAGGACATCAGACGTTTTGCCAGTGACTTCCCTCATTACATTAGCTATTGTTTGTTGTGCTGTCCCTGTGCACTGTATGTGAAGTCCTGCGGTATCTGTTGTATAGTGAAACTTTATAGACTGTTTCAACTTGACAACAAAAACAAACATAAACCAGCATTCTAGAACGGACTACATTTGGAAAGCAACCCATCATACATTCCACCGAAATCATCTAAGACTAAGTCGTTATAATGCATTTACATTGCTGTCACCGAGGCAAATTCCTGTACATAAAGTATTGCCCCAATGAATTGTTACTGGCTCTTGATAGTGGAGTCACTCTTAACTCATTCCGGGCCAACCACGAGTATAGTTGGGTTAACTCGCCATCGCTTCCGTGCCAATCAGAGCATGTGAGCGGCGCGGGAGCGGAGCGGGGAGTGGAGCGGGTGGTTTTGAAGTGAGCGACGGAGTGGGTTTTAAAATGGGTCGGCACGACTTCCGGAGCGAGAACTCTCCTCCGCTCCAATCCGCTCCGGGCCGCTCAGTGCACACGATCACACAGAAACTGATGTAATATACATGTAGTACAATGCCAAAGCAACAGGTGGCGATGTACAAACATGAAGGCCATTTTCAACCAATGAGAAGGGTGAACCGTCACTCACATCCTGCTAAGACCAAAGTATAATCCGCCATCTTTAAAGTTAACGCTGTTGTTGTTAGCTTACATGGTAACGTGTATGGGATCGACCATAGCATTGCGGCTAGGCTAGCTACCATGGCTTAGTAGAGCTAGTTGAATGGATAAACGTTATTTAACATTGCAGAATGGGTACAATTACAATACGGCTCAATACAAACAATTGTTAAGGGGCCCAGGGGGTGTAGACTGTTGTAGTTTGGTCAAATCAAGCTAATTTACATCATGCTCCAAAAAATATATATATCTGCTGAGCGAGCTGTGGAGCGGGGAGCGCTTGATTCGTAAATGAAGGTGAGCGGAGCGGTGAGCGACTTGGGGGGGGTGGGCCAACATGAGCGAATGAGAGCGGAACCAGACGTCTAGAGCGAAGAGCGGATTTCTCGAGCGCTCCGCTCCGCTCACATGCTCTGGTGCCAATCACGAGTATAGTCAGGGTTTTAATCGTTATTTCTTTTATTAGCGATATCTATTAATTTTCATCCATCCAACCTGATGTTTGTGTTGGATCATTGTGTTTTGGACTATAACGTTGGATCAATGGACGCGATCGATATTTGGAATGGCGATCAGGAATTGGATTAATCTTTTTGCATGACATCAGATGTGAGAGGTAAGGCCTTTATGTTACGAATCTTGGGGTTATCACCGCCATCAGAGCGTGTGTGTGTGAGGTTCGCGCCGACCAAAGTACGGAGAAGCGATTTTTCAGACCCCGCTTCTCTTCGTACATGAGGACACATACTATCGATAATCTAGCGTTTATTTGGAAACTATTCATAAATCAGCCGAAAAATGACAACGTGTTTTGTGTATTCCACTAAAGGGCTATTATCGTGTCTTTCTCTGGAATTACTAGAAATCTCAAACTATACTCGTATTCAAAACGGTATAAAACGGAAATGTACAGATGAAAAAAAACAATCCGTTTCATACATGTTGACTGGAAGAAACTCATTGACGATCACTGTGTTATTTAGATCTATTGCTATTATATTTGATATGTTTTATGCACTCGCAAATAAGTCCTATTCTCCATTGGATATAGCGTTGGCACGGAAGGGCCATCAGCAGAGGGCGCTGTTGGCCCGGAATGAGTTAAGGTTTGGGTATCCTAATCGAAGGGAATCTCATTCTAAGTGTGTGTGTGTTACAGGGAGGTGGTTGACTCCATGGTGCAGCACTTCAAGGTAACCATCTTCGGGGATCGCAGGCCAGTGTACGATGGGAAGAGGAGTCTGTACACGGCCAACCCACTGCCTGTGGCTCCCGCAGGGGTGAGACACAAAATACACGTTACATTCTCAAACAATGTCACTTGCCCTTAGCCGCCAGAGGTGTACCCCTCCTGTTGACTTGTTGTAGACAATTTGTAAGTCGCTTTGGATAAAAGTGTCAGCTAAACGACTAAATGTAATGCGCCCAGTAGATGCGCATTTAAAATTTCAACCTACCACCTCCTGACAGCCAAGCCATGCTAAACATTCAGATATACACAGATTACACACACAACCTACATGCTTCCTGTGCCAGTCTGGAACATTTCCAGGTTTGGGAATTGCGCAACAAATTATGGACCCCCCCCCTTTAGTTTTCTATACAATGTTATTCAAGTTTTTATTTATTTTTTCTACACACCCATACTGTATGGCTATGACTACACATTTTATATTGTGGTGGACATTCATGAAGCTGGCGAAACGTCACAGGAGGAGTTTGAGCACAGGAGGAGGAGTCTGTACGTGGGAGGAGGAGTCTGTACGCGGGACTCCTCCAGAAACCTAAATATTTATATAGAAACTGCATATTTATGAATGGCCACCATTGTGGACCCATTGGTATCTTACATATTGTGATATTTGTTGTTCTAAAGCATGATCTTCAGTTATAAAGTGTAACCTGTCACACTGCATATATCATATTAAACACAGACGAGCCTAGCATTTACTTCTCGCTCTCTCTCTTGCTCTCGCTCTCCCCACCCCCACAGGTGGACCTGGATGTCACTCTGCCAGGCGAGGGGGGCAAAGACCGGCCCTTCAAAGTCTCCATCAAGTTTGTGTCTCTGGTGAGCTGGCACATGCTCCACGAGGTGCTGACGGGCCGCAGCATGCCTGAACCATTGGAGCTGGACAAACCAATCAGCACCAACCCAGTACACGCCGTGGACGTGGTGCTCCGGCACCTACCCTCCATGAAGTGAGTCGCTGATCCCCGTGAAGGGAGGGCGGTGGTGGGGGACAGCTTAGAGAAGCAGGCTCTGCCCTGGTTTGAATCCCTGGACAGAAATGAATGATTACCCCTTCCCTCTCTTCAGCAAGGCAATTAACCTCTAACTCGGGGGTTCTCAAAACTGTTTTATACCACAACCCCATTTTATTTAGGATTTTATTTGGCGACCCCACATTTAATGTATCACGTAATTTCAATGTGGCATTAACACAATCTGTGCCAAAAACGAGTTAACTCGTTTTTGGGATCGTTATTTAGTTTATTCGCTATATCTATTCATAATTCATAGCTGCAGCCTCTGGTATACCCTTCAGACCCTGTCTGAGCTGGCAGACGGTCAACACCGCCCTCTACTGCGGAGCTATTGCATCCCATTGGAAATGGGCTGGTGTGTTTTAGGAGCCGATCTGAGCCGGGGCGGGCGGGGTTTAAATACTCAGGCGAGGCAGGCCAGATAATTGGATTATTTTTTTTGCATTACATCAGATACCAGGTAAGGACTCTATATATGAAACTTTGTGTTGATCTGATATTGCTTTCTACCGCGATCAAAGCTATCTGTGTGTAGGTGTATGTGCTTATTACCGCTGACTGAGGTTGGGGGGAGGGCGAGCACCCCGCTACGTGCTACATTTCATGTATGCACGACGAGATATAATAATGATAATCTAGCGTTGATTTCAGGATGATTAGATAATCAGCTGAAAAATTACAACGTGATGACTGGATTACACTAAAATGCCCTTTTCTTGTCTTTTTCCTGGAATTACTCAAAAGCACCCAAACCATACTCTATTCAAAGTGGTATAAAACGGAAATGTACGGATGAAAAAACAATCTGTTTCGGGCATGTTGACTGGAAGCAACTCACTGACAGTCTACGGCGTTATTAGACCCATAGATATAATATAAGATATATTTTAAGCACTCGCAAATGTCGCAGTCTAAAACTATATCCATTGAATAAAGACCTGGCGCTGAAGGGGGATCAGCGCCCCCTGCTGCTAGCGGTCAATGTGTTAAGGAATATCAAAATAAAACACACGTTGTTGAACTTGATCATGCATATTTATTAAATTGAATTACAGCACAATGTTATCAATACACATTTATAAAACAAGTCATATTTAGCCAAAATATATTGCCAGAACATTTATTTATTTATTAAATTTGTTTACTTGCCAATGCGCAATGAAATGTCACCTACTCACGACCCCACTTTGGGTCGCGACCCGTAGTTTGAGAACCGCTGCTCTAACTGCTCCAACGCTGCTCAGTGGCCAACAGTGTCAGACTGTGCTTATACTGGGCAGCTCCCAGGTCTGAGTGTGTACCTGAGGAGGGGGGGGGTTGAATGAAGAACATACATTCTCAGCAAATCTTCCCATGGGTAAAGAAAAAAGAAAATGATGATAATAAAAAATAATAATAAAAAAGAGAGTAGCTGAGAGAGTCCTGATCTAGGAGTTTAGAATGAGATCCTTAACACTTTGATTACCACTGGTGAACATGGTAAAACCCTGTTAAATGCCAGCACCCACTTCAATGATAGCGTTGTGAATGCATAATTTCTGTCTTAAATTATGTGTCTAATCTGCCCGTCGCTTATCAATGACTTGTTTGCAGTCAACATTGTCGAAACGGATTGTTTTTTAATCGGTTAATTTCCGTTTTATAGCATTTTGAAAAGCCCTAATTTTTCAGGAAAATATATAGATTCCGTGATAAACGGCATTTACTGGAATATTCTGGCATACACAAAAACGTTGTAATTTTTCAGCCTATTTATGAATCGTTTTCAAATAAACGCTAGATTATCGATAGTATATGTGTACTTATGCACGCTATAGAAGCGGGCTGAAATATCGAGTCTCTCATTTCCTGATCGCACACACACACACACACACACACACACACACATATGGGACACGTTGATATATCTGTGAAAAAAACTCTGATTATCCCAAGACTGGTAAAATAGATTCCTTACCTCAGATCAGATGTTATCCAAAAAGATTATTCCAATTCCTGATTGCCATTCCAAATATCGATCGCGTTTATTGATTCAGCGTTTGGTGCTGGAAATACATAATCCACGCATTTCTGAGGGCCGGCGATCACTTGGTCTCTTCAGTTGGCTTGACGGAAAAGTAAAATGAGGACGGTATCTTCCCAATTGAGCTCAGAGAGACTCTGCAACACTAGCGTGAGGCTCGATTGATGAAATATGAATTCAAATCGCCAATAAAAAAAAATACGACAAACAAACGCTATATGTTGTTGGCGGCACTCAACTGGCGGCATGAACTAACTACTTATAGCGTTGTTGGCATCCAAAGTGTTAATCTAGATCAGTGGTTCCCAAACTGTGGGGCACGCATCTCTTGGGACGCCCGGGGTGACCTGGCGGGTAGATGGGATGGAGGGAGAAAAAAGACGTTCCCATATATAGTTCTATGGTCGTGTTCCACTAGTCTAGTGCAGGGGTTCCCAAAGTTTTCAGGCCGTGACTCCCGAAATAACGGTGCCAGAGAGCCGCGACCCCCACTATTATAGGAGGTAAAAAATTATTAAATCTTTTTTTTCTTTTTTTGTCTTTTTTCTTTATAAATGGAAATGCATGGTTGTAACATGCAATATTTTATTGGCACCACTGCTGTACAAGTCTCTTTTTTTCACATGAAAGACACAACAACACAATAATAATAATACATAAGACATCACAGGACAGAAACGTATTGCAATAATGACAAGACAATAGAGATAAAATAGAATAAATAAAATTTAAACCGAAATAAAAATGTATTAATTATATTGATAGACATTACAAAAGAGATTCCTAATTACAACAATAACTGTTCACCCAAGGGCTGTCTAACCAACATAAAACATGTTAGCCATTGTAGTGCTGTACAAGTATTTTAAAGTGTTTTATCACTCAATAAATTTAATTAATAATAAACTCAATTAATTGTATCACTCTATCAAGTTGCCCCATGGGCCATGGCATGAAATTATTCATTCATATTAATTCAAGTATTTTTGCACGTGAGTGAAAGGTACATGCATCGTTTCAAATATTGTACTGCCACCAACTGGTTACAAATCAAAGTATTTTAAACAAGTGTTTTCTCACTCAATTATCAAGTTGCCCCATGACATGAAAGGGATTCAAGTATTTGCATGAATGCAAGGTACACATTGGTTCATACATAATATTGTATTGTCTCCACTGCTGTCAGACCAGAGTCGGCGCCAGAACCAATCTAACGGGGGGCATATGGTAACAGCGGGGGGCATACATTCCCATTCAAGAACTCAAACAGTGACATAAAATATAGGCTTCAGAAAACGAATTTCCCGTAAACCAACACACACATTTCAAATTTCAGATTTCAGTGCGCATAAGAGATAAGACAGTCTCTCTCTCTCTCTCTCTCTCTCTCTCTCTCTCTCTCTCTCTCTCTCTCTCTCTCTCTCTCTCTCTCTCTCACACAAACACACTCGCGCACACACACACTGAGTAGCACCGTGTCAGAGCATCGGCGAAACGAAACCACAAGTGACAAGCCTACGCATATTTAAGTAGGTACAGTACAACTATCACCATTGCCATCAATAAATATATGATAGCCATATAATAAATATACGAGGCTGGGCTTAACAAGTCAAAGTATTCTTAATAATAATAGCCTGAGGCTGGGCTTAACAAGTCAAAAGTATTCTTAATAAATTATAGCCCAAGGCTGGGCTTAACAAGTCAAAGTATTCTTAATAATAAATTATAGCCCGAGGCTGGGCTTAACAAGTCAAAGTATCCTTAATAATAATAGCCCAAGGCTGGGCTTAACAAGTCAAAGTATTCTTAACCCTTTACCGACCAAGTAACCATTTTTGGCCACTTCCCCATACAATATATTTAGCCAGGTGGGAGAGGGGGGATCTTTAATCTATGAAAAAAACTTCTTCCAGCCAATCAGCACAGGTCAGGCTATGACACAAATATTGTCACCATCCCATCTGACCAATCAGGATAGACCCTGGGGATCTGCAACTTCCTTCTTTTCACCACAGCAAAAAAAATGCAAATGTTTGCACCTGCTTCTACTCTTCAAAATCCATTATTTCCTCAACAAGTCATGGTGAATTGATGACATTTACTCATTTTTGTAGTTGAACAATCATTGTAAAGGATGGGATAGGTGTTTTTTGCATAGGATTAGTGAAATCAGGATTTGTTGTTGGCTAAAAAGTGGTGAAGCCATAAACGGTCCTATGCCCCTTCAGGTGAATTGACATAGTGTCCATTTTTAGACATATGCCCGATGCATCTAGTCAGTCACACTTAGGGTATTACTACTACCATGTAGTGCCATGTAGTATCCTGTAGTACCCTGTAGTACCATGTAGTGCCATGTAGTACCCTGTATTGCCATGTACCCTGTAGTACCATGTATTTCCCTGTGTAGTACCCTGTAGTACCATGTAGTACCCTGTAGTACCATGTATTACCCTGTAGTACCATGTAGTACCCTGTAGTACCCTTAGTACCATGTAGTTATATAGTTTTGTCCGCTATTCTTCTTTGGGCCTTTATCGGCTACTGTTGCCATGGCAAGGCAAATTCAAGAAAACTCCCAATACATTTGATTATTTATTTTATGTTATGAATCAGCCTGCCAAGTTTCATAGATATGCCCCCTAAGGAAAAATATGCCCCATAGCCCCCACATTTTTAGGGTACCGGTCGAGGGCCTGTTCACAGACACTTCGGTTAACCTTAATTTACAGGGGAACATTTCTGTTAAAAAAAATTCAAAATTGAAATAGCACCAAAATAACATTCTAGAGTTGAAATTGTGAATTTCCAGGTATTTCACGAAGTGATCGGTAAAGGGTTAATAATAATAAGGGCCAAGGCTGGCTTAAATTAAACATTATGACTTACCATTCTTGTCCGCGTCCTCCTGATGTGCGTATGTCCCTCCGCCTCGGTCTCACCTTGACGTTGAATCAACCACGCCATGCGGGCACTTCTCTATGGTTCCATATGGAAACGTCCGTCCTGGCAGTGCCCGTCCGGTATAACGTTGATTCCAAAAAGGATGTCCCAGTTATTGATTGCCATCTGGTAGATCGATATGTCCATTGGCTGGTGCTATATTCCTTTACTGCATACTGAATTCAGCGTCGCAATAACTAAGTATTCCATGGGGCTGTGGGCAGCCCTGGTGCTGCTAGCTTATTCCCCCCACGAGGCCCTGCTGTGGCTGCTTCGGTCGGGTCGCTGTTTTTTGTGATACATTTATCCAACGAACCTCTTTATTGTTATTGAACACTTCTTTTTTCTTTGCCTTCTTTCGTTGTAAATTCCCGGAGCCAAATTTCCACCCTTTATCGCGTTCTCTCGTCGACATTGTGTTAAAAAAATTTAGCACCACTCTGACTCAGTCATCCACCTTACTCTACACACCTGTCACCAGTCCACGTGCCAGTGCTTAACACTTTGAGTGCCGGCCTCCGTGTCCTATTTACCCCGTTGAATGCCACCACCCACTTCAATGATAGAGCTCTCATATTTGCGAACGCATAAACTATATCTTAAATTATGGCTATGTGTCTAATATGGCCGTCGCTTATCAATGACTTGTTTGCAGTCAACATTGTCGAAACGGATTGTTTTTTAATCTGTTCATTTCCTTTTTATACCATTTTGAAAACGCTCGTCTTTTGAAAGTTTCAGAACATTTCTGTGATAAATGCCCTTTACTGGAATACACAAAACATTTCGGCCTATTTATGAATCGTTTTCAAATAAACGCTAGATTATCGATAGTATGTGTACTTATGCACGCTATAGAAGCGGGCTGATAAATCGATTATCTTATTTCCTGATCGCACACAGACACACACATACACACATATGGCACACGCTGATATATAGGTGAAAATAGCTCTGATTATCCCAAGACTGGTAAAATAGATGGCATGAAATAACGAATTATGCCGTGGCTGGCACTCAAAGTGTTAATGGCAGCTTTTTATATGCTTGCCGCTTCAGATAGATGACGCACGCATCACGCTGCCTGTCGCAGGCATAGTGAGGAGTCTAATGTGAAATATATAAGCATGGATGTAAGTCACATTAGACGCCTGTAAGCTAAATTAGATTTTCGGTCTGTGATGGAAAGTGATTGTTAACATTATATTTATTTATATTTTTATATAAATAAAAAAAAAAATTATAATAATTAAAAAATAAAATAATTCTGGGGTGGCACCTCAGGGGCACCTGAGATTTCAGGGGGGGCACGTGCCCCTGGTGCCCCAGTGGTAAAATCGCCACTGCTTGCGAGCATGCAGAGAACATGCAAGCTCCACACAGAAAGGCCTGGGAGATATCCCACCTGGGTACCTGGCAACGCGGAAACCTGGGCCCTCATTCATCAACGTGACGTAGAAAATGTTCTATTTCCATACTTAAGCACAGAATTTAGAATGTGTGCACGCACAAAAAAAACGGGATTCATCACACGTGCGTACACAGGTCCTACGCCAGGGGCGGCGGGGGGGAGGGGCTAGCAGGGTCTTAAGCACCCTCTGAAAAAGGCTTAGCCCCCTCTAAGCCCCCCCTCCCAGTTATGTTTTTTATTTTATTTATATATAAAATACATTACGAATTACGAGACGGCAACATTATCGTGGGTTTGCGTGATGAGTATCTCCACCTCTTTTATTGTGAAGCTGTATCTATCTACCGGACGTCATCAAAAGCATGTCTGTCACTATAGCCAATTGAAATGCTAGAAATGGTCACGTGGACTGGGAGAACCAATGGAATAGTCCCACCGGGCCGCATGTATATTATTTCACTTCCGCGTTCGAGCTGCGTGCGAGTTCAAAAAACAAAACAAACATCTTTGGATAGAACGGGGAAATATAACGCTTCTTTTAATAAACAGGAGCCATACATAAAATACGGGTTTATCGCAACAGGTCGGTGATTCTTGCGTGCCGAGCCGACGTCCTCTCTGCATAATATGTGGCGACAACAACAACAACAACAACAACAACAACAACGAGGCAAGTTGGCAGATAAAGTAGCTGCTGCATTCAACGCCAATCTGGAATTGGAGGGCGGCGAGTGGATATGTGACATGTTTCAAACATTAGCAGGGATTTTGGAGGACTTAACAACAAACAAGGTATGGTGAGTCGTGTTTGCATGCATTCTGATCTGTTCGTCACCCGCCGCGGTGATCTGACTGCAACAGCTGATCTGCTGTTCATGAATGAATGAATGAATGAAAAACAGATTGCAGAATGGGTACAATACAGTACGGCGCAATACACACAATTGTTAAGGGGATGCAGACCAGAGAAAAACGTTTTTTTTTTTCAATATCAGTATATTAAATTAGCCATTGTTTTTGTTTGTTGCATTAAAATTCATTAGCCCCTGCTATAAACAATCCAGCCCCTCCAAAGCTCCCGCGAGGCCAATTCTCTGGCGCCGCTACGACCTACGCACACCTGTCATGATAAATATCACCTTGGTCCTACGCCGAGGCTTGTGCACACTTTCACGTATTTGCATACCAGAACCGCCCCGATTAACCATATACGGTAATGGGACACCCCCATGAAATGTGGAAAAGTGGACTAACCCAAGCGAACTCTGAGAGACTTCACTGAGAGCGAGATTGATCACCGAGGTCCGACCAACAACTTGAACGTATAATCTTCTGTGCGCCGGGAGCCAAGGATGTTGACTGACCCAGTCCTGCTACAGAACCAGCAGATTGACAGAAATAAATGACAAGAGATGACCCGACATTAAGCACTGTAATGACTGAAATTAAATCAATTTCAGCACGCCAACTCTGCGCTCTACAATGCCTATTGTGTGCGCTCGTCATGAGCCCGTGGTTCTGATCAGTCATTATGGCTTCAGTGGATAACCCTGATCTACATTGTGATGTTTTAGATACCCCAGTAATAACATTACAATTGAATTAAATACAATTAGGCCTGAATGAGACTCCGGCCACCGGCACATTATCAGCCAAAATGCGCGTTTATTGATGGAGCAAACTCTGAGAGATTGTTCAGAGGCGCTGCCGAACCAAGATATAATATGATGTGTATAATATAATGTGTGTAGAGGCATATGATACAATCTATTTTGTTGTTGGTATTAGGTAGCCTATGAATTACATATAATAGCAGCCAGCCTACATTTTGCAACAGTAACTTGCGCATATATAACACACAGCCCTGCGAAGCCTGCATACAGTAAACTAACTTGATCATTAATCTAGCTGTTGTATCTTTACGCTTATGAAAACATTAAATAATATGTATAGGCTATAGGCCGCCTATATTCTCAAATGGCTTAATGGCTTTCCGAGTCCTCGATATCCTCGCGGACGGACCAGTATTTATATGATCATATCATATTCATATTCATATTCATATCATAGTTTACTCTTATCAGCCTACCAGCATGTAATACGTTCTTTGTTAGAACTCAACTCGTTATTATTTTGCGCATAGATTGCAGAAATACGGGAACGTTTTGATTTAGGCTTTGACACAGAATACAAGTCATGATATCACCCACACGATATATGCTCTGTGTCCAGAGCATGTATGCTTTTCATTCATTTAAGACACATTTATTGCAAGGGTTTTGTATACACATACACTCAACAAATAACCTCTGTCTGTTCTCGTTGCAATGCGCGTTTATATCGTGGGTGTTCATATAACTTGTATTCTGCTTACAGCTTCGGGGTTCCACTTATTACGTTTAACAATGGCAAAGCCTTTTAAATATAATCAAAACGTTCCCGTATTTCTGCAATATATGCGCAAAATAATAACGAGTTGAGTTACGCGGAGCGCAGTCGGTGCTTATTTCCGCGTTGTAAAAATATTCTACCACCGGGCGCCAACTACGCATGGTCCGACCTGTGCTTAAATATACGCACAAAGTCAAGCACAAGTTAAAAAAGATGAATCCCACACTTTGCTTAGAAATTATCGTACGCACGGGTTACACACATATCTGTGCGTACGTCAATTTGATAAATGAGGGCCCTGGTCCCCAAGTGGGAATCGAACCCTGGACCTTCTTGCTGTGATGCGACAGTGTTAACCACTACACCACCGTCCCGCCATTTAAGCGGGGGGTCTGGGGGTCCCCCACCAGGACATTTTTTGTTACTTAGGTCTTAGGGTGTCTTCTCATTAGGAACAGGTGCTCTGCTCCGTCCTCTCGCTCCGTCCTTGAGTGCGAACTCCCCCCCTCCCTCTCCCCCCTCTGGTTTGCGTACACACTGCAGTCTTGGTTCGCTCCCAGCCAGGCACAATTGAGGAGAGCAACTCTCTATAGTCTATATATTTCTGAATTAACCAAAACAGTTACACGGGACATTTTCGCTGTACCTCGGGAAGTAATGTACCAGCTAAACCTACACAATGGTGGGATTTTGGATACTTTTCCTACACTAAAAACATTAGGGCCATGCCGCGCACTAACCAGATAGATTACAGACAGATAGACAAAACATATAACGAACAACGTAAAAGATAATATGCATATACTTGATCGCTATAGTCCCGCTGAACACAACTAGTCACAACGTCGGGCTCCCTTGCTTTGGATGGGCTAACCGGCCACATTACTGTGGGCACTGGTTGGTTTTGGCCGATTATGCTGTCCACTGCATCAAACCACGGAAAAGATATTGAAGCCTCATCTTCTTCACTTTTAGCTCGACATTGTTGACTGATCTGTTGTACCCGTGCACGCACATTTTCTAATAACAGCATTATTAGACATGCCAATCCAACGAAAGACGTTCTGGTCGCGCTGGAGAAAAGCCAAATCGGATGTTGCGTCTTTTACTTGTTATTTGTTATTCTACGATGCTAATTCATCTGTATCTGGATAACCAATTACCAGGCGCCGCCCCCATCGCTTCCTGATTCTACTGCGCAGACGCACCAACCGACCTGTAGGAGTCGCTGTCCACAACGCCCGATCCCCACCCATTAGTTTCCCACCCCCTAATACTGCCAATGTGTATTAGTACGGACGACCAGCTAAACTGAAAGCAATATGGAGCGCTGGGCTCGAACAGGCGAACCCAGCGTCTCCAGTATTCGTGGTGAGCGCCTTGCCCACTGCACCACGTAGCCGCCCTGGGGAAATTGATATCTATAGTCTGGTGTAGTTTTCGTCCAAATTAGAGCCTCCATTTTTCGTGGACGAAAACTACACCAGACTATAGATATCAATCTCCCCGAAATAACGCTACCTGCCTCGACAAAATCCGTGCATTGGTTATCCAGATACATGAATTATCATCTCAGATAAGTGGCTTTGTAGGCGTTTTAGCTTATCTTTTACAGCTTATGTTTTGGGCAATTATTAGAGGCTCCATTTTTCGTGGCAGAAAAATACATCAGTCTATAGAAATAAATGCATTCGAACAAGAAACCAATGTATAGACATAGCAATGGCAAAAAAATTGCCAGGCCTAATGCGAGCCAGGGAAGTCTTGGGCTTGTAACGTGGCTTCATCTCGAAGTTTTCATCCACTGAGCCGTGAGGCTCAACATGCTTGTTTGGTTGAGGTCTGAACTTGCCAAATTGCCCATAAATATCGTTTTTGTGGGTATTGTCCAGTTGGTGCTGTATGTTTTTATTTGCCTAAAATTCAAGCAAGCATGAAAGCATTATGCTTGCACACCACGCCCCGCTCCGTCGTCGGGGACACTGGCGCGCACCCGAGACCACCTATTCCAGCGGTCCAGGTTTGGAGCGAATCAGCGTCCCCGGTGACGGGGGGAGCGTTCTCATCACACTCTATTTTGGTGCGACCGTGCTCTGATTCGACCCCTGAATGGCTAGTGTGAAAGCCCCCAAAGACTTCAGTTCCTGCATTCTGGTGCAGGATTCTTTTTATTTGTACCCTTTAAATGCCAGTGTTTGTGATGGCATCACAAATTATTGTTAAAAAACAGGCTAGCATATGTATGATTAGCAACAACACTGATTTTGATGGATTTTCAGTTTTTTTGTAATGTCAGATTGGGGAAAAAAACTCACTCTTACCTTAAGCGACTAAATTGTCCTCTTCAAAAACGCTTGTTGAAATAATTTACCACTTTATATTTCATAAATCTTTTATTCAACTTCAGCCCTGATCATAACACCACATATTAATTTTATAATTCTAACCCTTTAAAATGCCAGTGTGTGTGATGGCATATATTTGCAATATATCAAATGCAAAGTAGATTTTTCTGGGGGGGATTATTACAGGCTAGCATGTGTCAATGATTAGCAACAACACTGATTTTGATGGATTTTTTGTTATTTGTAAGGGTCCCGCCTCCACCATTTACATGCGGCTCCCTTTGTGTGTGTGTGAGCAAGAGAGAGAGAGATAGTTCTCCAACTTGTGTGAGTTGCAGTGATCTCCTGGTTGTTCCCCACCTAGGTTATCTAACTATTGCGCCATTGCAACTAGAAACACTGGCCTGGCCTGCTTCTAAGTTCAGTGGCCTGACTGCATTAAATTTTTTTTTTTTTTTTTAATAACTTTTTTTCTTTCTGTTGACCCCCCCCCCCCCCCCCCCCCCCACGGCGGCTCCCCACTTTGGGAACCACTGGTCTAGTGGACTGCTGGCACAGATCTAACGCAGTGTGGAGAGAGGTCTATCAATGCAAGACTACCAGTGGAACAAAAAAAATCACAGCGGAACGAAATGTATTCAGATTTAAATACAATGTGTTGCACACAAGAGCTGTTTACAAACACTGTTGCTAGGTTGCCGTCACACGGTATCAGTTGGAGTCCGCTAGCTACTGTAGCTGATGCAACGTTGGCTATCCAGCCAGGGAGAGGAAAAATCGGAAAACTAAATGGAAACGTTTTTACACCGTCTGGAACTAAAAGAAAAGCTGACGTACCCATAACAAGTGTTCCAGGTGCGAAAGCAAGCCAAAATACAAGAAGTATGACGAGGCACACCTCTCCCTCAGAGTCCTCTGCTCTCCCCTGCCTTCACGTCTACTGAAGTCGCTGCGAATTTGCCTTCAGTTCGCCTAGTTTCCAATTACCCAAGGGGCGCCTGATTGAAAAAGTTTGGGAACCACTGTTTTAGGTTCACACTTCCACTCTGAGACACGTTGGGATTTCTGGTACCACTGGTGGTTATATTTTAGAATTTGTTGGGAGTGACGGAATTATATCAGTTATCAGAGCTAGAATGAGACTGTATTTGGTGTCTTCTGCAGTGAATGAGACTGTATTTTGTAGGGATGCACTGAATGGGAAATTCTTGGCCGATACCGAAAATAGGAAACAGTTGGCCGAAAACCGAATGCTGAAAGGCCGAAAATGATTAATATAAATATAATGTATTTTTTTTTTTTTTTTTTTTTGCTACCTGATTATGGCAAAAGACATGATTATGGCAAAACATTACTTAAATAATATTAATAATCACTATATAAAACATAATAAAACATTTATTCAGCACTTTTGAATGCATACATTAATTCCAGACTGACTGCTGAAAGATTGTACAATTTAAACATTTTCTCTTTGCATACAACAAAATGTGCATTAAAGTCAAGTGCATTTTCTTTTCTCTGTAGGATAACTACAACAAAGTGCATTCAGAACAAAGCCAAGGTGCTTTAAAACTGCATAACGATCTGCATAAAGACACACACACAGGACTGTTGTATACTATTTACTACATCTCCCATGACTCTTAGCGGGGGATGACGTAGCTTACGAGAGACGGGTCAAAGAGGAATGGAAGCGTTAGCTAGCTTAACGCTAACGTTAGTTCAAAAGGTTTTAACCGCGATGGGCATATAGTAATGGCGAGGATATAAAGCATGTTAAAGACTCAATTATTGGATGTGTTGCTCGCAGAGTTTATAGAAACAGCGTGACTCCCAAGAGGAGTTAGTTATCACAGGCTGCAGAACGCAGGAAGAGCTGCCAATCTGCTCACGTTACACGTTGCACGTTTTGATTACGTTATCACAACAACATTTTAGGTTACGAACGTTACGTAACCCTGTTCTTTGACATTCAGTGATATATTTTCGGTGCTAAAACCCTTTCGGCCGAAAGAGCCTTTTTAACCATTTTCGGCCATTAATTTTCGGTGGCCGAATTTTCTGTGCATCCCTAGTATTTTGCATCTCATGCAGTGAATGAGACTGTATTTTGCATCTCATGCAGTGAATGTGGGCATTCTTGCCAATAAATTGGGACTTTTTGTACAGAGCTATTTCCTAATGATTAGCAGAAAGATAGTGTCTGTTTTGGATTATGGAGATGTGATTTATAGACATGCGGCTATTGCGGCGGCTTCCACTCTTAAAGGGGAACTATCTTTATAAATGGCATTTTCCAGTGGTTTGCATTGTTTTCTAGCAATGTGGGGTTGTACCAACACTGACTAGATGTGAAATTCTCATTCAGTCTCATTCCTCCAGTTCAGCTGAGACAAAAACCTCCCCCACTAAACTAAGCCATTCTGAATTTACGTCGATCTGTGACGTGTAAGAATTCTGATCTGCCACCGCCCGCCCACAATCAACTGTGATACGTTTATATGAGCAGCGAGTGGAAATAATGCGGAATCGGTTTCGACAGCAGAGACCTTCAGCTGTTCACACACAGTGAATCACACACAGAGAACTAGATAAAACGGGTGGGAGGGAATGGGACTAGCGCACGCCCGTATTCCGATCCGTGCATTGCAATAATATTCACGGGGGTGTATATTGTCATTTGAAACAAGTTACCAATGCATTGTCCCGTGGGATTATGCCCCCCTTGGCGAAATTAATTAGTCCCACAGAACCATGCGTGAGCACACACACATAGACACACATGAAAACACAGAGACGCGCACACACAAATTGCCGCCTCGCGTATGAGAGCCTCTTCTGAGTCTTCTCTCTCTCTCTCTCTCTCTTCCCCCCCCCCCCCCCCAAAGGTATCTGCCGGTGCAGATGGACTTTGCAAGGGCAGAAAGTGGTGCACCAAAGTACTTGATTAAAAATACATTAAAAAAAAAAAAAAAAAACGTACAGATGTGTTCCATAGACTCACAGGAATCGTGTGAAATTGCTCAAATAGTGAAAAAAATATTGCTAAATATGAGCCCTTTTTAAGCCATTAGACTCTATCATTCAGCCATCAGATTTATCACCGGTGATAATGTGGTGACCATTGTATCTTATATAACAAGGTTAGGTGGTCCTCTCTGGCAGAAAGACTTGAGTTGCATTGGCATCTGTTTCTATATTAAACCATACTTGGAGATTGTACAAAGTACATCACTTCATTATTGGACTGGACCTCTGGACCCCATTGTACACGATCCAGTGAATGGCTTACACTTGAAGTGCCTTGAATTTGTACTGAACTTGGTAGATCTGTTGGCTTCTGTGCCCCTGACTCATGGAATACCCTGCAGAATACATTGCAATGAGGTACTCTACTGTCTATGGGTTGATTTAAAACCTTGGTGACCAAACGGGATGAGAAAAAACACGTTTGCTGTTTCAAAAATTATTGATGCAATGTGATCTATGAATGTAATTACTCGACGACGCTGTAAATTAGTTTAATCATGCAGTGTATTTTCGAGAATAAATAAAGCTTGAATAAATAACTGTAGTTCTGGTCAAATATCAGTCAAGGTAGCAGAAGCAGTCGATAACGTGTAGCACAGAGTGCGTATTGATCCCTCTGATATGGAGTGAATCTACTCATTGGGCCGCTATCGACTCTCCAATCAAGGAGGAAATCAAATGTGGCGCACAGCAAATACTGTACACATCATACCTGACCTCATAGCATCCTCCACTCAATATAGTCCTGCCCCCCCCCCCCCCCCAGCACCATGGCAAGCGTCTATATCGGAAGGCTGTTTTTTTTTATGAAAGTCTTGTTTCCGTGCCATTTATGAAAAAGCGCACTTATCGACACCTTTCACTGGGGGCTGTGTTTGCCGTAGCATGGGGGGGCGTGCGCCGCTGACACGTTGGCATTGTGAGTCAGAGAGAGAGAGAGAGAGAGATTCAGGCTGAAGTGGAGGAGTAGGCGCTCACCTCTGTACAAACAGCCATTGACCTACAATACCAGTCCAGGTTGTGTCAACTAATACTACATCCTGGTTTCCTGTCATCCCCCGACCCCATGTTCTTTCACCCTGTATTTCCTTCTTTTTCGCCCCTCCTCCTCTTAAACACATCTCTCTCCTTTCTCCCTCTCGCCTCCATCCATCCAGGTACACTCCGGTGGGCCGCTCCTTCTTCTCGGCTCCAGAGGGCTATGACCATCCCCTTGGCGGGGGCAGGGAGGTCTGGTTCGGCTTCCACCAGTCTGTACGGCCCGCCATGTGGAAGATGATGCTCAATATTGACGGTGAGGACACAGGAAGACTTCTATAAACAATGTGATGGCTTGTGTGCATGGCTAACTTCCTTTTCCAGAGACTGCTGCTGTTGCTCATTGCTAGCGGACAGCATCCTCTATTCCTTGCCTCACTCTCCACATCACTGTGATAACTTGGAATAGTGTTTTTTCAGATGAAGTCACTTCTTATTATTAGTGGAAAATGTCCAACTGTCAGAGGATATGTGTCAGGGAATGTGTTCTGGCCATGTGCACACTTCAGGGGGGCTTTGGACAGGGGTGGGTGGGTGTGTGTCTGTGTGTGTGTGTATGTGTGTGTGTGTGTTGGAGGGACTTTGAGGAAGGTGGGTTCTTGGCTGCCTAGGCGGTTGCTGTGGCTACAGAGGCGGGCGCAGTGTGTGTGTGTGTGTGTGTGTGTGTGTGTGTGTGACTGGTGGGTGGTGCCGAGGTCGGTAGGGGAGCATTTTGGGGAGGTCAGGGGGGCGGGTAGCTTTTGTTTTGTGCCAAGTGCTTGAGAGCTCTGTTTCTGAGTCTCTCTCTCTCTCCCCCCTCTCTCTTTCAAGTTTTCCCGCTCTCTCGCCCTTAGAAAAATCAACTGCTCCCTTCTCAAGCCTGTCCCACATGAGCTAGAGAGGCTAGAGAGAGAGAGACCAACCGTCTACAAATTACCCCCCCCCCCTTTTTTGTCTTCCGTTTGCCATTGTGTATCCAAACGATGAGAATGTTGGAGTGTAAAAAGAGCGGCAAGGCAAATGAGCGCCAAAGACAAGACTATCTGTGCTTCATCACACACACACACACACACACACACACACACACACACACACACGCACACACGCTGTTTACCACACTACTACAGTCACAGACGATCAAAAGGACGTATAGAAAATAGTTTTTGATCACAGAGGGATGAGACCTTTGGATTTTACATTGACATCAATGACTCAAACAAACGGGTGTCAAAACAAACATGACGCGTGGCCGGTGGGGGGTTGGGGGGTATAAGTGATGTAATTTCCTGCAGGGTAGATGTGTGTGTGTGTGTGTGTGTGGCAGTCACCTGCGCTCTCGTCATGTGTAATTCCCGACCGGCTCGCCCACGGATGTAAGGTTCGCAGCACAGTAGTCGTCACACAATGCAGGTGGTGTTGTTGTTGTTGTGGCTCAGTGTGACGTCAGAGCCTCTTCTCGCATCACACCGAGCCACAACAACACCTGCATCTCTCTCGGTTTCTCTGGAGCCTTATTTCTCTTTCTCTCTCTCTCTTCTCCCTCCCTCTGTTTTACCCACGACAAATTGTACTCACTCACTCACTCACTCATGGATTCACTCACGGTTGAGCGCATGCCCAGATCCAGTACATGCTTCTAGTGGCTTTATCCTGCACTTGCTAACATAGTGCGGAGAACAACACCTTCTCTGCATCTCCCTAAATCATCCTCAAACAGAATTATTCTGCTTACAATTGAAAGATATTAACAACACAAAAGCTGCCCCTAGCTACGCATCGTCAGAGGCAGCTTCACTTCAGCTCAGCACGGACAATTAACCCTTTTCAACTTTCCCTTTAGTTATTTGTGTGCATCAGTAATTAAGGTGAGAATTTACTCATGTTTCTTGTAGAGCAGGTTTATTGCACACCTTCTGTGTATTTCACAGTTTGTGTTTGTAAAATGAATTGAGCCGAGGTGCACTAGCTTACATTGTGAGTCGTTGACGTTAACAACCTTGATTCTCGGAATACCACCTGTACTACGGGGAGTGGTCTTATAATGGCGCTCTAGGGATACAGGTGTCCCGGTAAAGATGCCGCTACTGTGGAGTGATAATTAGCCCCTTTCCCAGTCAGCTAGTACGTAATTTCAATGTGTGGAATCAATGGATTCCTTGCAAACTCAAGATTGATGACTTTGTGCTTGCTTAAAAACTCAGCCTGGTAAGCCGCCGTGACCCACTGCGTATTGTAACTAATGCTAATGATGTTAACGGGCTGTTAATAGCGTTAGTTGCGCCGTGGTTCTGGGCGGTTTTGTGCTTGTTTCTTTTGTTCTTTTCTTTTTTTTATCCACTTTTTCTCCCATTTTCTATATTTTCTCCCATCCCAATTTTTGTATCATCCAATTCAACCCTCCCCTGTCACGAACGCTGTTTCTTGCCTCCCACAAGCCGGCTGCAATGTGGACTAAGTCATACATAGCACAAGTCCCCTCCGGTACTTGAGGTAACAGCAGTCGCATCTTTTCACCTGCGCAGCTCGATCTCTCAGTGGCGAGGAGTAACGCGTGGGAGGCTCACGCTGCCCCCGACACTTCCTGATTCTACTGCGCAGGCGCACCAACCGACCTGTAGGAGTCGCTGTCCACAACGCCCGATCCCCATCCATCAGTTTCCCACCCCCTAATACGGCCAATGTGTATTAGTATGAACGACCAGCTAAACTGAAAGCAATGTGGAGCGCTGGGATCGAACAGGCGATCCCAGCGTCTCCGCATTCATGGTGAGCGCCTTGCCCACTACGCCACGTAGCCGCCCGCTTTTGTTCTTTTCTTATCTCTGTCTCAAAGACACTTTCCCTGCCATCTTCCCATCTCTCTCTCACTCTCCATCCACCCATCCATGTGGAGGAAGCATTAACCCTCTACCTGCCAGCTTCCTCTCTGCATAATGCCAAACACAAGCCTTCAGATGTCTACTTGTTTGGCAAGTTGGGCTCTCTGCTACTTAAGCTGTGCTATTGCGTCATGTCTGATACAGTAGCCATGTTGGGTTCATGTCCTTCTTAGCCGGGGCCCAAGACACAAGCTGGCAATCATGTCTTAGTCTCCCAGTTAAATGCTTAAAGTTGGCCTTTAACTATTACAGTTGTAGCTAGTTACAGAACAGGCCAATCGGACTATAAGCCAGGGGTGCCCAAACCTTACTAGTGTCTAGATCCCATATCCGGGAAGGACTTTTGAACATGTATTTAACATTTTGGGTGGTGGGAGTAGTTAAGGTAAGGGATAGAAACCATATTTTAGGTGAAAATTATGAGTTATGCCTTCACAGCTATGGCAGAAAGTGACAATTCCCATGGAAACATCCTTCCGGGCTATGAGATCTAGGCCATGTCCGGACTAAACCAATTTTGGTCGTATCAGTCAAAGTATTTTATCGTATGCACCTTTCATCCACACGGAACTGTGTTCTGGGAGCCTGAATGCGGCATTTTCTGAGACCGGCTCCCAGAGTGGGCAAATCTGAAGACTTGCGTTGTCATATTTACAAGCCTATGCGCATATTTTCCTGAACCGATGACGCGATAGCCCACCTCTCCCTTAACCCGCATGTGCAAACTCAGCCAACATCACAACAACGATGGCATCGTACAGAGTAGTTGCGTTCGTGTTACAGAAGCTATTGAGCTTGATCAGGCTTTTACAGCTAAATGTACTGCCCCTGTACTACCACCGTCGACAACAGATTGACATCTCCCTTAATGCGCATGCGCAAACTCAGCCAACAAAAAAGAAACATGATACATATGTCTTATATGTCCAGATATGTCCTGGCTAGAAGTTTTTATTAAACACCGGGCCCCTCATTTATCAACAATGCGTAGAAAGTGTTCTATTTCCGTTCCTACGCACGGAATTTAGAATGTGTGTACGCACAGAAAAGTCAGGATTTATCATACGTACGTACACAGGTCCTACGCACACCTGCAAGTACTCCGTGTTGATAAATGCCACTTGTTCTACGCTCCGCACTCGTGCACGATTTTAAGTATTTGCATATAGAACCGCCCGTAATTAACCATATACGGTAATGAAACACCCCCATGGAATGTGGAAACATTTACTAAACCGAGCGAACACGTGTTATGGGAGAAATACGCGACAGGCTGACAGACGTGTACACACGGTGATATCGGATATGATATCTATTAACTTCCTAAAGACCATTGCTGCCTGGGCAGCGCAAACACTAATAAAGACCGTTAACCACTGTTTGCCGTTGGTGTCATTAATAACCATGCTGGAATATGACTGCCTTTTTTCGTTTCGTTCGATTAATACCCAGGGATTAAAGTTCTCTGTCAATTTGATTCCAAATCGCAACGGATTTTGCGTAAATGTTCTACCTGCATATGATTTGTAGAGGCATACAATCTATTTTGATGTCGGTATTAGGTAGCCTATATAACAATAATATGAGAGCATAATAATACTGCCATGTAGCGGCTACATTGTAGCCTACACCATGTGTAGCCTGCCTATATGTGATCAATACAAACTTGAACTTGAATTCCATCATGTCTGTGTGCGGGAACTCACAAGGCTGTTGTCACAATGTAAATAAAAACGTGCACTGAAAAGTTACAGTATGTAGATGGTCAGTCAACCCTTGCAAAAAGTATGAGTTTTATTTAATGAATTGAAAACATAGCATTGATATATGCAAAAGCAAACTGGCAATAGAAAATATGTTAAAAATAATCTAGTTCCCTTAAAACGCTAACGCTATTAAATAAAAATATACAGTTTAGGTTAAAATAAGAATATGACTTGGCCTGGAAAAAAAGCAAATTGCACGCTCCATGGTGACTCTTTCTTGTGCGTGAGTGTGCCCGGTGTAGATGCGCTCCTGTTGGGGTTGATCAGAGGAGTCATCCATGGCTTCAGTAGAGTACAAAAGAAGGAGGTGTCTCGGGTATAGCGGACTCTAGTTAATATTATGTTCTCTCGGCAATTAGACTGCCCCTCATTCATTCCTATCTGCTATCTCTGAAAACAGTTCCCCGCGGAGCGCAGTGAGTGCACCCTGTAGTATTCCGATAACGCTATATATAAACCATGCTATAGGGTTTGACAATAATTACACTAATGTCGCTATTTTACAATGAACTATAATGAATTACGGATCATATGAACACGTCAGTGTTGAAAGTAAACTAATGCATGAAAGTCCGTCTCATGGTGCGTGCAGTCTTCATATTCTACCGCTGGGCGCCAGGTACGCACGGTCTGAGCTGTGCGTATATATACGCACAAAGTCAAGCACACGTTCAAATTGATAGTCCCACACTTTGCTTAGAAATGATCGTACGCACAGGTTACGCACGGGTTACACACATCTGTGCGTACGCAGCATTGATAAATGAGGGCCCGGGAGGCTACTGTGATGAAATACATGATACGATACTAGCTAGAGATTAGCGTCACATAGCAGGTATTTTTCTGAAAACCCAAATAAGATAGCTAAGTAGCCAAGCACATAGCATACGCCTTCAGTTGATCATGACAAATCCTCTCTTACCTTGACGATTAAAAAGTCTCCATAATTTAGTAAATAGTATTCCCATGGCTGGTGTTGAGATTTTACGATGCCAGCTTGTGAGAATTTGTTGTAGCCAGCCAGCTAGCGTTGATGCTATTCAATGCTATCAACATTAGCACTAACATAACGTTACCCAACTAACGTTAATGCCATTCAGAATTAGGGATGCCCCCCGGACCCCGGTTCTATACGGGAACCGGTACTAAATTAGACAAAAACTGAGTTAACTGAGATACTCGAGAAATTATTATTATTATGAGGTTTTTTCGAGGAATTTAAACGTTGCAAACTATCTCTCCTCTCTGTTTGCACGAGAAGCGAGCCACAGCGAGCCATTACACACACTCGTCGCGAGCCGCTCACACTCACACATACACATACGGGTACTTAACACATTGGCGGCCACTGGGATGAGTCTAATTAATCTCAAGAGGACCGGGAAATGTAAACGGACGTGGGGCTGTTTGTAGAGCTAAATCTATACTTTATAGTATTGCTATCTGTCCATTCTCATTGTCAATGGATTCCATAAACCGTCCCTTCAAAATGGCTTAAAGAAAAAAAAAATCATCAATACTTTCTCATTTTATAGCGCCGTGAATATAAGCGTTATACAGGATTTGGTCTAGTATATTTTCTGGAAGGCTAGATATAGGGCTAATAGCTGCTAACGTTATATCCAATGGCATTTCCGTTTTACAGATGCTACAGTTAAAACTCAAACTGCATATGATCGGCACGATCCTCAAGCATGTATGCATGAATGGGGGGGGGGGGGGGGGGGCGGGGGACGTCGTTTCTTATAATTGATTACCAATAATTAGGGATGTCCCGATCCGATCACGTGATCGGAATCGGCGTCGATCACGTGCTTTTCAGAGTATCGGGGATCGGGAAAAAATTATAATAAAAATCGGCAGTCAAAAAAAAAAAATTTTATTCAACAAACATGACCATGTCCACGTCTTAAACTCATACGGAGGCCTTAGTTTTGGTTTTAAATTACATAATATATCATCATTAATGTATTTATTGTCACACAGAGCAGAATAATTATCCACAACAAACACATTCCCCTTTAATTTTCACCGTTGCAACAAACATTCCCTTTAATTTAGACGCTACACGCTACACGCGAGTCGCGACCACATCACAACAACAACACGTCGCTCCCGAAACACGGTTAATATCCACTGACTTGAGCAGCTAGACTTAATGTCAGAGGTTTGGAACTAAGCATTTAAAAATAGAAAGTCAAGCCAGTTGCAATGTTTGCAAGGAGGAGATTCCGCGTGGAGGAAAAACTCATGAAGCAGCAGGCTGGAGGCGAAGTTTTCAAACTAACTTTTCAACAGGAGGATAACGTTACGTGACTTTATCGTCGGCGTTTCAGACCAGAATGGACCATTACGTAAGTCGAACACTGAATGTATACTAATGTGCAAACATATATTGAAAATTTTAATATTTCTCATATGAAGCAGAAGCACATTTCTCAGGGTGAATGTAATAACAAACGCCTCCGCGCTCGCGCCCCGGATATAGGCAACAGATGGGCTTGTCTCACTCTGCCAGTTTCTGACAAATGCGTCAAAATTGATTACTAATGTGAAAGATCGGATCGGAAACGATCGGATCGATAGATATTTAAAATCATATGATCGGGATCGGATCGGAAGCAAAAAAAGGCGATCGGGACATCCCTACCAATAATCGTGTTCGTCTAACTAGCCACATAGGCCGATCGGATGGATGGCTATCAAAACAAGGGCCGATCGGGATGTACTTTACGTGAAAAAGATCTTACCGTGGTCCGGTGGGATCCCCCTGAGCATTTCCCCGTTATCGATCACCATCTGGTAGATCGATATGTCCATTGGCTGATGATAAATCCCCTTATTGCATAGTGAAATCTGCGATGCAAAACGTAATCCAAGCTACAGGCTGCAGATCCAGAATCGAGCTAACATAAAACTCCATTGAAAGTAAAAAAAAAAAAGACTGCTCCGTTCAGCCACAGGGCACACTGCATTATCGCGATAGCGCCCCTAAGAGGATCTGGCCGGTATTGCACCTTCTCGAATTCAAAGAGTAGGGTAAATCTGCAGTGCCGCTCTGCGACCTTGAATAGGTTATTAAAATGGAATAAACAACTTGCCACGGATATATCCGTGCTTCTGTCCACAACGGGTGGAATCGAAACACGGAGATATCCGTTGTTTGTCCCCATTGTGTTAAGGAAGGTGCTGTCCGTGGCTCCATGCTGCTGAAGCGCGCAGCACACAGACAGCTCTGCATGCGCTCATCATGTCGGAGAGAGCGAAGCGCTCGAAAGTATCGGTATACTTTACGAGAGTCAATGCCAACAACGCACGTTGCCACAAGTGCAACAAAACATTTGCCAGTAAGGGTGGCAATACGAGCAATTTATCAAAACATCTGTTGGCAAAACATAATATTAGTGTGCAGAAATGCGCCGTATTCAACTGCTTTGCTCGCAGTGTTCCATCTGCATCCACGTCCACTGCAGGTAAGCCAAGATACGGAGTTAGCTAGGCTAATAACGAATTATTACGAATAGGCTAATAAATCAAATATAATTGCTTAGCTACAAATATATTTGAAAGATGACAACTTTTTATAGATCGTCAGGCTGAGGCTGCAGCCACCATGTCCCAGCCCACCCCTCCTCCCTCTACCACCACCGGTCCCAGCCAAGCCCAAAGTCACTTCACCCTAGCAGCTAGGAAGGATGACAGAGGATAGGGTGAACGAGTGTTTTTATGTTACATTTGTTGTTTATTATAAAAAGTCAGACACATTTAAAACATTGTTGCTGAAGAAATAATATTTATTTATAAAGTTATAAATAATAAAGCAATGTCGATTCTGTTCTTAATTAATTGTCTTTTTTTCTTGCAAAAAAAAAAAAAAAAAACCCCGATAAGAGTATCGATAAAGTACCGAACCGTTAAGCAGTATCGATAAAATCCTAACGATACCCATCCCTATTCAGAATTTATTAACATAGCTACAACACACAGTAACATCATCATTCATTGTTTACAATGCACGGGTGGAGCTAGTCGAAAGGACTGGACACAGACAAGTTAAACATCAGTCAATTAATTTAATACAACAGGTAGTTCGAGCTGCCTCCGACCACACTACGGGGCTATTATATTATATACGGCTTTGACGCGCTCTTTCTCTCCTGCCGATTAAAATCAGCAGCTCTTCCTCCACCTCGTTTAGCTGCATTTGCGCCACGGTGTGTGTCTCTGGAAACTAGCGTCAGCTCAAAAGTACAGAACCGGACGACACAAGTTACTCCGCTAGCGAAAACAACGATAACACTTCCGGTCGGGGGGTTTCGAAATAAAAGAGCGACGTCTAAAACAGGAAAGTTTATTTTGTACATTTGTAGCCCGCACTTATTTCTTGAGACGATTTCGTTTTTACGTAAAACTTAAAAAAAAAATAAAAATAAAACTATCGGATCCGTCTTCGTCTGGACAAGGCCCTAGACACATGATGGAAAGATGACGTTTGGAGGTGGGCTGAGGGATCAGAAGAATGCAACTGGACAATTATAATTTCTAGTCATTTAGAAATTTGTCTTTAGGTGATATTAGGACTTCCGGTTGAGCGAGACATAGAGTAAGACGTTGGTGTAGAAGCTCCTGCAGACTCGACTTTTTTTACTAGTATATTTGCGCTTGTTATGCTTAAACAACTTTAAAAATACCTGAAACTACTTATTACTGAGTTTTTCAACCTTGGAAAGGGCTTACAATGCCAAACAGACGCGGTAAATTAAGATCGCCGAAGCCTGGTCAACAATCCCCGCTCTCGGGTGATTCCCCTCCCCGCTCTGATTACTACCATTCCCACCCCGCAGCAACACCTATGGAACACGCCGACTTGAAACTAGAGCTTCTCGCCGACCTGCGTAAGGATATTGCAAACATCTTCAAGTCAGAACTTAGAGCAACGCTCTGTGAAGATTTGTATACAATTAAATCCGAATTACAAGCGGTGAAAACTCAACTCGCCACCGACAGAGCAGCAACACAATTGGAATCGGATGCGCTAAAAAGGACATTGGAAGAGATACAACAAGCCCTGTCGGCTTGCTCCGATGAGCCCTGTCGCACTCCAGAAGGAGAATCAAAGCCTCAAAGCTGAAATGGCCAAACTGGAAGATAAGCATGAAATAATATCAGGATGGTGGGGGTCCAGGGTATCTAAGTGGATATGGTCCTGTAGCCCATTCCATGCCCAAGGTGCGAAGCTTGAAAAAGCTGTTCTTCCTAGTTCAGTGTTTATTCTCGTTTTTTTTTTTTTTAAAGTAGCCATCTTGTGGACCTGGTATGGTAGCTGCTAGAGGCAAAGCTAATTAGGATGGAAAGATATAGGGGAAGCTTCCCTAGGATGGCCTTATATATAAAAACAAACATGTGGGATTTCCTCCGTACGTACAGAGAGGTCCATCCTACCATTTGGTAAAGCACACAATGGTGAGTAAGCCCTTTGGCACTAGTGATAAAGCGCAGTGGGATGAGGCCATAGAGAGAATACACACCACTATGTCCTGTGCTCGTCTCAGCCTCATACAACTCAAAGTACTGCATAGAGTTCATTTCTCCAAATCCAGGCTCTCCGAGATATACCTGGAGGTGGAGGATAAATGCAGCAGGTGTCATAATACACCCTGCGATCTTAGTCACATGTTTTTTACGTGTCCAGAACTCCACACCTACTGGAGTGGTATTTTTGACACTTTGTCCACAGTACTTAATTTCGATCTGTTGCCATGTCCACTGATAGCAATCTTTGGAACCCTTATTGAGACACTAGCTCTTAACTTAACAAAAAACAATTATCGCATTTACATCTCTCTTAGCGAGACGCATTATATTGTTAGACTGGAAATCCGCCAACAGTCCTTCCATAGCACAATGGCTCAACAGTGTCATGTTCTTTCTCAAACTTGAGAAAATAAAATACGCTATCAGTACAAAATGTTACAACATATGGCAGCCCTTTATAAGCTATGTTAACGAACTACAGCGTCTGCCTCCCGGTTGAACCCAATGTTCACCTGCTCTCTCAAATATAGTCTTGTTTGCTGGGTCTCTCCTTCCCATGTGAACTGCACTGCGGATTCTGTCAGGCCTCTCCTTTTTGGGTGAGTTGACCTGGTGTCCAAGGGGTTCTCTCCTTCCTGTGTGAATGGACCTGCTGGATCTACCGGAGCTCTCCTGTACCTGTCGAGCGGACATTAATTAGATGCTGGATCCCACTCCAGCCACTCCCAGTAGTTAAGGACTTAAGTGCTCCGCACACGGCGGGCGATTTTTGTGAGGTGACCGATTTTTTAAGCGAGGCGACCGACAGAATTGTATCACCTCCATTGTTATGAATGAGACAGCCCACACGGCACGAGATTTTGAAGCGACGGTCGCGCAGCTATTTCTGTCGCCTCGCTAAAAATCGCCTCTATCCTATTTTTTGAGGAGACGACAGGCGACACAGCAAGGACAATGAGGAAATAACATGACTTCTACAGTAGAAGTAGTACAGAAGTTCTACTGATGTATTATTTGTACACCATTAATTTATCAATACATTCATTGATCAATAACCTACGTATTATTACCATGCTACTTATGTTCATTATTATTAACAGGATTTTTTTTTTATAAATAACGTTAGTTGGAGAAGCTATAGTGGCCGCTTGTCATTAACTAATAAATGAACAATGCGCCACGATGCACCTACTAGTGTTTTTATACTCGGGTAACAAAAGAAGTTGTGGATGTTGACAGAGTTTAATGTCCAGGCTGCAGCTGATGTAGTTTATAAGGTTTATTGTCCAAAGAAATGATGGTTGAGAACAAAACAGTTTGCGTCTTCAGTGAAAAAACATCCTCTCTCAGCAGGTGCATAACATTACTTATCCAATCGGTGCCTATTGAACGTATTGTAGCGATCAGTCATGCAGTAATGTCAGGAAGAATGAGGAGAGGTTGTATTCGTATATGGTGGTTTAATTCCAGCTCAATATGGGTTTTACAGGTTAATATTCCCTCGTAATGCACAACACAGCTACCTGCTAATACGCTCTCTTCACGACAACCTAGCGTTGTCGTGAATAAATCTTAAATTAAAAAAATTTGTCTTTAGATCTTATGTCAAGGCGTTTGTTAATGAAATACCTTGTAATAAGCAAGTTAATAACTGGGCTACAATGGTCGAACGGACTTCCCACCACAGTTAGGACAGCCGAAACCCGACCCAATCTTTCGCCGTCGACTAAAGACACACTTCTTCAATCAATATCTGAAATGAAAAAAAGAAGGAAAAAAAGAACTAACCTTCTTACTGTCATGCACTCTTCCTAATACTAACATACACTCAACACTGTAGCACTCAAGTCTGAACACTTTGATGAACATTGTTACTCAGCTGATGGAGCTGTACCCTTCCTGCTGACTTGTCGTACAAAACTTGTAAGTCGCTTTGGATAAAAGCGTTGGCTAAATTACATTACTGTAAATGTAATGGTAATAAAATTAAATAATTTTATTAATTTGTGTGAAAATAGAACAGAATACATATCTGATGTGTCTCTGGAACTCTTCGGGAGGCCAAAAAGAACATTGCAAAGTGTCATATATGTGGCCCACTGGTTCTACTTTGAGCAGCCCTGTTAGGTACAGTAACTGCATGGACTTTCATTAGGCATGTGGTCATTGGCGGTACTGCAGATGAAACACCTGTTTCAGAGTCAGAGATTTTATTTGCCATGTATGGACGAATCCACATTGGAATACAGGTACAGAGCAATACTGTGTGTCTACAACTAAACCAATACAGGAGCAGAGTAGAAACGGTACAGAAAAAAACATGGACAGTAAGGGGGGGAAAAAACAGTATAAAAGGACAAATGCTAGGATTAAGATCAACATCCCCTAAAGTGAATATCATAGTAAAGTGCATAATGCACAGACACACAGAAACAGCACGTCCACAACCTGACAAGTAACACACCAAATTAAGAATAAGATAATATACAAATCTAGCCTTTGGGGTTATTCAGGCTGCGCACAGCACTGGGGAAGAAACTCTTAGTATCTTGCAGTGTAAGCTCATAATGTCCGACTTTATTGCTATTTCCTACTGATGTTATGCTGTTCTTCATACTGGAACCAGCAGCTCTGCCTAAAACCCACACCACAGTGAAGTGACAGCAAAGCAGTTTGCTTTCCACTATGATGTTAAGTGCTTTTTACAATGGCCCCATTAACTTAGTTTTATGGCTAACTAAGGATGAGCTGGCTATCCAGTATGAAGCACAGCATGGATTGTGCTGAGAATCCTACCCTTTGACAGTATTATTGATGAGCAGGAAATGGGGCTAGGGGTCCAAGATTCTGAACTCTGGCTTTTGGTTTTATATAATAAGGAGAAGACGCACACACGAGGTACAAGACAAACCATAAATCATACTCACTTAGTGTCCCTGCAGATTTCAACATTTAAGTTACATTTAAGACTTTTAATAGAATTCAACATTTCCACCAAACACATTCAAACGCAACACAGAGAAGCATCGCAATGATTTTATGATGAAATGTAATTTCAGTCTTTTCAAAAAGCACTTGGAAAGTGCTACATATCTTTTTTCAGAAACATGCTTCAGGCTTCCATCAACATCCCTAACAACAACAACACAGTGTCTGCTTCAGAAAGATGCTTCAAGTTTACTCTAGCATCCCTAACAACACACTGTCTGCTTCAAGTTTCCTGTAGCATCCCTAACAACACAGTGTCTGCTTCAAGTTTCCTGTAGCATCCGTAACAACACAGTGTCTGCTTCAAGTTTCCTGTAGCATCCCTAACAACACAGTGTCTGCTTCAGAAATATGCTCCAGGCTTCCAGTAGCATCCCTAACAACACAGTTTCTGTTTCCAATGCAAATGTATTTATGATGGACTGATGGGACTTCCAGATAAGTCATCCCCATCTCTTTCCATCGCACGTCACTGTAATGTACATGTACGTTTTTATATGTGACAAATAAAACAAAACTTGAACTTGTTTACTATGTTTGAACCTTCATTGTGTCTGTGTTACAGTATCTGCCACGGCCTTCTACAAGGCCCAGCCAGTCATCCAGTTCATGTGTGAAGTCCTGGACATCCACAACATTGACGAGCAGCCTCGGCCCCTCACCGACTCCCACCGGGTCAAATTCACCAAAGAAATCAAAGGTGAGGAGGCCGATCAAAGAAAAGAGACAAGTGGTTAACAGTACGGCTGTGTTCAGGTTCTGCTGTTTACAGGTAGCTTGGCCATGTGGCAGAGCCCATGCTCTTTGTATCCATAGACATCCTTAAAACTGTGTTGAACCTCTGAAATATTTTAATAAAATATGTATGCATAATTTAATTGGTGGATTTAAATGAAGCATTTATGTAAATGTGTGAATGAGGCTGAGAGAAGTGACTCTCATCCTAATCCAGGTGTGTGTGTGTGTGTGTGTGTGTGTATGTATGTGTGTGTGTGTGTGTGTGTGTGTGTGTGTATGTATGTGTGTGTGTGTGTGTGTGTGTGTGTGCTCTCCACCAGGTCTGAAGGTGGAGGTGACGCACTGTGGAACCATGCGGAGGAAGTACCGTGTCTGCAATGTGACCCGCCGGCCTGCCAGCCATCAAACGTGAGTCAGCGCCGCTCAGTCTCGGGACAGAAGATCCCTTGGGATGGAGTAGATTTCGTGTAGGGTTGGTTTGAGTGGGGCGGGGGAACAAAAAGCGCACACGAGGCAGCTGCTCATCTGCTGTGGCAGTCTGTACATTAGGACACTTGACTGTTCTGTTTTTTATTCACACCACACACAGCCATATCTCTAAGAACAGCTCAAACCACTGCAATGTGCATTATGAAACAACTGTATGAAACGGATACATTTCTATGTTTTCTTTGTTTTCTACTTATTGGCTTTGAGATTTAGACCCTTATCCTCAAAGTAAATATCATGCAAATTTGAATATAATCCAATCTAATCAAAACATCTGATTTCACAAGCATTATTGCCATGATCTTAACGTTCACTCATTACAATTGTACCTTAACTGGTATCATTTCTAGTATCCATAATACTTTCGTGGGCATGTAAATGCAAATTCCTCACTCTACCACGATGGTACCTCCATCGGATGGTTCCTCCCTCTACCACGATGGTACCTCCCATCTACCACGATGGTTCCTCCCATCTACCACGATGGTTCCTCCCATCTACCACGATGGTTCCTACCACGATGGTACCTCCCATCTACCACGATGGTTCCTCCCTCTACCACGATGGTTCTATCTAGGATAATAATAAGAGGATGGGATTGGGTCAGTGTCATCATAGAAACTAGGGATGCTCGATATTGGCTTTTTTACCTATACCGATATTGTCCAACTCTTAATTTCCGATACCGATATCAACCGATACCGATATATGCAGGGTTCCCCCCCCCAAAAAAACGGAATAATTTAAGGTAATTAACATTACATATCTCTTGTCGTGTAATTAACACAACATTATGCATACTTTGACAATAAATAAAATAATTATTTGTTATTACTTGCTTGCCTGGGTAAATAAAGGTAAAATAAAAAAACCGATACCGATATTTTCCGATATCACATTTGTATGCCAATATCGGCCGATAATATCGGACATCCTTAATAGAAACGTTTGAAAATGGCTTTCCCTGTTGCCACGGGGAGTCAAATAACATTCTAAGGAGTAGTGTTGTCTCCCAGTGCTGAATAACTTCAGTGAGGACGTTGGTGGGCTGTGACCCTTCTTCTTCCTCACTGAATAACTTCAGTGAGGACGTTGGTGGGCTGTGACCCGTCCTCTTCCTCACTGAATAACTTCAGTGAGGACGTTGGTGGGCTGTGACCCTTCCTCTTCCTCACTGAATAACTTCAGTGAGAACGTTGGTGGGCTGTGACCCTTCCTCTTCCTCACTGGATAACTTCAGTGAGGACGTTGGTGGGCTGTGACCCTTCCTCTTCCTCACTGGATAACTTCAGTGAGGACGTTGGTGGGCTGTGACCCTTCCTCTTTTTGTAATCCCAGTGTTCTAAGTGTGGTTGTTCTTGCTCTGTTCCAGGTTCCCCCTGCAGCTGGAGAACGGTCAGACAGTAGAGCGTACGGTAGCCCAATACTTCCGAGAGAAGTACAACCTGCAGCTTAAATACCCCCACCTGCCCTGTCTACAGGTGGGCCAGGAGCAGAAGCACACCTACCTGCCCCTGGAGGTGAGAGAAGACGAGATGTTTAATAAAAAAATACTGTTTCTTATTTTTTACTTGGTCGTTTTGAAGAATTATACTGCATATGATTGGGTACACACTCGCTCAAGGCTTTGTCCATGTCCGGTTGTACTGCAGGTGTGCAACATCGTAGCAGGCCAGCGGTGCATAAAGAAGCTGACTGATAACCAGACCTCCACCATGATTAAAGCCACAGCTCGCTCTGCACCTGACAGACAGGAGGAGATCAGCAGGCTGGTGAGTAGTGGAGACACCTGCTGGACAGACATCTGTCTTCCCCAGTTCCTTTCATAGACACTGGCTCTATCCACACAGTGCTTCTTCTGCCTGTATTCATTTACTGTTCAGCGTGTTGTGTCGGTATACGGAAAACAAGTGTCATGGCCAAATATTTCTCCCAATATCAGTATAGTAGATACTGGTCAGTGAGTGCTGGTACAATGAATCAATGTCGGATGATAACACTAGACGTCACTGATCAGAATAGTCATTAGCCTATACATTATCTTATTGTGCTAACCTGTAGTGAATTAAATAACTGATGTTAAACAGTTTCTTGCTGGGCACATTTTGCTGTGCAAATGGTTGAGATAGTTGACTATTTTAAATACCCTGGTACATACATTGTCAGCAGTGTTACTCAAAGAAAACACGGACCTAATTGCAGAACCTTATTCTTTAATTAATTTACAATTTAGTGTCCAGAATTTATGAAGTATTGTGATACTTGACCTTATAAGTCATTATAAATTGCTTTATAATGTGTTGTGATTGTTGTTATAAAGCATTATGAATATGTATGACTGCTTATAATTATACATGTGTTATAAGCAAATTATAACTCATTATATTATATTATGTCTTATGTCTGCACGTTTACTTTGCACTACCTTTATTGTCTTTTATACCTATTCTTATGTCTGCAATATATGCATTGTTTTTTATTCTGTCAACTACATGCAGATTTTATGCCAAAATGTTTTTATTCCTATTTATTATTATATTGTGAAAAATGTATGCATTGAAATGTCTTAAGTCTCCACGACATTGAAAATGAAAATCAATTGTTCGAGAATAAATAAAGGTTTACCAATAGTTCAAATTCACTGCAGTGGATGAGAAGGATCTTTATAATTCTGTTAGCTTTACTTCTTGTGAGTTCTTCATACG
The DNA here is from genome assembly GCF_963971535.1 of Notolepis coatsorum. NCBI lineage: Eukaryota > Metazoa > Chordata > Actinopteri > Aulopiformes > Paralepididae > Notolepis > Notolepis coatsorum. Next base: position 48,832,637 of record NC_140183.1, on the reverse strand, counting down.
TACAGGCTACTTAGCTGCCGTTGTGGCGTCCTTGTGATTTTTGGAGGCCATGTTTACTATTCTCTGCAGCTTGTTCCTCTTCTTGATGTTCAGATTACCGTACCATGATCATGTTAAAATATTGGATGCTTTCTACTAGGCTGTTATACACAGTTTCCAGGATTTTTCGGCTCATTCCAAAACTGTTGAGCTTGCGTACAGGTGGAGTTGTTCTGACCATGTATCTCAACCATTTGCCCATTGATCATTATTGGCTGCATTAAATCTTTGTTGTTTTGTATGGTGAGCTCTTTCGTCATACTGACCATTTATTTCTAAGGAGCTTGTTAAGCACCAGTTCTGAAGAGTTGACACATCCATTCAATCAATCTTTATCTCAAACATAATAAATACATACATAATAATAAATACATGATAAATACAATAAATATACAATAAACAATATACAATAAGTGCAATCATAATAGTGTTTGTACAATCAATTAGAATTGTAGAATTAGAATTGTACACGGATTAAGGATTTAAACTGACCAAAGAAGGATACCAAAATATTGAGTTGTAGGATGTTCCACGTGTCAGGAGCACAGAAGCTATAAGCAGATTTCTCAAGTTCAGTACAAACTCTAGGTGCTTTAAGTGTGTGCCAATCATTTGAACGTGTACTATAGGGTCCAGATGTACACTACAACAGAGAAGTGAGATCTTTGTTTAATCTCAGATAATATAGACTCTCTAAATAAAATAAATAAACAACAATTAACATGATCGATCTTGAAACTCATGTAAACGGAGCAAAGCAGTGGTGATAAGACTGCCTCCTGTGGTGCTCCTGTGTTCTACACAATCTCATCTGACACACTACTGTCAACAACCACTCTTTGATGTCTCCATTTACCCCTAGAAGTCTCTGCAGAAGAGTATATATTTGCACGCTAATAAGGTCAAATCAATAAAAAGTACTCTGGCATAGTACTCTGGCATTAACGACTTGTAGACGTTAAACAAGGTTACAGTCACAACTGTGCCCCTCTGGCTTTTGTAAGGAAGGACGGAATGACCAGGCATTCCAAATCGTCCTACAATCAAAAGAAACTGTTTTGTCTTGAAACGTTTCACAATAACAAGTGAATTTCGTAGTTGCTACTACTCCCGGATGTTCATTATGCATCATGGCTGAAGTTGACTCCCATGTGTTTTCCTGGTCACCAGCCTGGGGTCAGTGAGAGCAGCTGTGTTGTCTTTGTCTGTGGAGTGGGCGTCGTCCGTTTGTCAGCAGATAGATATAGACAGACACCAACAGTCCGCCATCAGATTAACGTCTGTTCATTTAGCTCAGGCTCATCGTCACCTTTTTATTAAAGCAGCATCTCTCCACCTGGGAGGCCATATGACTGCTGCCAGTATATCCTCATCAGCATCATCCCAGACACAAATACTCTGCTGGTGTTTTTTTCATTCAGAAGCACGCTGCTTCCAAATGGCACGAGACGGCGTGGGAGGCTGGCTGGTTAATGTAGAGGAGGATGGGAGGTGAGAGAGGACTGGTTAATGTAGAGGAGGATGGGAGGTGAGAGAGGACAAGATGAGATAAGCTTTCGCCTGTCAGAAATGTGGAGCGACTTCATTTATTTCGGTGCATACGATCTAAAGGAACAAAGGGCCAGATTGTCAAATGTAATTAGAACATCAGTATATCCATGCACCAGTAAGTCCAGATAAGGCACTGCAGAGTCTGCTGAGGGGTGACTCTTACACCGGGATCAGATTACACACATCCAGCCGGATTTTGACATGATTTTGTTGTGGCCATTTCCAGGGGATAAAGCCACCTGTTTCCAGGGGATAAAGCCACCTGTTTCCAGGGGTCTTTACCCCTCGTAGTGTGACATAATTAAAGAAGAGCGATGGGCTGCCACGACACCCGGGCAAAACATTTTTGCCTTTTTTTCTTCTAGTGTGACAATTCCTGCGAAGTCCAAACCAAACCCCTCCTCCCCCAATCCCTGGCGAGCTACACGGCAAGATTTTATGATGCTATGATAACCTAATCTGACATGGTGACCATTATGAAAGAGAGTAGAGTCGAGGGTTCCCTAATGTTCCTGGCCAAAAATCCCCAAATCGGGTATCTGACATCAAGGCCACGTAATCACCCCTCCCCATTATTTAACTCATCAATGCCTGTCTCCTGAGCCTTTCAGCCATTGTGTAGTGTGATGTGTGCCTGGTGCCAGTGAATGGCAGCCTGTGTAGCCCAAGGTTGCGTGCTACACAGTGGTGGTGAAGGATGCAATTTTCACTCTACATTGTAAAACACTTTTGAGTGTCTAGAAAAGCGCCATGTAAATGCAACGATCATTCATTAATTCAAAAACATTGTGTAGTCTGATCCTGACATTGAACCACTGTCTTGGTTTGCATAAAGCTAGGGAGGGTGAAATAAAAAATGTTGGCTCCTTTTTTAAAAGTGCAAAAGAATAATTTGGCGACAAGACAACCCTTCCTCTTCCCCCTTTCATCTCGCACTCACTTACACTCTCTCTCTTGCTCTCTCTCCCTCTCCCCCCTCTCCCTCTCTCCAGGTGCGCAGTGCCAACTACGAGGCGGACCCGTTCGTGCAGGAGTTCCAGTTCAAGGTGCGCGACGAGATGGCCCACGTGACGGGGCGCGTGCTCCCCGCCCCCATGCTGCAGTACGGCGGCAGGGTGAGCACAGAGCACTTTATGGTACCGTTCTTTTAAATCACGCCCATTCTTTCTGTTTTGTCTGCCGTGCTTCCCCTCCTCCCCCTCCCTCCTCCACCTCTAACGCACCTGGCTGCCATCTGGGACTCGATGGTCTCTTGTCTATACGTGTGTGTGTGTGTGTGTTTGTCTGGCTTTTTTCTCTGGGGGTCTGGTCTCATATAAGTGTTAGCCTTGATTCCTTCAGCCCTCGCTACTCGCCACCTCCTTGAAGACGCCTTGAATGGTTTCATAGAAACCGCTCCAATGCGTGTTTGAGAGTAATGGAGGAATGAGTCATTAAATCAAGCGGCGACTTACTGAGATTGAACCTCTGTGTATTAACAACACTGTCTTACCTAGTTTCTCAGCACAGAAACCATGAAGCAAGACACACCTACAGTATTACTATTGTGCTTGTATAGGGGTGTGTGCATTACTGATAACTTTAATGACACTGTTATTGCAGTCCAGTGCATGCTACACTCTTCACATGCTCGTGATGCTTGAACACAACACATGTTTGGCAGTAGAATCCTGAATCCAGGTGCAAACCACTATGCAATATAAGATCTTTCTATAGTTAGAATAGACTTAGTACATCCATAAGGCCTTGATGTTTCCATCAATATGTTATGTGCAGCGGGCAGTTTAGGCCTATTTGTGCATGTATGTTTGTATGTCATTTGTGTTTGTGTATGTATGTAGGGTATGTATGAATGTCTTAAAGTAGTAGGTGTGTGTGTGTGTGTGGTGTGTGTGTGAATTGAACGGGTGTGTGCTTGTCCGATTGTAAAGGTGCTATTCGTCTGATTTTAATCGATGGAAATGAGAACCATGTGGATTCAACCGCACACAAATAACTTAGACTAAGCACATAATAAAAAAAAATGTTGATCCACTTTTTCTCCCTATTTTTCTATTTTTCTCCCATCCCAATTTCGTATTGCCAATTCTCCCCTCCCCTGTCTTGAACGTCGCTAGACTATGCCTCCCACTGGTCGGCTGTAGTGAGGATAGAAGCCTTGCATCATGTGTCCCCTCCGGTACACGAGGAGGCAGCCTGTCGCATCTTTTCACCAGACAGCGTGGAGTCTCAGTGGCGAGGAGTAACGCGTGGGAGGCTCACGCTGCCCCCGATACTTCCTGTCTCTGCTGTGCAGGCGTCACCCAACCGACCTGTAGGAGTCACGGTCCACAACGTCCAATCCCCACCCATCGACTTCCACCCGCTACCTCTGTCAATTGAGATAGTATGACGACTTGCCCAAGCCGCAGGCAATGCTGACACCGGGATTCGAGACCGGAGTCTGTTGCATTGGTGACGAGCGCAAACGCCACCCAGCCACCGAATAAGCACAGCATTTAATGGTTTGACATACCGTCAATTGGGACCATTTAGAGTAGACCATTGTTTGACCTTATTATATATTTTTGACATTTCTAATGAATCAAAATTATTAAGCCATCGCTTAATGCGCGAGAGGGCGCTAGAACGCCACCGCTTTAATCAATGGGGGGACTGCGAGATTTGCCAGTGCTTAAAATATATCTTATATTATAGCTATGGGTCTAATACACCCGTCGATTATCAATGAGTTACTTCCAGTCAACATGTACAAAACTGATTGTTTTTTCATCCGTACATTTCCGTTTTATACCGTTTTTAATATGAATATCGTTTTTGGTGATTCTTAGTAATCCCAGGATTAGTGGAATACACTAAACACGTTGTGATTTTTCGCCTGATTATCTAATCATCCTGAAATCAACGCTAGATCATCATTATTATCCTTCCCCATGCATACATGAAATGGCCCTCGTAGCGTGAGGCTCCCCCACTCCCCTCCTGCACCCAACGGCACACAGCCACACACACACAGCCGCGATCGCGGTAGAAAGAAATATCAGATCAACGCAAGATTTTATATTGTTTATTGTTTATTGTTTAAAAAGGATCCCCATTAGCTGTCACCTAAGTGGCGAGCTAGTCTTCCTGGGGTCCACATAGAAAGACAACACAAAACACAAAACATAACAACATAAGATACATATGACAATCACAATTAACAATGATAATCTAAAAACAGTAAACCATTGTAGACATCATTATCTAAAAACATTGTAACATTGTCTAAAAACAGTAAAACATTGTAGACATCATTATCAACATCAGAATATTTTGCTCACATATTTAAGTAGTGCATTCTCAGGTGGTATTTGAAAGACACTTTACTATTCAATTTACTTATGTTCAGTGGGCAGTTATTCCAATGATTGATGGCACGATAAACAACAGTCCTCTTTAAAGCATTTGATTTTGGACGTGGTAACATAATCTGTCCATCATCAGCTGACCTAGTAAAATAAGAATGAACCTGACTGCATCTGACAATTTGTTTGTATAAGAAAACAGGTTGAGACGAAAAGACAGTGTTCCTGAAAAATTTAACAGTGTTGAAAACCAGCCTATTCTCTACCGTTAACCATGAGAGTTGCCGGTGCATAGTGATGGTGTTTGTTCTCATGGAACAATGTAAAACTAACCTTGCAGCTCTGTTCTGGGCAGTTTGCAATTTCTTTAGTTGACCTTTGGATGCAGAGGACCATACTGGTGCACAATAATCTAGGTGACATAAAATTAAAGATTTCGCCACCTGTCCCACAATATATGTAGGGACATAAGAAAGACATTTCCTCACCATGGAGATACCACTCCCCATCTTCTTCACTATGGTATCAATGTGTTCTGCCCATGACAGCTGGCTATCAATTATTATGCCCAGTAATTTTACTTTATTTACCTGTTCTATGGGTTCATCAGACACGTTCAAACTCATTTTTGGTATTGATGACAATTTATGACTCGAACCCAAGATAATTGATTTGGTTTTTGAGATGTTTAGTACCAACTTATTCCGTTTTATCCAATCAAACACCATATTTAACTCAGCTGATAAAACATTGTCCAGTTCACTGACAGTTTTTGCAGCATAGTACAATGTGGAATCATCAGCATACATTTGTACAGTTGCTTTACACAGAACTGATGGTAAGTTGTTTGTGAAGATGGCGTATAGGAGTGGTCCAAGGCAGCTCCCTTGCGGGACCCCGCAGTCTAAGACCTTAGAGTGAGACCAGCTGCCAGTGTAATAAACCCTTTGTGTCCTACTTGTGAGATAACTCTTCATAAATATGATGGCTGTTGGACAAAACCCATAGCATTCTAGTTTACCGATGAGCAGATCATGGTCTATGACATCGAATGCAGCACTAAAATCAAGTAATACTGCACCAGTCATCTTTGAGTTATCAATTTCCTTGAGCCAGTCATCTGTCATTACTGTAAGGGCAGAACAAGTAGAATGATTAGGTTTGTAAGCATGTTGAAAACTTGTGTTCAAGCCATTACAGTCAAAGTAATCCTGTATTTGTGAGTGGACTATTCTCTCCATCAGTTTACTGAGAACTGGGAGAATAGCGATAGGTCTACTGTTCTTCCCAGTGAGTGCTAGTCTGCCATCTTTAGGTAAGGGAATAATTTTACCATCTTTCCAGACAGTGGGATAAACACCTTTCATTAAGCATGCATTTAATATATGACATATCGGACCATAAACATAGTCAGCTGCCAGGCCAAGTACCTTACTATCTAGCATGTCAGTACCTACTGAGCTATGTTCAGTTATATATCTCCTTACCTGGTATCTGATGTAATGCAAAAGAAATAATCCAATTATCTGATCGCCATTCCAAATACTGCTCGTGGAGGTCTGTCCCACATTACCGAGTGTTACACATGGGCGGGCGGGCGGGGTTACTGTTCCATGCCATTGTTGTATAGGCCTACCTCGCCTGAGTATTTAAACCCTGCCCGCACGGCTCGGATCGTCCCAGAAAAGAAACTACACCATTTATAATGGAGTGCAATACCAGCTGGCGTAGGCGGCGGTATTTTCCCTTTTGCGAGCTCAGACCCATTCCCAATGATAACATCAGGCTGGATGGATGAAAATGAATGGATATCGCTAATAAAAGAAATAGCGATTAAAACCCGACTATACTCGTGATTGGCGCTGAACGGTTGGCGAGTTAACCCGACTATCATCGGGTCTGGCGTTGAATGAGTTAATAGACTCACCCATTAGTTAACACTTTAAAACGAGTCTGTGGCAATATGGCCCACATTGCTGACTTTCCTAGGTTGTAGCCAATCAATTTTAAAACTAGAACAAAGATAGAGGTATCATCAGAAACTAGAGATCTTGAGGAAACGGTAGATACCAGCCAGTTCATGCTAGCTTATCGGGGAAAAGAAGAAAATTGTGCTCCAAAGCACATAACCTAATGGGTATGTAAGTTGTCCTCATTGATGGTCTGTCAAAACATTTACATTACATTACATGCTTATTCCACCTTGCGGTTGAATCTCCACAGGCCTCATTCCAAATTATCCAATAACTTACAAACAGCAGCTTTTTAATAGTTTTTTAGTGACTAAATACTAAATAATGTGAATGTAAGCCTATGTTTGAACGGTATGAGTGTTGAGTGTTTACATGTGTATTTGTATGAGAGTGTGCAGCAGATCAACGGTGCACTGTCGTTTCAGAACCGCACCGTAGCCACACCCAGCCACGGGGTGTGGGACATGAGAGGCAAGCAGTTCCACACTGGGGTGGAGATCAAGATGTGGGCCATCGCCTGCTTCGCCACACAGAGGCAGTGTCGGGAAGAGATCCTCAAGTAAGAACCGCCCTCCAACACTGCTTTTTTAATTGACCTATCTCAAACTTCGACCTTCCCAAAGCAACAGTTGTGATTGGAGGATTGAGAAAAAGGGGCGGGTTTGAGATAGGTAAATTGTTTGCCCTGTATAGTAGGGATGCACCAATAACACTTTTTCTCTACTCATACTGATTTCAAAGTAGGGGTGAGGGGGGAAAAAGCATAGTATTGCAATATTGTATAGATTCAAGTACCCTGCTAATACCGTATCTTGGGGCCTCTGGTGATTCTCACCCCTAATAGTACTAAACTCAGCATTGGCCGAATCAAAAGGGATGATTTCTGATGTTGCACACAGTTCTTTGTGGTTAAATTCTAAATCGTAACATTTTAGTAGCGAGGCTATTCTCTGATACTAATGCCCTTTTTGGTGTCTTGTCAAATATCCTATACCAGTATTAGTGAATTGAGTAAGAAGTAAGAATCAAGCTTGTGATGTCAAGTATAAAGTTTGGAGCTGCTCCATTGACGATGAATGGGAAACAGATTTTTTGGACCCACACAATGCCCGTTACATTTTTTATATCCAAATGAGCTTTAGTCTACACTAGTGTTCTCAGCTCTGAAACAGAAAATGTCCATATGAACTCAGAATATTCCCCTATATTTCCCAATTCATTGTCTATGGAGCAGCTTCAGACTTTATACTTTATACAAGTTGCTAATTTTCACAAATATTTCTGGACTGTCACGGACCAGAGGAATAGCATGTATTAATTAATTCTTCCTTTCCGACCTCCTACAGGGGGTTCACAGACCAGCTGCGTAAGATCTCCAAGGACGCTGGGATGCCCATCCAGGGCCAGCCGTGTTTCTGTAAATACGCCCAGGGGGCGGACAGCGTGGAGCCCATGTTCAGACACCTGAAGAACACCTACTCTGGACTGCAGCTCATCATCGTCATCCTGCCGGGGAAGACTCCCGTCTACGGTACGACAGCTCCACGTTTACACTGAGAGCACCACAAGACACGATCTGTCGTTGAACCATTTTAGAAAAAATTATAAATAAAAACATAACTATGTTTTTGTATAGTATAGCTAGTATAGCATAGTTAGATATACCGGTAGTATAACTGTATATTGTATTGTATAGTAGTGTATATAGGACTCATTAGGAGGAAGCTGTACGCTATCCTTGAGAACCCATGCCACCCCCTCCATGATGAGCTGACCGCAATGCGGTCCACGTTTAGCCACAGACTTACCCCCCCCCCCCCCCCCGGCATACCACAAAGCGCTTCGGGCAGTCCTTTGTACCGGTGGCAATCACGCTCCACAACCAGGCAGGACGGGTTAACTGCCGTGGACTGGAGGAGCTGGATTGTGGACTGTAACTAATTAATTAATTAACATCATGATTGGACTTGTTTATTTTTATTTTCTTCCATTCACTACTTTTAGCACTATTTTAGCTCTTCTTTTTAGCACTATGTAGTTGTCCATCTTTGTTTTTAACACATACTAAATAAGTGTATGTTATGTATGAACTGTTTCTATTAACTGTTTTTAAATGGCTGTTATGCTGTGATGGACATCTGAATCTCCCCTTGAGGATAAATAAAGGTTTTCAATCAATACCTTTAATTCGTAAGCTTAGCATTGTATTTTATCTTAGTACTTTTTATCATGTCTATTTTATTATCTATTCTATTTTATTCTATTATTATTTGTATTTTTTTTTGCACAATCAAAGAGTGCATGGCCACCTTCATTTCACTATGTCTATGTATGTATGTGACGAATAAATCTCTTGAATCTTGAATCTAGTCAACATAAAAGTATGACCACAGATCAGTGAATGCATCAGTGGAAAGATGGGCTTCACAGACTACTGCCTCTGTGCTTTAGCATACAGTAGTGTCCGTCTTGATGCCTGAATTCCCCTTGTTCCCTTTCTTCTAGCGGAGGTGAAGCGCGTGGGAGACACCCTCCTGGGCATGGCCACCCAGTGTGTCCAGGTGAAGAACGTGGTGAAGACGTCCCCTCAGACCCTCTCCAACCTCTGCCTCAAGATCAACGTCAAGCTGGGAGGCATCAACAACATCCTGGTGCCTCATCAACGGTCGGTGCTCTTTCGCTTTTATTCTCATACTTGTGTTCCAGGTCGGTGCGTGTGTTCCAGGTCGGTGCTCAGGAGGTAGAGCAGTCGTCTGGTAGTCGGAAAGGTTCCCGGTTCGATTCCCGCTCCTCCCGGGCAGCGTGTCGAAGTGTCCTTGAGCAGGACACTTAACCCCTAATTGCTCCCGAGTTGCCTCCGCCATCGGTATGTGAATGTGAGTGAATGGGTGAATGTGCGGAACAAAAATTGTAAAGCGCTTTGGATAAAAGCCCTATATAAATGCACCATTTACCATTTTATAATGTTTTCAGTTGCGTTCATATTCAGTGTATTTTCCTGCCTGTTAAACTCTTTGGTTATTTCACATATTCATTGAAACCAATATACTTTGTCAAGATTCAATAGTTTAATTTCAAACCACAGTGTTAGTTTGGCTACATTTTCCGTTATCCGGCAAAACAACATTTGAAAAAAATAAATGAAGAAACTGTACACTGTTTGAAAAGGAGATGGAAGAAGCAAGGCTTATCTGTTTCCATCCCCCATCACATAACTAATTGCAAGATTACATATACTTCAGCAAGTACAATACGACACAATTTACAATACGCAACATATGATACGATACAATTTGTAAATACTTCAACCACACACACACACACACACACACACAAGACTATACTCTCATGTCACCCTTCCCCTCAAATCGTTCTCATACAATAAGTTAGACTTCCTCCCTGGTATACTTTGCGAACACCATCTTTTTAAACTTCCTCTTTAATATACTTTTTTTTTTTATCCACTTTTTCTCCCATTTTCTATATTTTCTCCCATCCAAATTTTCGGATCATCCAATTCAACCCTCCCCTGTCACAGACGCTGTTTCTTGCCTCCCACAAGCCGGCTGCAATGTGGACTAAGTCATACATAGCACAAGTCCCCTCCGGTACTTGAGGTAACAGCAGTCTCATCTTTTCACCTGCGCAGCTCGATCTCTCAGTGGCGAGGAGTAACGCGTGGGAGGCTCACGCTGCCCCCGACACTTCCTGATTCTACTGCGCAGGCGCACCGACCGACCTGTAGGAGTCGCTGTCCACAACGCCCGATCCCCACCCTTCAGTTTCCCTCCCCGTAATACGGCCAATGTGTATTACTGTGGACGACCAGCTAAACTGAAAGCAAATGTGGAGCGCTGGGCTCGAACTGACGAGCCCAGCGTCTCCAGCATTTCGTGGCGAGTGCCTTGCCCACTACGCCACGTAGCCGCCGCCCTCTTTAATATACTTATAGATTTACTGGATTTGGTCTCCTCCTCCAGATCATTCCACAAGGTAACTCCACACAGAGAAATACACATAGCCTTCCTGGTTGTTCTTGAAGATTGCTGTTCCAATTTGAGTTTCCCTCTAAGGTTATATCTTTGGAGTCCCACTCTCTCACAGAACATTTTCTGTATCTCATCAGGGAGGCTGTAATGTATGACTCTGTACATGAACTGGGCGGTTTTGTAATCTACCAGGTCCTTTAATTTCAGGACTGACACTTTTAATAACAAAGAATTTGTATGTGCTTTATAACTCTCATTGGTTACAATCCTGATTGCTCTTTTTTGGAGCATAATCAAAGGAAGTAGGTTGGCTTCATAGGTATTTCCCCACACATCTACACAATAGTTCAGATATGGAAGGACCAAAGCATTGAGCATTGTATAAGATAAAAGAAGATTGTTGATTCAGCCAGTACCTTGACCTCCACATAATACCCACACTCTTTGAAATCTTTGCTCTTAGGTGGCTTATGTGAGGCTTCCAACAGATTTCTTCATTTATGATCACCCCTAAAAAAGTGGTTTGCTGAACTCTTTCAATAACGGTATCATCTATCGTAACTTGGATCGGTGTGTCATAACTACGGTTTCCAAAAATCATTAGTTTTGTTCATATTTAGAGACGATCTGTTTTTGTCAAACCACTTTCTTAATTTGACCAATTCACTTATGGTTTCATTCTAAATCTGTTGTAAACTCTCACCAGAGCAAATCATATTTGTATCATCTGCAAAAAGCACGAATTTCATTGTTTCAGATACTTTACAGATATTGTTATTATGTACAAAATAAACTAAACTGGACCCAGAATTGAACCTTGTGGTAAGCCACACCTAATATTCATGTTTGTTGAGATGGCACTGCCCATTTGAACAAATTGATTCCTATTACTCAAGTAACTTTTAATCCATTCCAATGCTATACCCCTAATGCCATATCTTTCCATCTTTTTAATTAAAATACTATGGTCAATCGTATCAAAAGCTTTTTGAAGGTAAATGAAAATTCCCAGTACATGATGTTTTTTGTCAATTGAAGCTGTTATTTCCTCTATTAGCTCAATGAGGGCCATGGTAGTGGATCTCCTCCTGAAGCCATATTGGCTGTCAATCAGCAGATTGTGTTTCTCAATGAACTCATACATTTTCTCCAGAATCTTAGAAAATTGGGAGAGCAGAGAAACCAGCCTATAATTAGTAAACTGGTGTTTGTCCCCTGATTTAAATATCGGTAATACTTTTGCAGTTTTCATCATACGAGGAAATGTTCCCGATTGTAAAGACAAATTGCATATATGTGTGAATGGTTCTACAATTCCTTCCAATACGTTCTTAATCACGGTCATGTCAATGTCATTCCAATCCGTTGATGTTTTTTTTGTACAGTTCTTAAGTATGGCCATGATTGCATTTTCATCTGTTGGAGTAAGAAACATGGATCTTTGGTTTCTATGGATCAAGTCTTCTACACCCACATTTTGTGTCGGACCGCTCTCTATGATTTTTTCAGCTAGACTAAGGTCCAACCCCTACAAAGAACCTGTTAAAACCTTCGGCCACTTCCTCCATATTACTTATTTTCCTGCCGTCTGCAATGAAGTAATTTGGATACAGTCCACCATTTGGACTTTTTCTTACAATGTCGTTAAGCACTTTCCAGATACCCTTGCTATCATGTTTGTTCCTTTCTAGTAAGTTGGCATAAAAAACCTTTTTACAGTTCCTCATAATATTGGTTAATTTGTTTTTATATAGTTTATATTTCAATTCAGTAAATTCTCTTTGAAATAAGATTTAGTTGACATGCCTTTTCTTTGCTTATGGCTTCAGAGTGCATTTTACTAGACTTAAACGTTGTTTTATAAACTTAATTTACACAGCACTTTCTAGTTGTGTCTTCAAACCACTATCTTGTCCAAAACCCACCACATTGGTGATGTTTCCACCTTAACCTCTCAGGACATTCCTACTAGCAACATGGTGAGCACAGTATACACACTGTCTGTAATGGACCTATCTCAAACTCTGCCCTCTTTTCTTGATCCTCCAATAACAACTGTTGCTTCCCTCGGACAAACTTTGTTTGGGTGGGGTTTGAGATTATTGTCCTGACTGTTCTGTCTTCCCTGGTCTGTCCCACAGACCGTCAGTGTTCCAGCAGCCAGTCATCTTCCTGGGAGCGGATGTTACTCACCCCCCTGCTGGAGACGGGAAGAAACCCTCCATCGCAGCGGTCAGTCCCAACGTCTTCATGTTCCTGTCAGCACATGACTTCATGAAATTGTTTCTTTCTAATCTCCCTTTGCACTGTTTTTTCTTCTCCCGTCTTTCTCACTCTCTCCCTATGTACCATGCTTTCTCTCTCTCTCTCCCATACGTACCGTGATTTCTCTCTCCCTCCTACGTACCATGCTTTCTCTCTCTCTCTCCCATACGTACCGTGATTTCTCTCTCCCTCCTACATACCGTGCTTTCTCTCTCTCCCCTACGTACTGTGATTTCTCTCTCTCCCCTACGTACTGTGATTTCTCTCTCTCCCCTACGTACCGTGATTTCTCTCTCTCCCCTACGTACCGTGCTTTCTCTCTCTCCCCCCTATGTACCGTGCTTTCTCTCTCTCCCCCCTACGTACCATGCTTTCTCTCTCCCCTACGTACCGTGCTTTCTCTCCCCCCCCCCCCCCCTACGTACCGTGCTTTCTCTCTCCCCCTACGTACCGTTATTTCTCTCTCTCCCCCCTACGTACCGTGCTTTCTCTCTCCCCCTACGTACCGTTATTTCTCTCTCGCTCCCCCTACGTACCGTTATTTCTCTCTCTCTCCCCCCTACGTACCATGCTTTCTCTCACTCCCCCCTACGTACCATGCTTTCTCTCACTCCCCCCTACGTACCATGCTTTCTCTCACTCCCCCCTACGTACCATGCTTTCTCTCTCTCCCCTACATACCTTGATTTCTCACTCTCCCCTCTATGTACCGTGCTTTCTCTCTCCCCCTACGTACCGTTATTTCTCTCTCTCCCCGCTACGTACCGTGCTTTCTCTCTCCCCTACGTACTGTTATTTCTCCCCCCCCCCCCTACGTACCATGCTTTCTCTCACTCCCCCCTACGTACCGTTCTTTCTCTCTCTCTCTCCCCTATGTACCGTGCTTTCTCTCTCTCTCTCTCTCTCTCTCTCTCTCTCTCTCTCTCTCTCTCTCTCTCTCCCCCCTATGTACCGTGCTTTCTCTCTCTCCCCTATGTACCGTGCTTTCTCTCTCTCTCTCTCTCTCTCTCTCTCTCTCTCTCTCTCTCTCTCTCTCTCTCCCCTACGTACCATGCTTTCTCTCACTTGTTGTTCTTCTCGTTTGCTGTCCTTGCTGTTTTTTGTAAATACTTTGTATACTGTTTATAATACTTGTAAATGTACTGCATGAGTAAAATCTCTCTCTCTTTCTATCCCACTGTCTCATCCTTTGGTCTCCCAGGTGGTGGGCAGTATGGACGCCCACCCCAGCAGGTACTGTGCCACAGTGAGGGTCCAGAGGCCCAGACAGGAAGTAATCCAGGACCTGGCCTCCATGGTGCGTGAGCTGCTGATCCAGTTCTACAAGTCGACCCGCTACAAGCCCACCAGGATCATCTTCTACAGGGACGGTGTGTCGGAAGGCCAGTTCAGACAGGTCAGCTCGAAGTCGTGTCTCCACCGAGTCGCTGAGTACAGTGGTTCTCACATTTATTCAAATTATAATGTCCCCATTTCATAACATGTTGGCCCAGGGACACCCATCTGAGAAGATATGTGTTGGATGATTTAGTTGAGAACTGTGCAGAGAATGAAACCTGTCAAAATAATCAGTGAAGAAATTATTAGATTATTATTATTAATTATAAAAATTCCCCATTTTTCTGGGGAGCCCCTGGAACCCCCTTGGGCTCCCTGGACCCCACTTTGAGAACCGTTGAACTAGAGATATGGTTGGATAGCAGTGCTGTAGACGATATCTCCAGAGGTTAAGAATGTTGTTCCCTTTGTTCATTCCATATAAGCACTCGACAGGAAGACCTACTGGTGTCTTTAGTGTGGTCTATGTTCTGTCAAACTTCCAAATAAATCCTTTTATTACGTGGAGATGTTTTTCAAAATAAAAGGCCATCTCTCTCTAATAAATACCTGTTATGAATTATGTCCAATGCTGATGATAAAACTGCTCAGTCAGCCATCCTACCATGCATTATACAGCTGTGATATTAACACTGTAACCTTATTCGGAAGGTATTAATGGTGGGAGGTTGTCATGCTGTAACACGCAACTGGCTGGAGATGTATATTAAACATGTTGCCATTACTTTGTGCCCGTTGTACCCAGACGTTACATAGGGCGTGCAGAGGAAATACAGCTCCAGCTAAAAAGTTCTTCAAGCAATCTACTGCTCCGTTATGCTGACGAGTCCTGTTCAGTTTGAGAAGGCAACATCTTTATGTAGGAGTACATGACAATTAAACAGTCTAATAAATTATCTCCCATCCATAATGTTACAGCCTTTATACTTTTTTTTTAAAGAAACGAGCTGAACAAAGATTTTATTTCATAATAATTTAGCCTGACATGTATTTTTGTATGTTGTTATTTGGGCACCGCAACCTCACACAGATAATGTTTATTTTCATACATCGTCCTGGTGAGGTAACTTGGTGAAGCGGTAGAATGTTACCTTTCATGTGGGACTCGGGTTCAATTCCAGTGTTAATTTCACACTCTAGCTGTAAGACTATTGATTCATATCATTACGGATAAATGTATCTTTTCACATTAATAAACATATTGGGACAAACATCCTTTAACTCAACCAGTAATTGTCATCTTACCTTACTGATAAGATAGATAGATAGTCCGGTCATTGTCTCTGTATACCACCACAATGTATTTGAAATGAAACAATATGTGCTTTAATAGTCAGGTCATTGCCTCTGTATACCACCACAGTGTATTTGAAATGAAACAATGTGTGATATAAGTGCAGACTTTCAGCTTTATCTGCTCATATTCAGCCAAATGCTTCAGAAATCATTGAACGGCACTTCACAGTGCAGATGGACAATGACCCGAAGCATACTGCGAAAGCAACCAAAGAGTTTTTAAGGCAAAAAAGTGGAATGTTATGCAATGGCCAAGTCAATCACCTGATCTGAATCCAATTGAGCATGCATTTCACTTGCTGAAGTCAAAACTGAAAGGAAAATGTCCCAAGAACAAGCAGGAACTGAAGTAGAGGCTTGGCATCTCATGATGAATGAATGAATGAATGAAAACTTTATTTAACAGATTGCAGAATGGGTACAATACAGTACGGCTCAATACATACAATTGTTAAGGGGATGCAGACCTGAGAAAGACGTTTGTCTTGTTTCCATCAGGGTCCCCCATTTTCAATTCATATAGACATTTATGACATACACAACATACATGACATTTATGGCATAGGGACATATAGGTATTTAGTACTGATACATTTGTGACATCTATGTGTCATGTGATGTCTATGGGTTCCAGACTTCAGGCTCATTGACTGCAAAAGGTTTGCAACCAAGTATTAAAAGTGACAATTTGATTTGATTGATTTGACCTCACGATACGATACTATCGGGATACTTGCGTCACGATACGATAGTATCGCGATACTAAATGTATCGCGATACGCTGAGTATTGCGATATAATTTTTTTTATCAAATTAAATTTATTACCTTTTTTCAACTGCAAAGTAAAACTTTGTCAACATGTTTTATCGAATAAAATAAATGTCAGTCCATCTCACTTCAATAATTTTTATTGCAGGACATGGTATTTTCTCAAGCAGACAGATGTAAACACTGTAATCTGTGTTGCATGTACCTGACAAACTGAACTGTTTGTATTACAGTCATATTCCAACTTAACTGAATGCACATGTGTGTGTGTGGACTACTGTACTATTACAGGTATTGAAATGAACAATGCAACTTCCTTATAAAAAAAATATATAAATAATGAATAATTAAATATCGATACTTGGCGTCCCTGTATCAATACAGTATCGCCACGCAAAGTATCACGATACCACTACGTATCGATTTTTTCCCCCACCCCTAATTACTTGTGGTCCCTTAACACATTCGGGGCCATTCGATTTCAGCATCTAGCTATAGCACGGCCAGGTTTTCATTACATTTACATTTACATTTAGTCATTTAGCTGACGCTTTTATCCAAAGCGACTTACAAGTTCTGTGCGACAAGACAGCAAGAAGGGTATAACTACATTACATAGTTTCACTGTGCGTCACGTTGTTTGTAGAGCTAAATCTATATTTTATATTATAGCTATGGATACAATACCATGGTCATTTGACAGTAACTATCTTCCGTTCAAGATGCAAAAAAGAATAAATTTTTTCATGAATACGTTCATGTGTTATTCCGTGGTGAGTATAATTTTGGAATGATCCGGGCAAATTCCTGGGAGGCTGGCTATAGGGCGCAACTTGAATTCTACTAAATCCATTGGCGTTTCGTCCCTGTACACGGTACTATTTTCAAATCAAATGCATATGATGGGTATTATGTTTCATCATGAATGCATGAAAGGGGGTGGGGGGGTCGTTTCTGATGAATTGATTGCTAATAACGGCATTTGTTATTACCACAACACACGCCAATCAGGGGGATGGGTATGAAAACCATGCACGATCAAGCTGAAATTTACGTCAGATTGTCCTTACCTGTGGTCGGTGGTATTACAAAAATAATATTCCAATTATTTGATCGCCATCTGGTCCATCCTATGCCCATCTGGTCCACGACATAACCCACCACAACATATGGATCGGGGGTCCCGAAAACGATTCAATGGGATTGAGTGAAGCCCTAGGTTTCCCATTACTTGAAAAGTCCGTCCGGAGACATTGAGTGTTACACTCGGTCTGGAACAGGATTTACTGCACTCTCGATACTGCCTACTAACAGGATCTGGCCGGTACTGCACCTTCGGAGTCCCAGTATGCCTTTTTGTTGTTTGTATTATCTTTTTTCCCCTCCTTTTTCCGTTTTTCTCCCATCCCAATGTTAGTCGTCATGCCAATTCCCAATCCCCTTCCCGGTCGTTGCGCACTCTACCCCCTACCGTCGGTCTGGGAGGGCGGAGACTATCGCATGCTTCCTCCGACACATGTGTAGCCAGCCCACCGCTTCTTTTCACCTGGCAGCGCAGACTCACTGGGGGAGTGTAACGTGTGGAAGGGTCACACTACCTCCCCCAGATCCTTCCCTCGCTGTGCAGGCGCCCCGACCGAACTGTATCAGTCGCTGTTTACAACGACCAGGACCCACCCCACCGGCTTTCCCACCCGCTGACACTGCCAATTGTGTCAGTATGGACGGTCGACCAAGCCGGAGGTACCGCAGCTGGATTCGATCCCACTGTCTCTGCGGTGGTAGACAGACGCTTAGTCCGCTGCGCTACCCGGCCACCCCCCAGTATGCCTTTTAACGGCAACATACAGGTCCTTGACATTGAATAGGATATTAAAATCAGAAAAAAGGGAAAACGATCAAATAACGTATATATACATTTTTGGCTGTCAATCGCTGGCGCCCAATAACGTATATATTATATACGTGAATGTAAATACCTTCAATTTAAAGTTGAAAGTCTTTAATTTGAGCACTTAAAGTGCATCTTGATTTGTTTCATTTCAAGTCCATTGTGGTGGTGTACAGAACCAAAATTGTGTCTATGTCTAAATTATGTATGGCCCTGACTGTAGCTAGATAGAATACAGGGCATTGGGGAAAGGAAGCCCATCAGACGTATTCAAGTGCTACTGTATCATGAACACTTAACTATTACATTTCAGCCTTAGTATCCCAATTGTTTCCTTCCATGCACATGTTTATAGGGTACTTCAGTCCCATCATATTGACATTTCAATTGCAAATCTATCATGAGATTGACGTGGCCACTGTATCCCACTTGCTATACAAATGCTTATTGCATACAGTGTGGTTGGGCCATTGGCATTGATCGGTTCGCTAAAGAATGGCTCGCTGAACAATGTTCACATGTTTCCAATTGTGAGCGGAACAGTTTGCAGCATCTCTACTCTGTCTGAAAGAAGCAAATCCTACATTCCTGCATAATTATGGCTCAATATCTTCCACATGTGTGCACCATCGATGACAAATAGCTTATTTACACTATTGAGTTAACCTCAAGACCCCCGCCATCCAATCCATCCGTGTGTGTTACAGTACGATTGTCTCACTACTGTTTCATTATTATTTTTTTATTAGATCATAAAAACAATACAACAGAAAATGTGTTTCTTGCCCTGGAGGCAGAGCTCTTCGCAAGTCATCCTGGCAAAGAATTCAAAGGCTTCTCAGCTTTTAACGCTAGAGTAGTGGTAGTTTGGGGTCAGTGGACAAAAGATGTAATCCCTTTCCTCACCATTGGAGAGATCTACTGTACTAGTATCTATTCTATGGATCAAATTCTGATGAAGCAGTTGCTTTGCTTTGATTTCTGCCATGTTGGATATGGCTCTTCATTTCTAGTATTGGGGAAATTATCCCAATATTCTGTATTAGCCTGGTGTAGACCTGATATTCCTTAGTATTAAAATTGCACGTTTTCTTTTGGCTTCTGAAATGTTCTGAGTCCCCATATTCCCTTCTCCATCCCCAGGTGCTGTATTATGAGCTGCTGGCCATCCGAGAGGCCTGTATTGCCCTAGAGAAGGAGTATCAGCCAGGCATTACTTACATTGTCGTCCAGAAACGCCACCACACACGCCTATTCTGTGCCGACCGCAATGAGAGGGTGAGTCACACCCTGCACCCTACCTACAGTCACTCAGTCAAACCCTGCACCCTACCTACAGTCACTCAGTCACACCCTGCACCCTACCTACAGTCACTCAGTCACACCCTGCACCCTACCTACTGTCACTCAGTCACACCCTGCACCCTACCTACTGTCACTCAGTCACACCCTGCACCCTACCTACAGTCACTCAGTCACACCCTGCACCCTACCTACTGTCACTCAGTCACACCCTGCACCCTACCTACTGTCACTCAGTCACACCCTGCACCCTACCTACTGTCACTCAGTCACACCCTGCACCCTACCTACAGTCACTCAGTCACACCCTGCACCCTACCTACTGTCACTCAGTCACACCCTGCACCCTACCTACTGTCACTCAGTCACACCCTGCACCCTACCTACTGTCACTCAGTCACACCCTGCACCCTACCTACTGTCACTCAGTCACACCCTGCACCCTACCTACTGTCACTCAGTCACACCCTGCACCCTACCTACTGTCACTCAGTCACACCCTGCACCCTACCTACTGTCACTCAGTCACACCCTGCACCCTACCTACTGTCACTCAGTCACACCCTGCACCCTACCTACTGTCACTCAGTCACACCCTGCACCCTACCTACTGTCACTCAGTCACACCCTGCACCCTACCTACTGTCACTCAGAGTGATATGTGCCATTAAGCCCAGAACAGTTTGTTGTGAGTTAGTCCATGTTCTTTATTTCCCACCAGCTCGTTAGCTACTCCAAATGGCCCTCCTTAATTACCCTGGTTGTCGCTGGGTCCACTCTCCTCCTCACCCCTGTAATTATGTTCGATTAAAGCATTAGGGCCCAATGCAAACTCTGGGGGCAGGGCTCTGCAGCGGCAATAATGCCCCCAGAGTTGGACCGGCTCGGTAATAACCTTATTTACAGCACAGGCGCTCGCATACAGCGGGCAGAGCAGCTCTCGAGGTCGTTAGGCTTTTAATTGGTTGATTGGGAAGCCGTCACTAAGCCGTTAGCCTTGGCCTTCCCATCGAGTGGAGGTCCATTTATGAAGAGAACAGAACAGCGTTATTAGGGCTCCCTGTAAAACCATTTGTTCAATTCCTGGTATCGTTAAATGGATTTCTTTCCTAACTTTATTATAATTCATTTGTTTCTGAAAAGTAGGTCAAAAGAGGATGGGAGGAAACGGTAAAAAACCAGAGTGTAGTTTACAATCTTCTTCTCTCCTCCTCCTCCCCCCGTCAGGTTGGACGTAGCGGAAACATTCCTGCCGGCACCACCGTGGACACGGACATCACGCACCCCTACGAGTTTGACTTTTACCTCTGCAGTCACGCTGGGATCCAGGTAGAGTCTGCCCATCTGCTCTCCCCAGGCAGCGCCGCCACGCGCTCTGCTCCGCTCCCATCTCATTAGAAACAGCCTCCTCAAGCCTGCAGGCTGGGTGCTTGTGGGGAGCCATGTAATTCTGTTTAATAATTGTTACACAAGTCACATTCACTCACTGCAACAAAGTGCCAACAGAAGGGAAAGAGGAAATATTGCTTGGTCTTTATGGATTCATATTTTCTTTTACTTATAATGCTGTAGGGAGGTCCTTATAAAGTGGAGATTCTCAGTTGAGGGGGGAAAAAGGCGTGTGTCTGGGGAACAAGTTTGCTGGGATTGTTTAATGTTTGTGATTTTGAAATGTGCATATATAGAAATAGCGTACACATATATAAACTAAAGCAGTTAATCCCTGGTTCATCACTAAATGCCCGCCCCCCTCCCCAGGGCACCAGCCGGCCCTCCCACTACCACGTCCTGTGGGACGACAACTGCTTCACCGCAGACGAGTTCCAGCTGCTCACCTACCAGCTGTGCCACACCTATGTGCGCTGCACCCGCTCCGTCTCCATCCCAGCGCCTGCCTACTACGCCCACCTGGTGGCCTTCCGTGCCCGCTACCATCTGGTGGACAAGGAGCATGACAGGTGAGGGGCAGGGGGGAAGGGGGGGAGACAATAGACCTCCACTCTTTGATATTCCTCCTTTGTGTTTGAGCATGCTCTAATTTTGCCGTCAACCGCTCCTATTTTAAGGGCCATGATTAACGATCTCTCCCTCTCCCCCCAGTGCGGAGGGCAGCCACGTGTCCGGTCAGAGCAACGGTCGGGACCCTTCGGCGCTGGCCAAGGCTGTTCAGATCCACCATGACACCCTGAGGACCATGTACTTCGCCTGAGCTCCACCGACCTCATCATCACCACCCCAACTACACACAAAGACACACACACACACACACACACATACATACTGTACATACATACATACATACATACATACATACATACATACATGCATACATGCATACATGCATACATGCATACATGCATGCATGCCTGGCCTGCCAGTTAGGAGTTTCTGTAGGTGTGAGATTCCACCCAACACCCAGTCGATCCGGACCGGACACTGTGCCGAGGGAGGCGGGGAGGAGGGATGGGGAGGAGAGGAGGAGGAGGAGGAGGAGGACCCCACCCCACACTGGACTGAGGATGCAAATGCTGCTTTAAAAACAAGAGAGAAACTCAGCACTATTATGCAATATTAAACCAGCCAACTATCTTATTTTCTCCCCCATCGCCCCCCGCCTCTCCCTCCCCATCTGCCTCCTTCACTTCTGGTCCAGTGAGACTTCTCCTTTTGTTTTGTTTTTATTTTCTGTCCGTGTTGGCACGCTCTTTCTTGAAATCTGCGAACTTGACCTCTTCGCCTTCATGTCTTTTTTTTTTTTACAGCAGCACTTTGTTGCATTCTGTCAAGTTTGACTGTCATTTAGATTTTATTTAGCTAGACCCTTTTTTATTTTTTTGGAAAGCAAAAGCAGATAAGGAGTGGTGGGATTCTGTGGCAATCCGGTCGTGGTTATGGTTGGTTTGTTTGACACCAGAAATCCACCCCGTTTGTTTTTTGTTATTTTTTCCTCCATTTTCCTTATTTTTTACCCAATGGTGACTTTTATCATGGTGACCAGTGAAGAGTGTCAATCGACCAATGATGTGTCCAGAACACAAAAACTAGCTGTTATTTTGAGTACAGTGCCACCTGTAGGCTGCAAGACGATACACTGCCCCCCTGTCTGAGTGGAGACGAAGGGGGGGGTTTGTATTTCTCATCATGTGACTTCAGATTAGTTTCGACTCGAGTCAAGTGCCGAGCGCACGAGCGGTGACACGGTTCCTGTTGGCTGAAGCCCTTAATGTCTGTCTCATTCACACAGCCATCTATGGGGTTTTGTAATTTAAACCTCCACCTCACATGGAGCGTTTGAGATTAGCTTTTCCCCTTTTTAATCATTCTCACACGTGTATTTATTATGTCGCTCAAGCCGCCGAGCTTGTGTTTTAATATTGGTATTCATCGTTGCTCTCATTGCTCTCATTCCCGCTCTCTTTGCGCCTTTTCTCTATCTCGCACGATGCCCCCCCCCCCCCCCTCTCTCTCTCTCTTGAGTTTGAGGCGGTGGGTCAAGTTGAAATGACAGATTAGTGAGTTTTCCTCTAGTGCAATAATCAGTAAGCATAGGGACGAGAATATTAGAGGACTGTAGCACGAAGGTGAAAGAACAGTAGTAGCAGACCTCATTTGACAAAAACGAGTGTTATTGGATAATAAAAAATAAACGGTTAGCCACATGCATGGCACTTTGATGTACTGGTCCTCTTAAGCGAGTGATCAGTATATGTTCTTCGGATATGTAAACTATTTATGCCATAATGGAGTAATATTCAAGTGCCTGTTTGGAATGAAGGGTTTTAATGCCTGAAAGCTGTGTGAATGACTTATGGAAGATCCCGTTTCAATAGGGACAAATTAATAAAGGCCGTATTCTACCTAACGAACAGACGTTCTGTAACTTGAAGAAAGCAAGCCTCACCTTATGCCTCTTATTCACCTTTTCTTTCTTTTTCCTTTTTAAACTTTGAATTGAAAATGAATTACACCTCTCTGACTTCTCTATAGACATTTAATTCAAATCATCTCCCCCTAGATATATTATATTGAGTTTGCCTGTACAGCAGTTTCAGCTGTTGTCTTTGTTTTGCGTCAGTATTCTATCAGAGCAGTGCTGTCTTTTTGCTTATCAAAACATGGATCCAGCTGCTATATTGAGTTTGTACTTAACAGTGAGTTAAGGGTTGAGGCCGGACTTCAGAACCAAGCAGAGGTGCCAAGTGGACGACCGCATGTTCACTAGAAGCCCAATGGGAACCCCACCCGCCAACGTTCCCTTTTTAAGGAGTGACTGTGTACTAATATGTTGGACATACAGTCGCCACTTGGCCCCTTTGCGTCCTTAGTAGACCTGAAGCTGGTCCGGTGGTGTTTCTGAGTTAAGACAATACATGTGCACTAAAGAGAAGCATGTGTCAGACTGGACACAGGCGTGGTGCTAATCTCTCTGAATTTGGAGTCTGCATGGGATAGGACGGGGGGTTGGGACGGGTAAAAGAAAAATATGTTGTATAGTCGACCTCTTACATTAAGATAAGATATTCCTTTATTGATCCCTTTGGGGAAATTCAGGAAAATTAGGTATATGAGGGGGTCTTTCTGATTTTAGTTTGCGCGGGCGAACTCTAGGATGTTCCGCCCAGCTGTGTTGATGTAGTCAGCTGTGTGAATCTATGAAACGGTACAATAGCAAAAGGTTCTGGAGGTTAGAGGCTGTCCCGCCGGTGGACTGTGAGTCACGGCAACATCCCGCGTCTTCACGCCGGGGTGACTGCCTTTCCCGATAGGCTTAGCCTTCCCGCACGTGGAAGCCAGCGGGGGTTTGAGCCTTCGTGATTTTCACTAGTTTTAAAAATGAAAAATGGAAATAAATTTAAAAAAAGCCAGATTGAAAGTATATTTGTACATTTTAAATTATGTAATGCACACCACTTATTTTTGCTAACAGAAGAAAGTTCAAAAAAATTTAGTCTATAGTAGTTATTAATCTTAGTAATAATTATATCACGACGAGTAGGCTAACGGTTAAAAAGATATAACAAAAGTTTTATTATTGCAATAGACTGTTGTCACTGTATAACATAGTGTATTTCTGTGTACAGTGAGTGGGGTTATTCAGATTAGTGGCTTGTGTCTGGACTGTTATACTGTTATCGGTAGGGATGTGTGGACTTGCCACCTCTTGCAAAAAAAAAATGACGGTGAGCTTCTAAAGGCTTAATCTTCTCTCTTCGTTTTGTTGATGTTTTAAACGGTCAGGAGGCTTGTTGTGGTACAGGAGAGAATATTGAATCTTGAAACGTCTTCATTGTGAGCCTCACCCAAATGTAATAGACATATACTGTGTGTCTATATATATATACACTGTTAGAATATAAATAGAGTTGTTTGACTTATCAGAGCGCAATTGTTGCTCCTTGAATGTTTTTTTTTTTTTTTTATCTGTGCTGATGCTTGCTCCTTATCGAGGAGGGGTGTTTAAAAAGAAAAAATAGAAAGGCAAATGGTTCCATGTCAGGTGGCCCTTTTGATAAAAAGATATAGTGTAACTAGGTAAAGCTGTCCATACCTTTTGTGTTGGAGCCCAGGGGATTACATCCACTTGCTGTTGCTTCTTCCTCCTCACCTGAGCACCTCATGTGCGCTGGGAAATACAAAGAGTTGGCCTTCCAGGTAAGCCTGCAGCGTGACAAAGCCCTTAAGCTGATTGTTGCTGCCTTTACCCTTTGCCCCCGGTCATTTACCCACATCGCCAGAGGACTTTACATTCCATGGCCAGTAGTAGAATCCATCCCATCCCCTTGAGAAGAAGAAGAGATGAGGAGAGAGCTGAAGGACAGAGGTTTGGTCAGTAAACGTACGGTCCAGTGGATTCTGGCGTTTCGTTAGAGCATGCTTTAGAGCGTGTTAGAGTGTGCTTTGGAGTCGAGGAAGATTATATAGATAGTTGTGTGTGTTCTGTATGTGGTTGGTTATGTTGTATGTTGCAGAATTCAGGGCCATTTGTCATTGATGTTTTGGTGGTTTGTGTGGATTGGGATCTAATTATAGCTGAATATCTGCTGTTTTTGATGGGCATCTGGGCTGTTGAGTATGAACTGAACTCTCTTGAGGACAATTGAACACATGTTTACATATAGCAGATGTGTTTGCCTCGCTAACAACCTGCTGATACGTCATCAGTTCTGCTTTTCTGATGTTGGCTATGAGCTAAGTGGAGGAGTGGCCTAACGAGTAAAGCTCTGTTCCATTTCAAGTCATCAGTGTCCTGGATTTGGATTGTTCTCGATTTCCAAGGTGGAAGGTAGCAATGAAGTGAAGTGGAAAAAGTCCACAGAAAGTGCCTTTCCTCTTGACGGTGCTGTAAATGAAATGAAAGACTAATGTAAAGTCAAGGAAACATCTCACCAAGAACACATTGCAACACACACACACACACACACACACACACACACACCAGGGCTTGAAATTAAAGGGGATGGTTCGGATTTTTGGAACAATAGCCCTATTTTCTACTTTCCAATGATGATGATGTTGATTGGTGGAGTCCTTTCTCAGCACAATTCATGCTGTTCCTCATACTAGCTCCGGCTAGTTGGCCACAAACCAATACAAAGTCCCCATTGACTCTATCACACATTTGACTGGTAGATCATAAGAGCAGGCCCACGCAATGTGAGTAAGCTCCCACAGTAAGCATAAGGTTTACCTACGTTGTCCTTTCACGCACAACACTTGAACACTAAGTACTGGTATTATAAATGTTTAATGATAAAGTCCTTGTAGCAGAGTTTTTGATTGCTCATCCGCACTCCGATTGGAAGGTGAGTGATGGAGAGAGAGAGAGTGGTTGTGTCCAGTGATGGAGATGGCCTTGCACAAGCAAAGTTATTATTTGAATTGTGTTTGATTGCTTATATTGGTTATTTAGCTTGTAACTAAGTCCATCAACAAACGCAGCTGGCTCCAACACTATTGGAAATTTGGTCATCAAGCACACGGTCTGACTAACTTAGGGCCTAAACTACTTGGATATTTCAACTTTACTACTCAACGTTTTGGGAAGGCATCAGTTATACTCGCCTCCTTTCATCATTAGGCCTAATTCATTGCCTAATGTATTGATCTTTATTCAGCTTTTTCTCAATTTCAATCTTTCCTACCTTTATTGAGTGTCAGAATATGACCATAGATGACCATCTATATTTTAGTCTTAATAAGGGGGGAAAAAATCTAATAATAAATTGTATATTTTGGGATGGTCAACGTATATACATCAAGACAATTGAAATATTTTTCGGGGCGGTTGATACAATTTCTAGCCCTGCACACGCAAGGGACACATTTTTACTTTTAGAGATGGTGATGCAAGCTTGCGTTCCCCTACATAGGGCCTACATATAAAATGCCAAGTATATGATTGTGGTTGAGCTTTCACTTGGTGATGGTGCTGCGTCTCAAGAGCCTTGACCATTGGTCACGTTGGTACAGTGGAACGTGCATTGACACAGGGTGGGGGGGGCAAAGTTGACAGTGTGACACGGCCTGGCTCATGAATGACAAACATAACAGCACTTTATCGACTGCCTCTCTCACTCGGACACGTAGCCAAGAGGTTCTGATCTCTGTCCCTCCAGGCCTCCTCCTGCGGTCGGAGCGGGACCAAAAAAATACTCCCAAACCAACGAGAAGCCGAAAGGGATAGCGATACCAAAACAAGTGGCCAGTTGTTGAAAGCGGGCCTCTCGCGCTCAAGTGACTTTCACCCATGGCTCGGCCTGCTTCCCTCTCAGATTCCAATACTATGGTCATTTGAAACGGCACCGTGGCATTCTTTCATCCTAGCGCAGTTACGCCACACGTCTTATCCTTTTTTCTAATGAGCCCGGTTGTATTCCTGTCGTGGGGCAGCAGGGTGTGTAGACGGAAAGGCCTGTAGGGTTGGTCTGTAGTTCTATGGGTACCCTAGGGGGGGGGGGGGGGGGGGGTGAAACCTTTCTATAACGAGACATTAAAAAAGAAAAAAAAACACTGCACCTCACTTACCTTGGTATGCTGCATTATGTTAAAACTCCATGAGAGAAAACTGCAAATATTGCTTTTATTATTACAGTATAATGCTTGAGTAATGCCTGATTGCGATATTCTTATAACAATTTTAGAGACAAAAAGTATAACTGTAAGATATCATCTTGTTTTGTCTTAACACTTATCCGACTTCTAAAAATAGTTCTTGAGCCGACTTTTATTTTGTTGTCCTATTTAAATGTGTTTAAATATATATATATGAAAAATATACATGCAAAATATTTTATGGTGTATTTATTGAGAGTGCATATATATATACGCGTCTGGAAGTCTGCATCTACATTGCAGCATGGTGGGGGCGGAGCCGGGAGGATGAGGCCCCTCCCCCTCCATGTTGACGCCTTATCCTTCGTAGACACGCAAGCACAACAACATGGAGGGTGGGGGGCGAGGGGTGGAGGAGACGGAAGGGCTTAGAGTCGACCCGTTATCCATCAGCCCCGATTGGTCACGGTGAAGTCGGGTCGATTCTTCACCCCCTCCTTATTTCTTTTTCTCGTGTTCTCCACCCTCCCTCTGTTCTCTCTCCATCTGAGAAGGGCCATTCGCCCCCCCCCACCCCACCGCATATGTTGGATCTCATCTCTGCTGACGAAGGGAACCATTTCTGAACCACACTGACTTGATCGTTGGAGAAAACATTTAAATAGCTACCTTTCTCGTCCTGAGCTGCTAGGTTAGCCGTGTCACTTCCCCGAGCCAGTACAGGAAGAGGAGGTGGGAGAGCGAGAGCGTAGACTAATACATAGCGGGGAAGTAGGGAAGGAAGGAAAGATGTTGAAAAGGCAGAAAGCTTATGGATTCTGGTAGAAAACATGTTAGTGTCAGTGTTGCTTCTGTCCTCTTAAACTGTCTCTTGTCCAGTTTTCTTTTTCTTGTGCCAGAACCTTTTGCAGCAGGAGTAGGTCTTCATTCCACAAGAACAATCCATGCCTCAGCCTTAAGTGGGTTCTTGCGTCATTATCAGATTTATTTGTGACTTTGCTATGCCTGTGTTGGGTAGCCTACAGAGGGGAAGAAAAGCCTACCTTGCCCCCCACCTCAACAGGCCTTGTCTCTCACTTAAACCACTAACTACAGTACCTAGTGATCCCTGATGTACGAGACGTGTACGTTTTTCTTTTTTCTTTCTTTTAAACCTCATTGTCGATCCCATTTCTAATGGATGTGAGAGCGGGAACCAGGGGAGGGTTCCTTGCTCCTTTGAGTGCTGGATTTAGAGACCTGTGCCTGTATAATGAACCAAGGTGTTGTTGTGATGAATCACTGTTTCCTTTTTCTGTCGTCTGTCTCGGTTGGTTGTCCCCCCCCCCTCCCCCTCCCCGGGTCAGAGACATGGAGATTTGGCGGACTTGTCGATCCTGATCCAAAGCAAATAGGCCTTCCCTCCATCCACAAAGCCAAATGTATTTTTGCTTAAAAAATGTTTACTCTAATGTTTACTCCCGTAGCTGTATCAGATGTAACCGTTTTCATCCCATTAGCATTCCAGTAATGATCATGAACCAAATATTGCTAAAGAGATTAGGATATCTGATGCTGTCCCCCCCCTCCCCCCCCGGTTCGGAGACTGATATTTTGGCAGTGTGGCCAAGTGGACGATAAATAATGTGACCGTGCGGATTGGCCCAGCTTTTCATGAAATGTATTATGTAATGAAGTGTCAGATTTGTGTCACGTCTTTTAATTAAAACTCAAAGATTGTGGGTTCTGATACCATTGAGTGAGGCACCAGCATATGGATGTATATTGAACCGTGACCTTCTCACCATCACAAGATCCATGTCTCTATCCCTCCGTGTCGCAAGAAATGGCCTCTGTTGTACCAACACTTCTTTACTTTTCAGTTTTAAATGTGTCTCTCTTTTATTTTATAACTCTTATGTTGTTGGTCTTTTAGTGTTGCTTTGCTTCAGTTTGAAGTGTATCTTTCACTAATACTTGCAATAAAAAGCTTTGCTTTACCCTGGTTGTCTTAATGTGTTACTGTCATGAATGGAAACACCCACTCGCAGCAAAAGGGAAATATCCCAGCAATAGTCCGGTTGTGAGAGTATCAAAAGCTTTACAAAAAAAAACATTCTAAAACCTACTCTGGCGCTTACAAAATTAGGCTAAAGGATTCATTTCTAGTTTTGTATTGTTGTTGAATATTTAGCTTGGTACGCTGCTCTTTTTAAAGGGGAACATCACTCATTGACATTCTTGTGGTTTAGGACAAGTGGGCTCAGCTTTCTTCTGAAGCTCGAGAGCCAAGACTATTCTGTGATGTAATGCTAATGAAAAGCCCAGATACTTCAATGGCAATGTGAAAGAGAGACGTGACATGGGCTTATATGAAATCTGTCTGAACTTTTATATCCAATTACATTAGTAGTGCTATACAAACCAGAAAATGAAAACTTACTTTTTATGCTTCTCAAATCCTCTTGAGTAACTCCATTTAATTCATATTCATAGTAGGCTATTTCATTACATCATCATTGCAGATATCTTGGTATGCAAACATCAGGTGATTGCCATTAAATGACAACTGTGGCCAATGATCTGTGCTTACGACATTGTGCCATATTGGGAGAAAATGTATGGCACGTCATGAAAACACTATTGGTGCGTTCCATTCAAAGTCGGAGGTCAGAGGTTCCCAGTTGGAAAACGGAATTACCACCTCAGTGTGTTTCAATGCCCAGCTCGGAAAGTAACCATGGATATGTAATGTGTAGTTTATCTAAGGGAGGAGCTAGCCTCTTTCGTGACTGTGATGCACGCCAACAAGGTTTGGCTGAGTGAATCCAGTCCCTTGCTCCTCAATGGCAAACCAACCTAGATTTACCCTGAAGAACTGGTTCTAACCGAACCGTTCGTTATACAAGTATCACAGAGAAATTTCAAAGGTACTCACAGTTGCCCGAGGGTTTCGAACAGACAAACGTTAGGGTTTGAAAGCTTGGCGTTGCTAATAAACTTTAAAAAAAAAAAATAAACTGGTCAACACTCAATCAATCAGATTTATTTAGCACATTTAACATGACATGTGTCAACCAAAGTGCTGTACAGAGGGTAGATACATATAGACAACAATCACAACTCTGTTTTATGGGAGGGCACACAGGAACACAGGGCATGAGTCAGTGAATGGGAAAGGCTAGTAGGTAGAAGTGGGTTTTGAGCCTAGATTTGAAGATTTTATGGAGATTTGATGGAGGTGGGGATGCTGTTCCACATTGCAGGGGCTGCGACAGCAAAGGCACGGCCCCCCCTGAGCTTAAGGTTAGACCTCCGGACTGTCAGGAGCCTCTGATCGGCTGACCTGAGGGACCTAGTGTTGGAATAGGGGGATAGGAGGTCTGAGATGTAGGAGGGGGGCTGACCATTAAGGGATTTAAAAACAAATAGGAGAACCTTAAAATCTATCCTGTAGCGTACTGGAAGCCAATGAAGGGAGGCAAGGACGGGTGATGTGGTCTCTCTTGCGGGTTCCGGTCAACAGTCTGGCAATGGCATTTGGTACCAGTTGTAAGCGGGACAGGGAAGACTGGTTAATGCCTATATAGAGGGAGTTGCAGTAGTCTAATCTAGATGAAATGAAAGCGTGGATAACTCTCTGAAGGTCTGCAGGGGAGAGAAGGGCTTTGAGTTTAGCAATGGTGCGTAGTTGGAAAAAACATGCCTTTTCCACTGAGTTCACTTGTCTGTCGAATTTAAATTGTGGATCAAAAATGACCTAGGTTCTTGACATAAGGCTTGACCAGGGAGGACAGGTTGCCAAGACTGTTGGTAAGGGTGGTGACAGCATCTGGGGGACCGAAGAAGATTATTTCGCATTTGTTTTCATTTAGTTGTAATATGTTTTGTGCCATCCAACATTTAACGTCATCCAGGCAGGACATGAGACTGTTAAGTAGAGACTGGTTGTTAGGTTTCAGGGAAACATAAAGCTGTGTGTCGTCAGCATAACAGTGAAAAGAGATGTTGTGCTTCTGAATGATTGAACCAAGGGGTAGCATGTAAAGGGAGAACAGGATCGGGCCAAGGATGGACCCTTGCGGGGGAGCATGTCTATGTTCCCCGGGTCCTATGTTCCCCGCTTTGATTGATTGATTGATTGGAAATTTTAGACCACCAGCCCTGATTCCAAACTCTAACCTTAACCAGTTCGAAAGAGGGCCTAAGCTTAACCGTTCGAAACAAGGCGGACATTAA
The DNA here is from genome assembly GCF_963971535.1 of Notolepis coatsorum. Taxonomy (NCBI): domain Eukaryota; kingdom Metazoa; phylum Chordata; class Actinopteri; order Aulopiformes; family Paralepididae; genus Notolepis; species Notolepis coatsorum. The sequence goes on along the minus strand of NC_140183.1, from coordinate 48,800,607 downwards.
TAATTAATAAAATAATACAACTAATAAAATGTTCAATCTATTAATCAATCAAAGCGGGGAACATAGAACCCGGGGAACATAGGACCCGGGGAACATAGGGATGATCCCCCTTGCGGGACCCCACAGGAGAGGGAGGTTGAGGGGGAGGAGCAGTTGGTAATGTTGACAGCAAAGCTTCTATTTATGAGATAGGAGGAGAACCATGCTAGTGCAGTGCCACTGACACCAACCCCGTGTTGGAGACGATCTAATAGAATGGTGTGATTAACAGTGTCGAAAGCTGCGCTGAGGTCAAGCAGCATTAAAACAGAGCAGTCACGGTTGTCAGCGGCGAGGAGTAGGTCATTTGACACTTTAAGGTGGGCTGATTCTGTGCTATGGCCAGTCCGAAACCCTGACTGAAATGTCTCCAGGATGCTGTTGTGGTGCAGGTATGGAGACAATCGGCACAGAACGACCTTTTCGAGTATTTTTTACAGAAAAGGAAGCTTGGAAATGGGCCTGTAATTACTGTGCTGGGTGGGGTCAAGGTTTGTTTTTTTCAATAGGGGCTGGACTACTGCATGTTTAAAGCAGGATGGAACAGTACCAGTTGCCAGTGAGCTGTTAATAATGGAGAGGATGCTGGCACCGGTTGTGTGAAAAACCTGTTTCAGGAGAGCAGTGGGAACAGTGTCAAGGGGGCAGGTCGCAGGTTTCATAGAGGAAACTATCTCTGTGAGGGGGTAGACTGAAAGCAGGTCAGTGTGGATGAGCAGACTAGAGGGACAGCTAAGTTACGTGTGGGGGGTGAGATGTTCCTTCTGATATCCTCAACTTTGTTGGTGAAAACATTTGAGAATTCCTCACACTTAGTTGGGGACACATCCAGGCAGGTACGGGGGGGGGGGCTAATGAGAGAATTGATGGTAGTGAACAGGGTCCTGGGGTTGTGGGAGTTGTTGATGAGGTCAGAAAAATATGTGATTCTCGCCCCTTTAACCGCTAGGTGGTAGTTAATGTAACTGTCCCTAAGCATTTCAAGCGAGACTTGAAGTTTGTCACGTTTCCGCTTCCGCTCTGCCTTCCTATACTCTTTTCTCTGGTCAACACAGCTTGGTCAACACTGTTCAACACAGCTTTATTTCTGGCATTGGGTGCCTGATGCGCCTGCGCTGTGATCACAGCGCAGGCACATCAGGCAGCTAAAGCCGTTTTGAGCAGTGTTGACCAGTTTATAAAATTTATTTTAAATGTTGATTAGCAACGCCAAGTTTTCAAACCCTAACGTTTGTCTGTTCGAAACCCTCGTGCAACTGTGAGTACCTTTGACATTTCTCTGTGATACTTGTATAACGAACGGTTCGGTTAGAACCAGTTCTTCAGGGTAAATCTAGGTTGGTTTGCCATTGAGGAGCAAGGGACTGTGGATTCACTCAGCCAAACCTGGGTTGGCGTGCATCTCAGTCACTAAAGGGGCTAGGGAGGAGCATGTGACCCCAGTATAAGCAGCTGTTTGTGTGGCTGGTTTCTGAGCACAATATATACTTAGAAACCGCTGAATCAGGCTACCACACTGCTATTGATCTAGCTTCATCGAGATTAAAACAATGTCTTTTACAGCCATGTTGACATCAGAGAAGTCGTGGTGTTCCTACTTATGATTCCGACTTCGAGGACTGTTCCATTGCATTTTTCCTAGTAGGAGGAGGTTAGATTTGTCCTAGCTCCCACTTGAATGGAATACACAATAATGAATGAATACCAGTGGGACATCACAGATTAGGGTGCAGGAATTATCTTGTTTCTATACAGGATAGAGGTTGATCTTCTCTAAACAGACAAACTATCCTATGACATAAGATAAACATGTCAAAGGGGAGGACTCAGGTTTTAAACTGTGAGACGATATTTGTATTGTTATTGCTTTTACCATTTTTCTTATTCTCTGCATTGCTTTTATTCAGTTTATCCTAAAAACATTTGTTCAAAAGGAAGTATTTCGACAGGTACATGGGTATCTTTGTGGTGTAGTGTATCTTGTAGACCAAGCCCATTGCAAGTAACATTATCTCACCTCAGCACTGTGTATAACGTTTGTGTGTGGATTTCCAATTCCAGTGTGGTTTGTCAGAAATGGAGGTTATGCTGTTCAGTTTGGAAATTGGGCGGCTGTATGCCATAAATGCCAGGGCCGTATTGATTTTTACCCCAGTCTGTCACTGTATCTAGCTATAAAGTAATGTTATCGAACTAACAGTAGCTAATCTTTGCTAGCTTCACTTGACACTTACAGTACCATTACTTTAGTTTTCATTCAAATAAAAGTTAGAGTAGAGTGCTTTTTCTTAGAACTCGTTTTGCTAAGAAACTCTTTGTGATTTATGTAGGCAAATCATTTACATTTACATTTAGTCATTTAGCTGACGCTTTTATCCAAAGCGACTTACAAGTTCTGTACGACAAGTCATCAGGAAGGGCACAACTCTATCAGCTGAGTAACAATGTTCATCAAAGTGTTGAGTGCTACAGTGTAGGTTAGTTTATTAGGACAAGTGCATGACAGTAAGGTTAGTTAGGGTTAGATATCTTTATTTTTTTTTATTTTTTTTTCAGATAATGGTTGAAGAAGTGCGTCTTTAGTCAACGGCGAAAGATTGGACGGGTTTCAGCTGTTCTAACTGGGGTGGGTAGTTCATTCCACCATTGTGGGGCAAGGACTGAGAATAGGCGGCTTCTCCTTGATGACCCTCCCGGAGCTCGGATAGGAGTAGGTCTGAGGCGGCCAGAAGATGCAGAGCGTAGGGGTCTTGAGGGTGTGTAGTTGGAGACCATTGACCGGAGGTAGGCGGGAGCGGTTCCCTTTGCCGCACGGTATGCTAGGTCGAGGGCCTTGAAGCGGATTCGTGCAGCAATGGGGAGCCAGTGCAGGTCCCTAAAAAGTGGGGTGACATGGGCCGACTTCGGTAGGTTTGAGATCAGGAGGGCCGCTGCGTTCTGAATGAGTTGAAGAGGCTTGGTGGCAGTGGCCGGGAGGCCAGCGAGCAGTGTGTTGCAGTAGTCGAGGCGGGAGATGACTGTTGATTGGACGAGGAGTTGGGTGGCTTCTTTTGTCAGGAAGGGCCGGATCCTTCTGACGTTGCTCAGGAGGAATCTGCAGGTTCTGGTTGTTGCTGCAATGTGAGCAGAGAAGTTCAACTGGTCGTCGAGGACAACACATATTAGTGATGATTTCAACAACATCTCATTATTTTCCCTTCAGTCACAGATTGTACACTGCTCTCCCTTGTCTTCATCAGGCTTGTGAACAGTTCCCTCAACAAGCCCCCCTCCCCCCCCAACCTCCACTACCATTATTTGCAACAATGCATAGTGCACTTTATATCCTTTTTATACCACTACTCTCTGAACTGAATGTGGATACTGTTACTCTGTCATTCATGCCTTCTTTTTCTACTTATTTAAACTTTTTTATGATTCTTTATTTTAGCATTACATTTTTTCTTAATATTATTAATTCTAGTTTAAGTCTATATTTTGTGATTCTGTGTGAAGGGGGGACTAGCAAAGTAAGGTTTCCATTGTACGGTATAACTGTCTGTTTAACATGCATATGACAAATCAATATGTTGAATCTTGAATCTCCTGCATACTTCTTGGCAGTCTCGAGGAGCCTACTACACAGATGTCGGATTCTATTGTTAAGGGACGGATTCTGGCCCTATTTAAAACGGCAATATGTTGACCAGTACGGGCCATAATTTCACTGATCGCTTAGCATTGAGATACCCTCTCACCAGGCTCCAATCCAATGGGGTAAGTGTTTTAACCTACAAAAACCATGATTTGTATCCTCTTCCAAAATAGGAAGATCACAGCATAATTGGATGTGTCTGTGTTCATAATTATGTTCTACTGCGAAAATGGTTGCAAATCGTCCAAGTTGTGATAGGTGTTGAATGCAGAGGTGCTGTGTAGGATTGTTAGTAACTGTCTAACTGCATATATAATTGTTTACACTAGTACCTGTCTATCTGCATATATAACTGTTTCCACTAGAGGGCACCCTAGACGGAGACACTCAGGAGTACTACCAGCTGGCGAGTATAAATAGCTTTGTCTCCTCCCACTTCTTTCTCTCCCCCATGTCTCTCAGTGAGAGAAGACCTGTAGAACTGCTGCTCTTCATGTGAATAAATAAACCACGCCATTTAGTGCTCAAGATAGAAACCATGCCTCTTGACCACATTATTGTCGCCCTATAGCCGAATTCTGTTAACAATAGGTTTAATTTATGCAATTGACATGTCGTCAGCTTGTGACTGCAACTTGTTCCTGTTTGCGGACGACTCAGCCCTGCTGGTCTCTGACAAGAACAAGTTACAGGTTGAAAAAGCCCTCAGCTCGGAACTAGGCAAAATCTGCATATGGCTCGCCGACAACAAACTATCATTACACATGGGCAAAACAGAGTCCATTCTCTTCGGTTCAAATAACAAACTCAGCAAGACCGACGGCTTCTCGGTTACAGTGGGTGACAATATTATCACAAGGAAAGATGAAATTACCTACCTGGGTTCCATCCTAGAGGCTAATCTTTCCTGTGACAAAATGGCATCCAATGTAATAAAAAAAGTCAACCAACGAACGCGATTCTTGTACCGGATCTCCTCTCTGGTAAACAAGAATACCCTGAAGACTCTAGCAGGAGCACTCATTCAAGGGTACTACGACTATGCTTGCACCTCATGGTACCAAAGCACCTCAAAGGCACTAAAAAACAAATTACAAACATCTCAAAACAAGCTAGTCAGACTACTGCTTGACCTGACTCATAGAACCCACCTCACCCCTGCCCACTTTGACAACCTAGGATGGCTTAGAGTAGACGACAGAGTACAGCAACTTGCAATGGGCCTGGTCTACAAGATACACTACGCGACCAAGGTACCCATGTACATGTCAAAATACTTCCCAAAGGTCAGTGAATACCACGATCACAACACCAGAGGGAGCTCCACAAATCATGTAAAACCCAGATTCGGCTCAAACAAGGGACTAAACACGTTTCGCAATTATGCCACATCAATGTGGAACGCCCTACCTAAAGCTGTAAAGGAATGTGAATCACTACCCACTTTCAAAAACACTCTAAAAAAACACCTACGTGAGACTGCAATTCGAAACTGGCCCCTACAAATGTCCTAACCTAGTTGTACAGTAAATGACCAAGTAAGGCTTTGTCAGTATTCCAATGTACAGTGTAAAATGTGTGTGTGTCCCCTACCCAACCCCCCCCCCCTCCCCACCTCCAAGGTACAGCCCTCACCCACCCACCCAACCCCACCCCACCCACCCAACCTCCTCCAATGTACAGTTTCTATGCCATATATATGTATATGCCAAATGTATATACACTCTTTTTCTGGACACTTTTGTATCACAAACAGTACTGTATTTGCAAATCTGATATGTCATAAATGTATAGATGTAGCAGTACTGTCTATCTGTATATCATGTATGTCATATATGTTATGATGAATTGAAAATGGGGGACCCTGATGTAAACAAGACGAAAGTATTTCTCTGGTCTGCATCCCCTGAACAAGTGTATGTACTGAGCTGTACTGTACTGTACCCATTATGCAATCTGTTAATAAACTTTTCAATCAATCAATCAATCAATGATAGGCCTAAGGCCAGTCATGATAGCACGAGATCTACAAAACTCATTATAATGTTTAATGAGGTATGGGTTGAAACCATTTGAGGATGCAGCACAGTGCTGTTTTTCAATATTAATGTGATCAGTGAAATTATGACCTGTACCAGTCAACATCGTGTCTAAATAGAGCCTTGGTTAAAAGATATTGCACCTACTGTGTTGTGGTACTCACAGTGGTACTGTTTTAGTGTTCATGGCCAGCAAAAGCAAGGATTGATTGATATCGGAACGACATACGTTGAGTTTTATTATTTTTTTCCTTTCAAAACTTGATTCAATATTCCAACTTTGCATGAAACATGGAGAAATGGAAATGTATAGGCTCCTAACCCGAACCTGACCAATCCAAGTCCGTCAAAAAGACTGTATTGAATTTAAATAAATTCTTAAAACCTAATTTAGTGGCACCAGAGTTTTATAGGCAATATGGGTGTAATTTATAGATATTAAACCTCCGAAAGATGGAATGAATCTTTTGACCAAGAAGATTTATAGACCCATTCATCTCTTTTGTACACTGCACCAAGGGAGTACAATAGTGTAGGCTATTGGTGTGAGAGTATCTCACGTTGAACCTATGGTTATAGGCCTACAATTCTATCAATACCACATGAATAACTTGCTTCTGTCCTGATATCACTGAAACCCTCCCCCATGCCTCATGTACTAATAATGAGGAACCCTTGCACTGAAGGACCATATAACTCTTTCCTGGACAGCCCATGTATTTGCAGTTGTGAAGTTAATCTAAATCTCTTGGTGTGTGAAAGTGATATATTTTGGGGCAGCGGTGGCCTAATGGTTAAAGAAGCGGCTTTGTGACTGGAAGGTCGCCGGTTCGATCCCCGGGACCGGCAGGAAAAAATCTGCCGCTGAAGTGCCCTTGAGCAAGGCACTTAACCCCCAACTGCTCCAGTGGAGTTGCTCAGTGGCCAATGGTGTCAGACTGTGGTTGTACTGGGCAGCTCCCTGGTATGAATGGAACTGTGTGAATGTGAAGCAGGGCGTAGCTGAAAAAGAGCATCTGTGCTCAGCGAACCTACCCTGGGTAAAATAAAGGGTAATAAAGCATTACATCATGCGCAGGAATGGGTTGTGAGAATTAGACCATGCCTAGGGGTGGTCGTTAGACCCCCCTAGGCATGGTCTAATTCTCACAACCCACGACTGCACGTGGTGTAATGGCTTTTATACAACTGGCACATTCATCCAACCTTATTGCTATACAATAAACACACATTAATTGAAGATTTATTGAAAAAACCATCCGCCAGAAAAAGTAGTTCCCAAAAAAAAGAGAAGTTGCCTCCATGTGGAAGCAGCTCGGAAGTGCATCCAACTGTTCTCAGTAAGACATCCAACAAACTAAGACATCCAACTGTCTCTCAACTAAGACATCCAACAAACTAAGACATCCAACTTTTCTTTAGTTTTGAACCTACTTTCTATAGAACTTCATTCTTAGATGCTTCTATAGAAAGTGGGTAAAACAAATTAAAAAACGTTTTCTTTGCCCTATATGTAGCAGGGTGGATTATCCTTGCTTTGTGGGAACGGGTGTGCACAGCCACTGGGTAGCGAGACACAGTAGAGCTCCGTCTGACTGCACCTTCGTCTTTGGGTCTGGAGCGTCAACTGGAGGCCGGCAGTGGGAGTGGATGGGGCCCGGGATTTACCAACCTGGTCTGGTACTCTGGTCTTCCTCGCCCTTCCAGGGCGGTCAGCAGTACTCCCCAACTCGCTCTCACTTCCGCCAATACCTCCTTTAACCCTCCCACACCTAGTGACTGAATTGTAAATAAATAACTTAGTTCCTCCCGCAAGCAGTACCCTCCCTCGGTGACATTAGAAACCTTATAGTAAAAAGGGAAAAGTTGGATAGGAAGGGGTTAATTGTATTAATGTTACCCACACCAAAAGGGTTGTTCATAGGCTCAGGAATGGACACGCACACAGAACTCCCATCTAATTCTTTATCGTTACTTATACTGGTCAGTTACAAAGATTTAATAGCACTTGGTCAAATAGAACGAAGTCTTACTATTACCCAATTTGTAACTCAATACCTTATAGACACTTAGATTATACACCCACACCGTATAGAACCAGGTATTGCCGACCCAAGTATAGTATACTTCAATGTGCTTGACTCATCACCCACGTCTGGGTTAGTACCAGGGATAATACCTCTCTCAGGCTTTAATTATATGGTAGTGATAATACCTCTCTAAGGCTTTACTTATAATACAACAGGTCGGTAACCTCCCCACAGGGGAAGGGTTAATTAGATGGGAAAATATTATTAAAGAACAAACACGTTATCACACTCAAAGAAAATGAAAAAGGTGGGCCCACTTTACCAAACAAAAGTCATATACTAATGCCGGCATGTAATGTTTATGGGGTACCCCTATGAACTGTAGTTAGCAACATTAGCTTTGCCCGTAGGCCGCACCACACTGTGTACTGTGCAATAGGATCCTGAGCACCGAAGCGCTAATGTACTCAACCAAGATGGCGGCCTCGCCGCACCACCACTGTCCGGGTGGTAAGATGGCGTCAAACATTCTCGTCACAGCAGCTAGCAAGCGGTGTGGGGCAGAGGGAGCAGTAGCGGGCTGAAGGCGCATGCTGGGTGATGGCGACCTCTGCTGGACGGGACGAACTCCCGTGCTGGGCTGACGACCGCCGGTGCAGAGCAGATGTAGAACGCCGGTGAAGACAGGCTGCTGGCTGCCGGGGCTGGGTTGACACGCGATAATAATCTGGGCCCTACCTTAACTGAAGCTACTCTGTGGGTCCTAGACAGCCCTCCTGCTAGCCGAAACATACAACGACGCAGGGTGCCTCTAACCACCGGTCCTCTTCAAGCCACGCTGGCTGGGCACCTCACTGGAGGGGATAACGTTAACATAAGCCAACTCTTGGCTATACCGCTTTCTTCTAGTATAACTCGTTGTATCACTAGGGTTATTCAGTGGGGACATGCAACACGCTACTACGCTTATATTTCTAGTATAACCCGTAATATATTCAAGTTCAATACATTCACCCATGTGGTCCACAACGGGGCTCTTTCAAGACACGACCGACCAGGTCCAAGTCCAATGTCGAAGAGGCTGGCTCTCCTCACTTCCGTTCCAGTTGACTTGCTTCCCTCTATGCCTCTCTTGTGCGCTCCGCCTACCACCGCCGCCCCCTGCTGGTACCGCCAACTAGCCCCACAGGAAGAACTGGGTGGATAGAATATGATTCAGTTTACTGTTTATAATCCATATTCCAGCCGGTGAGAGAAGGAGAAACCTGCGTCATTGTTCGAGGGAATATCAATGGAAACTAGTTAATATGTCTTTGTGCACAAAGGAGAGATAAAAGGCAAGTCAGCACTTCTGAATAATAGTCACATATTCAGGGTGCTACCAGGGTGCGGTGTCGGCCTATTTATGAATCGTTTTCAAATAAACGCTAGATTATCGATAGTATATGTGTACTTATGCACGCTATAGAAGCGGGCTGAAAAATCGATTATCTCATTTCCTGATCAGCACACACACACACGCAGACACACACATAGGGTACACGTTGATATCGCTGTGAAAAAAGCTCTAATTATCCCAAGACTGGTAAAATAGATTCCTTACCTCCAAAAAGATTATTCCAATTCCTGATCGCCATTCCAAATATCGATCGCGTTTATTGATCCAACGCTGGGTGGTCGAAACACCGATTCCACGCTGTTCTGAGGCTCCAGAATGAATCCGATCGTCTCGGGTGACTTGCCTGAGAAGTAAAATGAGGAAGCAGGATTTTTTTCCCCCCCATGCGTTTCATTCAATCCATTCCAAAGGGGTGCAGTACCACAGGGAGAGACGATAGGGGGCGGTATTTTCCCTATGGAGATCAGAGAGAGTTTGCAGTGGTAACGTGAGGCTAGATTGATGAAATATGAATTCAAATCGCTAATAAAAAATAAAACGAGATCTCTCGTCGTTGGCACTGAACGGTCGGCATGAACAAACAAGTTATCTCGTTGTTGGCACTCAAAGTGTTAATGCTGCTGGGCAGGCTGTTCCACAGAACTGCAACTGAATAAAGGAAGGTCTGCTGGCTGTACGAAATAAGTTTAAATCTAAAAGGGACTATGTTTGTGTCATGGCTGTGATTATTCTTTACATATTGGAAGTAATTGTATAGGTAACTTGGCACCTCCCCTTTATAAATCCTATAGACTAGACATAATTGTATCATTGATACTCTTTTGTCCACCCTGAGCCACCCTAGGCTGTTGAAGTGGGGCTGGTCTAAATGTGTACAAGTGGGGAGCTGCAGGACTATCCTAACTAGCTTGTTCTGGGCAGTTTGAGTCTATTTTTCATGTTGCTGGGGGCACTGTCATACCAGAACAAGCAAGCATATTCGAAATGGCACTCAACTAACGCCCCTGCAAGTGCTGTAAGAGCTTTCCTGTCCAGGTAGCGTGTAGTCTTTTACCAACAGAGTTGCAGTTCCGTGTTCGGGTTCCGCAATCTGATTGGCCACTGACGTTTCTCTCTGCGCCAATCGTGTTACGCCTAGTTCTGCCTCTACTATCCTCGAGTTAACTTACTGTAATTTATACAAATGGAAGTATTGATTTCGCCGTAACGAATCATTAAAAAAATATACCATTAACTGGAATATGTTAGTTTCTTACACATATGTTGGATTATGTAATTGGTTTGTCATGACAAACCAATAAAAAATCGCGAATTAACCGGTGGTTATCCTATAACCCTAGTATGTACATTTCAACAAAGTGGAGCCGCAGGGGACTTCCATAGCATACGCCTTCAAATCCAGCTAGCATTGATGCTATTCAATGCTATCATACCCAACTAACGTTAATGCCATTCAGAATTTATTAACATAGCTACAACAACACAGTAACGTTAATATAATTACATGCATCATTGTTTACAATGAACGGTGGGGCTAATCGAAAGGACTGAACACGGACAAGTAAACAGCAATCAATTAACCGGACACACAAGCAGAAGGCGAAGCATAATTTGTACTTCCGGTCGGGGGGAAAAGTTAGTTTAGGTTTGTGTTAACGTTAGATAATGTACACAATAAAATAACTTATTTCCGGTGCTTTAGACGTTGCTCTTTTATTTTGAAACCCCCCGACCGGAAGTAAAAATGATGCTTCGCCTTCTGCTTGTGTGTCCGGTAGGGATGAGCGAATCAGGGATCTGGGTGAAAAGTCACGAGCGAAAACAGGAAGTAAAAAATGCGCCGAATGCATTGGAGTCTATGAGAAAATGAAAACCTACAGACCTTTTTTTCCCTCACATTTTACCAAAATCACTCTATATCACTCATTTGTCATTTCTGGATGGATTTATGAAATTTGGACATGTACTACTGTACACAAGACTTCAGGCTATGGACCCAGCGTATTTTTCAGCCATACCAATTTTTTCGAAATATACTTTTGGATATTGCAACTACTACAGAAAAACATGAGTAGCAAGTTTTTCTACAACTCAAGTTCAGACCTATGTTACTCTATTTCATTAGCACTAAAAGTGAATTTTCCTTATTGTTATCTTTCAAAAGAGACCAGGCTCATGCATGTGCTATAAGTATAAAGTATAGTACTTTGGTTTGCAAGAAAAGTATGCAGTCCTCAAGTTCAAGTAAAAAAATTGCCACTTTTGGGGGCGCCAGTTAAGAGGTTAAGAGGATAGAGTGGTCCACCGTGTCGAATGCCTTTTGGAGGTCTAACATCATCACCATGCCACAGAGATTCCTTCTGTCTATCTCTTTCTTGATGTGATCTGTTAGAAACAGAAGACAGGTGTCTGTGTGTGGAGTGGGATTTTCTAAACCCTGATTGAAATTCATACAGCAAGTTATGGGATGTAATATACAGATCAATTTGTTCATATATAATCGTTTCTATAATCTTGAACATGACACACAAGATGAAGACAGGATGGTAGTTATCATGGACATGGTCCTGCTTGCTGCCTTTTTTGTATAGTGGTATTACTCTGGCCAGTTTAGGCTCACTACTGGTGCTGCATACAAAATTTGGACAGAGAGGTGGCAGCACTTACCAAGGGCTGGATAACAACACAACTGACTGAGAATAACTGTGGATCTGTTTAGTCTGCTTCTGGTTGAAATATGAGATCATTGCCCTTACAATTCATGTATTCTTTTATTGATTGATTGATTGATTGATTTTATTGTGGATTAGAGACATCATCCAAAGGATAAATAAAAACATGATAAAATGCAAGCACTTATTTCCAACCTCATGTCGACACAGCTGTTTGTGTGTGTGCTCAATTTGTGAATGAAGTGTAACGGGTGTTCTGTGTGTTGGTCTGGCTAACACACATGTTGTCTGCGTTGTGTTCTGGGGACTTCAAACGCCACAGGAAAGGAGGAGACGGTTCTACTGTTGGCAGTAACGGCCACATTTATTGCTGGTTCAGCTCTCAAAACCTGCACACAATGAATGGCAAAAGTACCACAAAAGAACGGCATTACATTCGTTTCCAGTCCTAACAGTCCAGACAGTAACACTAACATACTAAACCTGTTAGCCTGAGAGTGAATGGCATTGAATATAAATGTATAAAGTGTGTAAAGTCTAAAGTGAATACATAAACATGAAAGAAACAATTTAGAATACACATACCTGCACACAATGAATGGCAAAAGTACCACAAAAGAATGGCATTACATTCGTTTCCAGTCCTGACAGTCAAATCTGTCGACAAAAAACCATGAATGACTAACTGTATTTGACGGCGAATTTCACCGACCAAAACATCCAATTGTGCATAGAATTTACCCAAAACATTTGTAACAACAATACTGAGTCAACATTACTCAATTACTAACATAGAATTCGTATCTGAATATTTACAACATGAATCCACAAAGTGCTACGAGGTTAATCAATATCATTACCTCTGAGGTTGAGCGCTCTGGCGCGAAGTGGCTAGGACCGGAAAAGTGCTCCCTAGACCAGGGAGGGGCAACTGGCGGCCCGCGGGCCGCATGCGGCCCTCACCGACACTCCATGCGCCCCCAGGCCAACATACCTTTTTTTATTTAATTTTTTTTACATTCGACTAAGAGGTTGGCAGTCGACTATGCCTCCTTTCGATCGATTAGTCGACTATTCGACTAATAGGGGTCAGCCCTAGTGTGGACATATTCAACACAGTTGCCGTGCAGCAATATGGGGGGTTTGATAAACTGTCCGCTGTTGTTACCGATGGAGCACCCGCAATGAAAGGAAAACATGAAAGGAAAACACACAGGATTCGCCGGGCTTCTAAGGCAGAGTGGCGTTGAGTGTCCAATGCTGCACTGACTGCATTATACATCAGGTAAGTTCGCTAACATAATTTCCATCTATTGTGGGTCACTAATAATCAGGGGTGCAGTGGTCATGCCACGCGGTACCACGCCGTCCCCGCACTTTAAAAAAAAAATTAAGATTTATTTTTTGGCGTTTTATCGCTTTATTACTACTGGGCAGTCCAGTAGGGAGAGACAGAGGAGAAATGGCAGACAGAGTGGGGGGAAGACATTCGGGAAATAACGACGGATTCGGGAATCGAACCCGGGTCGCCCGTGTCGCGGCTGAGCGCGCTATGTGGTTCGCCACTGGGGCGCCCCCCCCAGCACTTTTCTGAGCAGAAGTACGCACACAAAAATGAAATGTTATTTCATCTGATGCAGATTGCATGCACAAACATTGAAGTTGACATTCCTTCTATTGTGCGCCAACAGGAGAGACCACAAGTGTCTCATTAACACTTTAAGGACCAGCCACGAGTTAACTCGTGTTTCGATTCCACCCGTTAACTCGTGGCAAGTTGTTATTGTTTTATTCCATATTAATAACGGTATTAACGTCCCCGATCGACTTGCAGGATTTACCTGCATATTTGATTTCCGAAACTTGCAATACCGGCCAGATCCTCTTAGGGGCGCCATCGCTCCACTGCAGTATCATTGAGGCTGAATGGGAATATTTTTTTTTTTATTGTCTAGGGGCGTTTCATATGAGCCTGGATCCCAGCCGAACATCCTCCATCTTTGATCACGTTACGGAATGCAGATTTCAGCCTGGAATAATGGGATTTATGATCAGCCAATGGACATATCGATCTACCAGATTCCGATGAATAATGATGAAATGCTGCCGGCGATCACATGGGCTGACGGTGGGATACTATTCACCCAAATTACAGCCGGATTGGACATTGTTGTAACACGCAAGCGATCGATCAGTTGAATGTGGCCACTTGAACGCACACTGTATTGCTAATCAATAATATTAATCGGCGTCCCCCGCCGCCCCCATTTCATCCATAGATGCTCTGTAATAGTCCGGATGCTAAGCAGTTTGTTTTATTTCATTCGTATATATACAACAGAAATGGCGTTTGATATACCGTGACTAGCCTTTAGCCTCATATCTAGCTTCCCAGAAAAAAGACGAGACAAAAACTGCGATAAAGCTTATATTCACGACGCTATAAAATGACAACCAACCGATGGATTTTTATTTTCTTTAAGCCATTATGAAGGCACGGTTTATGCACTCAAGTGACAATGAGAATGGATAGATAGCAATACTATAAAGTATATGTATAGCTGTTAGAAAGTACATCGGTTTGTTGACAAACCCTGGTCGTCCAGAACCATATTACACTGCAAACCGTGGTCGCCAATGTGTTAAAGACAGAACCATTATTGACCCACTGTGGGGGAGGGTGAATGTCATGCCAGTTTGATAAAGAGTCAATGGGAGGCACTCAGGAATGTTTTGTTTAGTAGCAGGATAAAAGTTTATACATTTAACAAAATCATTTATTATTGCACTTTTGATTTACTGTTGTAGTGAAATGCAGCAGGAATGCTGCTTTGTGTTTGTTAAGTTCATACATTTATTTTAATAGAAGCCTTAATTATAATTTGTCACTTTTGTATATATTTGGGTTACACAGCAATACTTTCAAATTCAGCTGTATTTATAAATTCATGAAGTTGAAATTAAGCATAACTAAATGCGTTTTAAATGGAATAAAAACAAAGTTACAACAAATTATAATAGTTTATATGCCTTATTTATCACATCTGTGACTATTATGGGCTATTTGAGTGATGGGGTACTACTGGCGGGACTGCCGATAAACAATGCGGCCCCCCAGATTGATTGTGGAAATTTAGTGGCCTTCACCATATACAAAGTTGCCCACCCCTGCCTTAGACAATGAACTGGTCTAGTGAACCGGAAGCAAAGCTCTTGACCGTGAACTTTCTTAAAGTGACGGTTCATATACAAGTGTCTTTAGTATAAATAAATGATAAACAAAAGTGCAACCCAAAACTGGGTTGTAACCACTGGGCGCTCGGACCCCAGCGTGCGCGGGGGGCAGGATGAGACCTCCGCACTGGTTTGGTTTCGGTTCGACAGGCAGGGTCGCCCCCGGCTCGCAACCTACAACCCTCGGAGCACGTGACGGCTGCGGCCGGAAAGCTGTAGGGATCCTGGACTCAGGGCAGAGGAGAGACCGACACTGGTTCTCAACCTCCCGCAGAGAGCTTGCGCCGCACGGCTGAGAAGGCTGCAGTGGCGGCCCGTCAATGGGGGCGCTAGAGCGCCGCCCTCCCTGTTAAAAGAGAGAAGAAGAAGAAGAAATATATATTTTTTTAGTTTTTAGTTTTATAGCCCTATAAATAATATAAACATGTTTAAAATGAATAATATTTACTCATTTTAAGTATGTTTGTGTTTCCAATGCACAATATAACGTTAATATATCAAATATAAATAATCGTTTTTTCCGGAACAGGAAGTGACTCACTGTCTGATAGAGAATACGTTCCGTTACCGTAGCCGCATTTCTCCTAGCCGCATTTCTCTCGGGCTAGACGCAATAGCGCTTACAGTGGGCGTGCACGGCGTGCACTGGTTTCATCGCTGTATCCGTTGCAGCCAATCAGTGCGTAACGCGCTGTGCGTTGAAATATGATGTATTATGATGGAAGCCGGGCGCGATTTGAAGTGGTCTAAGCAAGCAGCGTCTATAATTTCCGTAGCCGCATTTCTCTGAGACGCTCTCTGATTGGCCGACGTCAGTTTCTGGTTAGTACTGTAGATAGTTACTCTATGCTAGCTGTTGTGTTGTTGTGATGCAGCTATTTGTCTTAGAGCGTGACGGCAAGTTCTTTCGACGGTTAAGCTTAGGCACTCTTTCAAAGTTGGTTAAGGTTAGAGTTTGTCTTAGAGCAGGGCGATAGGAACGCCAGGTAGTTTGCAGGCTGTTCGACGCGGATATGGGCAAAGACACAGCTCGTCACTCACACAGTACTTGTTGGCTAACAACAAGAAGCTATATATGGATGCAGTGTGGACATGGATGGACATCAACACAGTCTGGACAGTGGAGTGGATATACTTTATCAAGCCCTTCTGCCTGCTGGACCACTGTGCGTTTCAATTTAACAAGGTAGAGTTGCGATATCTCTCTCTCTCTCTCTCTCTCTCTCTCTCTCTCTCTCTCTCTCTCTCTCTCTCTCTCTCTCTCTCTCTCTCTCTCTCTCTCTCTCTCACTCTCTCTCTGATTGTGTAGGGCATATTGGCTGCATTTGACTGACTGTGATCATATATTGATTGATGGCAATGGTGATAGTTGTACCTAATTAAATATTCGCCAATGCGTGGTACATGTTTGCAAAATGTTTGGTATAGCGCCCCCCATGGAGAAGAATGTACCGGCCGCCACTGGAAGGCTGCATCATTAACACTATGGGTGCCGGCCAGAAATCCGGAAAATGACTGTGGATTGCCAGCGCTATTTGTCTATGGAGAAATTCCCCTTCTTTGCAGGGCTATAACTTTTTAAATTCTATTGCTACATTGCCATTATTAGGGCCCATTCAAAGTCCTATATGTATTGTTCATTGTGTAGCAACGTTAAACTTTTTCATTCACATATTCATAGTAAAGTATGGTCTAATCTCTAATGTATAAGTATGTTTTCATCTCTTTCTGCAGCTTTCTCCAGAACGTGATATATAGCCCCAAATGCATTATATTGATGATGAAATACAGTTTGATGGCAATCGGGGCGCTATAAAAAATTTCAATTGGACGTACTTCTAGAATGATCTACGTATGATCTGATGATGACCGGATGGGCGGGGGATCGTTTATAATTCCGTGGGCAGCGTTATATCATTCATCTAGTGTGGGTGATATGTTCATCATAACAGTTTATATGGAATACGATAAAAAATAACG
Source organism: Notolepis coatsorum (assembly GCF_963971535.1). Classification (NCBI taxonomy): domain Eukaryota; kingdom Metazoa; phylum Chordata; class Actinopteri; order Aulopiformes; family Paralepididae; genus Notolepis; species Notolepis coatsorum. The sequence goes on along the minus strand of NC_140183.1, from coordinate 48,783,580 downwards.
CTGAATCTTACCGTATCCTCCTCGCGCCGTTGGGCGATGAGTGTCATTTACCTATTATGGTATGTAGAAATATCGGGTCCATTTCCAGCTTGTATAATAGTATATATGTCCAAATCATGTTGTTTATCGAGTTATTGGCAATCGATCGCTATGTATTGTGTCGAGATCGAGTCCCGGTAGCCAAACAGAGTGCCCGGAAGTAATACGGCCGACCAGCACAACCTCCATAGCACTTCCTGTTTGGCGATTGCGCCGATCGGCCACCAGATGGCGCTCCTGAACCGCCAGAGAGCTCAGTGGGTCCTCCTGGTGGATCTCAGGCCAGCGGAGGGGAAATATGAATCCGATCGCAGATTTTTGAAATATTGATATAAGGACGCTGTAAAGCGTCCTCCGGCAACTTGAGCATGGCCGGGAATGACGCTTTTAAGCGTTTTCCGGCAGTCAAAGTGTTAATGATTGTATAATGACATTTAAAAGTCTAGACCCCAAAAACAAGACAACGCCCCTTTTTCTGAAGAAAAAAATCCCATCTTATATTTGGCACAATACTGGTACTTATTTTTACATCCTGGTTTCAGTAGACAGGAAGTGATGAATACCAAGTATGTTTATAGCTAAGCATGGCTTTACCACTTTTAATTTTTTTTTTAACTATTAGTAATAGGCTACAACACCAACCTTCAAAATGTGTTTTCATAGTAATTTCATAGTCATAGCCGAGTACTCTGCTAGCTGTAAAAGAGGTGCTTTGTATGGATGCCCGTCCTACCATAGGTTATTATGATACAATCAAAATGACCCAATGACCCTCTTATCTCTCATCTCTCATCTCATCAGAGCAGGCGTTGGTGGACACAGTGGCACTGCGGGGGGTAGTGGTGGTGTATGTTAGGCAGGGGTTAGACACAGTGTTTTTGTGCTCGTTTTTATACGTTTTTGAATACGTTTTTTAGCCTGAGGGAGAGCCAGAGGGCAGGGGAGAACTGGCCTGTGATGCTGTGGACTCCGGAGAAATAAGGCCAAGCTGATTGGTTTGCAGGCAGCCGCAGCAGTGGGAAGATCACAAGCAGTCACACAGGGGTCTTCATCGCCGAAGGTCATTTCAATTTTGCCTCAGTTCTTTGATTGACCATTAGTCGCTCGGGATCAAGGGAATCATTTTCAGACGTGTTTCTGTGACTGGGATGTATAATCTTCAAATGAGAACTGTGTGGCTGTGGTTATTAGCACTAGCATTAGTTGTTTTCAGGTGAATGAGAGAGTTCAACTCTGAAGAATACGAAAGATAAACTTGACCTGTCTCTTAACTCATTCAGCGCCAGTCACAAGAAAAGTCGGGTTAACTCGCCAACCATTCAGCGCCAATCACAAGAAAAGTCGGGTTTTAATCGTTATTTCTTTTATTAGCTATATCCATAAATGTTTCATCCATCCAGCCTGTTATCATTGGGAATGGGTCTGAGCTTGCAAAAGGGCAAATACCGCCGCCTACGCCTTCCAGACGGTATTGCACTCCATTAGAAATGGTGTAGTTTCTTTTCTGGGACGATCTGAGCCGTGCGGGCGGGGTTTAAATACTCCGGCAGGACTAGCGTTTACAATATTACATCTGCGATGCATGCTGCCCCCCCCCCCCCCCCCCCCCCTTCATATGTGACGTAATCATAAGAGGTGTCATATTGTCTTCATAGTTAAGAATGACTATGTCCAACAGGATACATCAAGTCGGTTAGACACTGTGGTACAAACAGGAACTCTGGTCAAAATGGGCAGCTGAGATGGGTGGAGGGGGCGCGTGTTGCTTTTTAACAGCGGAGGAGTGCAAGAATGTGACCATGTGACCGCGGCAGCGCGAGAGAGTGGCAGTGCGGAAATAGGCTGTCTATTGCCATTCTCTAAGACAAACGCTAACCTTAACCAGCTCCTTAACAGCGCCTAAACTTAACCTTTCTAACCTTAACGAACTCCGAAACAATGCCTAACCTTAACCTTAACCTTAACCATGCCTAACCTTAACCTTAACCATAGAAAGAATATTGCCATTCTCTAAGACAAACTCTAACCTTAACCAGCTCCTTAACAGCGCCTAAACTTAACCTTTCTAACCTTAACCAACTCCGAAACAATGCCTAACCTTAACCTTAACCTTAACCATGCCTAACCTTAATCGGCGAAAGAATACACGTTAAAAAAAATTAAATAAAAAAAAATTGATGGGATTCGAACTTGAAACCAACGGACCGCAGGACCACAGGACCGCCGCGCTGCCAGGTGAGCTAAGCTTCAAATGAGAATCTTGGCGGTTTACGGCTAAATAATGCCGCAAGATCTGCCGCTCCGCTCTGCGGTTGCCGCGCCTGCCGCGGGGCGTGTCGCAGCCAATCAGGGAAAACGCGGAAGCATTCGGCGCACTCCTTCGCTGTTAATAAGCAATAGGCGGAGGGGGCTGTAAAAGCCGTTAACTCTATGACACATTCCACCAGAATGGTTCAGAATAGAACCTTATCAAGATGAGATCAGCAGCTGTCTTAAACTGACCACGTTGCAACGGACGATGGGTCAGAAACAACAGACTTTAAGCTCTCAAACCTGAAACAACAGTCCATGTTTAGACGAAGGACTCAAGGAATTTATGGCCAGCAGACTCCTCTTCATTGTGTTACAGATGTAAGAACGTTGCACCCTGAAGGAGCAAGGTTTCAAATTAGCCCTGCCCAGCAGAGGCATAGGGAGGAAATTGGATTAAGTGGAATATCTAGTTGATATTGGTAACAAACAAACTCAGAAATATGAAAAGTATGTTCTGTTCATAATTTTGAGTAACTGGATACTAAAAACGAGTTCATATTACAAAGAATAACAGCAACAAGACAAGAATGCATTTAATTGGTAATAGTCAGATGTTTAAGTGGTAGGCAAATTACAAATGTTGTGTTCCATTGATACTAGAAGTTGTCCCACACTGTGAAAATAGGGTTTCATTCAAAATACATGATGTGGAATGACTTTTAACTGTTTTCAGCCAAGATGACCAGTAACACTGTCAAGAAAAGTGTCAATGTGTTGGTGTCTAAATATTATGACTTGATCTGCTCATTCTAAATGTAAAATAATGAATCCAATAGGTTAATTTGTATAAACTTAGATTCTCTTAAAGAAAAGAAAAAAGGAGGCAAGCTTTTTGACCTCAGGAGACCACCTGGTCTCCAATTGATCTTTGATTTGATTTTATTTTATTAGGGATCCCCATTAGCTGGTGCGATAGCAACCAGCTAGTCTTCCTGGGGTCCACACACAAAAAAACACACAAAAACAATCACTATTGCAAAAAACTTAATTATTAAAAGTCAGTACACACAATGCATAATGAACCTACTGTAACAATTAATATAGCAAAAATTACATTAGTGTAAAACAAAAACAAAAAATTAGGCCAAAGACTCATACGGGCATCGTCATCAGACAATGCTCTGGGAGGTGTGGCTTAGAGGTTAAAGGAACAGCATGGAGAAACAGCCTGGACACACACAGACCAGACGAAAGGAGATGAGAAAAGAGAAGAAAACCTACACCACTCCGTCATCGATGAAGATTGAATACCACGTGTCTAGCTTACATGATTGAACCTTGTTTCTTTTATATTCAGCTTAATTCGACAACTTGTGAAGACCAGTAACTTTTGCTTATTAGACGATCCTAACGAAAAACCTTGTTATAGTGGCTTTCAGTTGGGATCGACAGATTAGTTTCTAGGAGAATCATTCAATCTCCTGGCATTTATGAACTAAGAAGCAGTTGTCCGACGTCTTGCTTGATTCGCACGCCTACATTTGCTTTTGAGACCAGTGGTTTTTAACACACACGCAGAGTAGGAGGATAGGTTTTAGATTGAACCTCCATATACGACATAGCCTTTCTCTCGCTGAGAGACGACAGTTGCTGCCGTGACTGCAAGCCGGATCGTTGATGACGAGCAGACCAGTGCCTTTCGACGACAACTCAGGTGAGTGATGACGAAATGGAGTAGGTCGAAGGGGTTAATGGGGCTTGGTCGAGCGACTGGGAAAACAGCCAGGGGTTAGGGAGGGGGTAGGCTCCCCGAACCTTAGCCCCCAACAGGCGGCAGTGGAACCGCGAGTTTCCAAGGGCACGTGAAATCGGTTTTATAGTGCTGTGGAGATACTGAAAGGCCCCTGTGTCTATGAAAGATAAGCACATCTTACTGTGAACCGTCTAGTCGGCACGACTGTCGCATGTAACTAAATGTGGGCATTGTGTGGTACGTGGATGACAATCCACACCTAACAGAGGGGGCAGTGCGCCGGAGGGGGAAATGCACCTGCTGTGAACAGGCGAGGCTGGGGAAAACTGTCAAAGTTTCCATGCCCATAGCTAAGTGGGGTGGGAATGAGACCGTCGGTTTCTAAACTAAGTGGCTGATAGGTACTACGGACAGTTAGCCACTTGGGGTCCTGACTTGATGACGGACTGTGAGATCGCGATCGACTGGGTCGCCGGCCGGTCGGATAGCATATGGTATGAAGACCATAAATGCGTCCGGTTCAATGTACAGTCAGGCCACAATAAGCTGAAACCGAATGCGTTAGTAGGCGAGTTGTGCTTCTGTGATCAGCAGGTTTGAAAAGAGCCACTGAGAAGCAGAGGGATAAGGTGTGTCGATTCAGAGGTATCTGGATAGTAAGACCTAAGAATTGGAAAGAGACCCAGCCTAAGACTGCGCCTGAAGGTAATATGAGGACCTCTTCCGTTCATGGGAGGAGACCTTTGACCTGGAAGTGGAGACCTGCACCCCTGTTGGGGGAGAGGGTCTGGCATCAGAGACAAGGCAGCCCTAAGAAGCTGGTTGTTCCGATGTACGGTCTACCTAAACCTTATGGGGGAGGTGTATCTAAGTAAGGGAAGTAGTGCATCCGAACGGGAGAGGGGTACTCTTAACTGGACGGAGGTTGAAAGGGTCAAAGCGAAAACAGTGGTTTGGGTCCGTCTACCATCCCCAAAGTCAAGGGATGGTGGAACGCATGAACGGGGTGCTGAAGAACAAATTGGTTAAAATCTGCCAACACACTGGTCTAAATTGGCTGGACGCCCTGCCGTTAGCGCTAATGGCGTGCCGTTCGAGTGAAATCCGAGGCCTACGTTTGACTCCGCATGAGCTGATGCTCGGCCGGTGCATGGTCGTACCGGGCTTGCGCGCAACAGGCAAAGGTCTGAGTTTGGACATCCCGGTGAACACCGTTGTGATCCACATACACAACAAGTTTAACGTGACTGAGTGAGCTAGAATCAGAATATTCTACCATAAATAGCTAATGTCAAATATAAATAACTTGACGGTCATACCAAACCATTTGTTTTGACACAAACTAACGTTAGCTAGTTAGCCAGGTAGCACCGCCCAGCAATGACCGGTGTTTATTTCAGTCACGTAGCTCTTGTCATTCACCAGTTACTAAATTTAGCCAGGTCACATTTGCATTGCTGTGCTGTCAAATATAAAATTATTTTTATTACGAAGGTAGCTTGCTATGGCAGTGAACTATAGACGCGGTTCCACATAAATTTAATAGCACACACTAATACTACTAGCACTATGAAGTACCGTAGGCTTACCACCAGAGGGAGATGATGTGTAACCTTACTATAGTGCTACACTGACTTTTCAGATCGCATCAGTTCCTTAATTCTGTACTCCTTTAGATGAAAATGACCATTTATGACTTTCCAAACATCTTTATTTCAGTGACAGCACGACGGCAGTCACAATGAAATCACAATCAAAACAACAGCTTCTGGTAACATCAGAACAAAAACAGCACCAAAATCAAAAAATTTCAAACTCACTAGCATATATATATAATATAATATAAATATATAAGTATCTATATCTAAGGCTAAGGCTCTAAGTACTATTTGAATGTACTACGAAACTCAAAAGCCTGTTCGAGCTACTAAATGGATTTCTCATTCAATAACTTGGCAGGAGGAGGTTGGACAAGCATTAACATGAACAGTATAGACTTAGGCCATTAGGTCTATTGAACAGTATAGACTTAGGCCATTAGGTCCATTAGGTCTATTGAACAGTAGACTTAGAACATTAGTTTTACTGAACAGTATAGTCTTAGGCCATTAGGTCTATTGAACAGTATAGACTTAGGCCACAAGTTTAACTGAACAGTATAGACTTTCATTCAATCTGTATTTATACTCGATAAATAAATACACTGAGTAGTTAAACTCATTTACAGTGTCGTCGAGATGTTACATTCACAAGTGTCATAGTGCGTTCATAAATACAGAAACATCAGACAATCAGAACAATTAAGAGCACAAAGGATAACTCACTTGCTTTGGTGTCATCATGACCGGCGCAGTCATGAGCAGTCACATTACTGAGAGCTCTCGCCAAAGAACCAAAACAACAAGGTTTTGTGCACATTTTCTCCTCCTGCTAATATGGATTACGGACTCATACCTCAATTCATCAATGAACCAACATCAAACAGAAGTGGAGAGAAGTGTAAACGGATTTAACGAGACCCACAGTGACTTCTACCTTCTCAATGGCTCGGAAAAGAAACATCTAGACGTCGGAAACGGCGGCTATACACACGTTACTAACAGCGAGCCCGGTACGTAAAAACGTACCCCCGACTGGCAGATTGGACCGTAGGACCATGATCATCCTGGTTCTGCTACTTTCGGGAGACATTCATTTAAACCCAGGCCCGGTTTTGACCAGAACTCAGGCTAGAAGACTTGGTCTGGCAACGCAAGAAGCGATGGAGGTTCCCATCGCGACCAACAGCTTCAACAACTCAACCCGTGGCTACATCCACAGCGCGGACGGTGACTCTCCCCCAATGACGCCGCAGAAGACAAGCACAAGTGAGGCAGAGACGAGAGGAGGTGAACCAAGGGTTGAAACCATGACGACCAACTCGACGCGGGATTTAAACATCTCGACGCCCGATAGCCGGCTAGCCAGCAGAGCTAACAGCGAAAACATCCAGGAACAAAGGACTCTGGAACAAGTCCTTTGTTGTACCAGCACGGCGCGGGACCCGACCCCCCCCTCCCCCCTTCCCACCCATGACAACAAAGCCCCCCAGCCCCACACAGAGGAACAGATCATAAATGAACAATACTTCGAACCTGCCAACATCAATGAAATAACCAACTCCAATGGACTGAACATTTTTCACATTAACATAAACAGCTTAAAAAACAAATTGGATGAAATCAAACAATTATTCATAAATGGTAAGGCAAACATACTGTGCTTCTCAGAAACTAAGCTTGACGATTCTGTAAAAGATCCAGAGATAGAGATTGAGAACTACTCAATAATCAGGAATGATAGGAACAAACATGGAGGTGGCGTCTGTATGTACATACACAAAGACACCAAATTCATCAACAGAAATGACCTAAATCATAAATCAATTGAAACTGTATGGGTGGAAATCCTATTCGAAAGGGCGAAATCCCTACTGGTTGGCTCAATCTACAGGCCGCCAGATCATAGTGGCTTTTATGATACACTTGACGGGTGTTTAGCTGGAGTTGAGGATGTAGACAAAATTCTTATTGGAGACTGGAACACGGATATGCAACGAAAAGATGCACCCGTCTTCAAGTCATTCAGTAGGCTTTGTGATCTGCACGGCCTCAGCCAGCTTATCACCCAACCCACACGTGTATGTGAATCAACTCAGACTACCATTGACCTCATTCTGACCTCCGACAAGTCCAAGATCTCCAATAAAGGGGTTATAGCATGCGGGTTAAGTGATCATTATATGATATTCTGTACTCTCAAAAAGCTAAAACAAAAGGCTGGCTGCCACAAAACAGTCACATCTAGAGACCTCAAAACCTACTCTAGCGAGGCCTTTAACCTTGAACTGGAGAGTCTGGACTGGTCATATGAACTCAATGGTACACTGGTTGAAGAAACATGGCTTGGTTTCAAAACCAAATTTTCAATAATACTAAACGTCATGGCCCCCCTAAGAACCACCAGGGTAAAAAATCACGCTGAGCCGTGGATGCACTCCGAAATACTGGCCGCTATGAAAACCAGAGACAAAAAATGCTCTGAGTTTCGTAAAAGTCAGTCAAAGCTTACCAAAAGCACGAGCAGTGAACTCCAAGCCCACGTGACTGAACTCAAACTAGAAAGAAACAGACTAAGAAACGACGTAAACTCCATGATCAAAACTGCAAAAAAGAATTTCATCAATGACAAAACTGAGGAAAACAAAAACAAACCACGTGAACTTTGGAAATTACTCAATAATCAACTAGGATGCAGTAAAAAACTTAAAACCAGATTCTCAAACATAAACGGACAACACGCTCATCACAGACAAGCTGGATGTAGCCAATTACTTAAACATTTTCTTCACAAACATAGCCACAACACTGGTAAACAAACTACCCTCCCACTCAGGGCTTTATGGGGTAGAACACATAGTAGCTTACTACAAAAACCTAGGGGTCCGCAAGGACGACTTCAAGCTGGAAATGGTAACAACAGATGAGGTACTCAAGAAACTGAGTGCCCTCCAACCTAACAAGGCCACTGGTCATGACAACATCCCCTCCAAATTCCTCAGAGACTCAGCAGCCGCCATCACCCCACTCATCACACACATAATAAACCTCTCCATAAAACAGGGACACGTCCCCAAGGACTTCAAAATTGCGAGGGTTACCCCTCTGCACAAAAAGGGCAGCAAATTAGACCCAGGCAACTACCGCCCTGTTTCTATTCTCACCTCCATCTCGAAAGTCATGGAAAAAATAGTCTACGAACAGGTCGAAAAGTACCTAGCGGAAAAAAATCTAATCTACGAATTCCAATCTGGCTTCAGAACATCCCACTCCACTGACACATGCCTTCTCTATTTGAATGACCACATCAAACAAGAGGTGGACGCGGGCAAATACTGCGGCATGGTCATGCTGGACCTACAAAAGGCCTTCGACACTGTCAATCACTCCATTCTGACTGACAAGCTAAAAGCAATTGGTTTTGATAGTCTATCAGTGAGCTGGATGCAATCCTACCTTGAGGGGAGGGAACAGATGGTGGAGGTAAACGGTACCCTATCCCCCCCCCCCCCTCACAGTGAGCTGTGGTGTTCCACAAGGAAGCATACTAGGACCGCTACTGTTCCTAATTTATGCAAATGACATGTCATCAGCTTGTGACTGCAACTTGTTCCTGTTTGCGGACGACTCAGCCCTGCTGGTCTCTGACAAGAACAAGTTACAGGTTGAAAAAACCCTCAGCTCGGAACTAGGCAGAATCTGCATATGGCTCGCTGATAACAAACTATCATTACACATGGGCAAAACGGAGTCCATTCTCTTCGGTTCAAATAACAAACTCAGCAAGACCGACGGCTTCTCAGTTACAGTGGGTGACAATATTGTCACAAGGAAAGATGAAATTACCTACCTGGGTTCCATCCTAGAGGCTAATCTCTCCTGTGACAAAATGGCATCCAATGTAATAAAAAAAGTCAACCAACGAACTCGATTCTTGTACCGGATCTCCTCTCTGGTAAACAGGAATACCCTGAAGACTCTGGCAGGAGCACTCATTCAAGGGTACTACGACTATTGTTACAAAGGGTCAGATTAAACCGAATATATATATTTATTGCGTGAGATCCCTTGTATAATATTTGTATATCGTTTGATATCCCTTGTATATTCTTTGTATATATACACGGAATATCCCTTTACCTGGGTACAAACCAGACCATAATATTCGCTCTCCTATTGGACAGCGACCCCTAGGCGCCAACGACCATACCCCCAACGGCAAGTTCAAAGGCAACGCCAAGGCATGTCTCAACATGTCCAGGTTTGCGCAGTAATACGAGACAGAACTGAGGTTGGCACTAGATAATTCATCTTACGTATAAATACGGCGCAGGTGGATACAGCAGCACTTAGCACTAAAACGTTGATGCCTTCACCACGAGACAGCGTGTTGTGAAGTAGGCAACTTTGCCTCTGAATAGAGCCTTGAGAACCGCGTGCGAATAGATTGCTAAAGTGTCAGAGTTTAACGCAGTATCGTTGAGTTCGACTTATTCTAATGTGAAGTAATAGTCTATCATTATAGTGTATCGTGCGGCTACCGTTCTTCAGTGACCAGCATTACCACCGGTTCGTCGTGTATGTGGGGATAAACGGAGAGAGAGACGGGGTAATTCTCCACGGAGAAACAAGGGGGAGCACACTACACTACACTACACGACCAAGGTACCCATGTACATGTCAAAATACTTCCCAAAGGTCAGTGAATACCACGATCACAACACCAGAGGGAGCTCCACAAATCATGTAAAACCCAGATTCGGCTCAAACAAGGGACTAAACACGTTTCGCAATTATGCCACAACAATCATTATAGTGTATCGTGCGGCTACCGTTCTTCAGTGACCAGCATTACCACCGGTTCGTCGTGTATATAGCTAGTGCACTTATCCAGACTGGGCGGCCTAAACTCGTGCCACCACCCGAGGAGTCCTAGACGAGAACCGTTGGATATGTACACCGGAGAACCTACCCGGCGACTGCAGAACCTTTTTCTGGTTGGATTATATTGCTTTGGTACCGTGACTGCTGGAGCAGAGAACCGTCTACCCCACTATCGTGTGGGATCTACCCCAGTGAGGAGCATCCCTCGAGCCCGCCTCTAGGAGGAGGCTGGCTAGCTTTCATCCATGCTGTCGGGCATACTGGATTATAGCTGTTGCTTTGTCTACCGATCAAGGGAGTACTGCACTGGTTCCTGTATCTGGAACCTCGTTATTCCTCGTTGACCCAGACTTTGCACCCGAACATTCCTCTACCCTGCCGGCTTACACCCGGAGGGAACCCCCCAGTGTCTCCAGCTGGTACTAGTGTGCCTTATGTAATTGCTATGCTACAGGTGGCGTCAGTTTAGACCCATCTTACTATTCTCATTGACTTACGCTCTTGACCTACTTTACGTGTGTTCTTTGCCTTACAAGCGCAAGTATAATTCTCAATCTGTAACTTAACGTTGCTTGCTCTGATAATAATAAATCCCTCTAAATAGAACTTTATGTGTCATTGCCGTATTCTTGTGTGAGTGTTCACCATATATATTCATGTACTGTATGGCCAGTAATTAAAGTACATAACTAAGTAGTGGTTTAATAATACCATACTCTCAATACAGTCAGGGAATTGTACCCCTCAGTTACAACTATGCTTCCACCTCATGGTACCAAAGCACCTCAAAGGCGCTAAAAACAAAATTACAAACATCTCAAAACAAACTGGTCAGACTACTGCTTGACCTTACTCCTAGAACCCACCTCACCCCTGCCCACTTTGACAACCTAGGATGGCTTAGAGTAGACGACAGAGTACAGCAACTTGCAATGGGCCTGGTCTACAAGATACACTACACGACCAAGGTACCCATGTACATGTCAAAATACTTCCCAAAGGTCAGTGAATACCACGATCATAACACCAGAGGGAGCTCCACAAATCATGTTAAACCCAGATTCGGCTCAAATAAGGGACTAAACACGTTTTGCAATTATGCCACATCAATGTGGAACGCCCTACCCAAAGCTGTAAAGGAATGTGGATCACTACCCACTTTCAAAACCAATCTCAAGGGACACCTACGGGAGACTGCAATTCAAAACTGGCCCCTGTAAATGTCCTAACCCAACCCCCTCCAATGTACAGTCATTTACCTAGTATGGTTTTGTCAATAGTCCAATGTACAATTTTGCTTGTTTGTACAGTGTCTCCCCCCCCCCCCAATGTACAGTTTTGCTTGTTTATATAGTGTCCCCCCCCCCCCCCAACCACCTCCAATGTAAATTACCCAGTATGGTTGTCAATATCCCAATGTACCCAACCCCCCCCCACACAACCCCACCCAACCTCCTCCAATGTACAGTTTCTACGTCAAATGTATATACTCCCTTTTCTTGACTCCTTTTGTATCACAAACAGTACTGTATTTGCAAATCTGGTATGTCATAAATGTATAGATGTAGCAGTACTGACTATCTGTATGTCATGTATGTCATATATGTCCTGATGAATTGAAAATGGGGGACCCTGATGTAAACAAGACGAAAGTCTTTCTCTGGTCTGCATCCCCTTAACAATTGTGTGTATTGAGCTGTACTGTATTGTACCCATTCTGCAATCTGTTAATAAAGTTTTCAATCAATCAATCTCCCCTACAACCCTGTCTCTGCAACGATATAAAGCTGACCTGGTGGCATCTATTACTCTCCTGGCTAGACATCTCATCTTACTGCATTGGAAGTCACCCACTCCTCCATCTCACTCTATGTGGCTCAGGGATATTTACATACATATACAGTATATACAGTAGCTCAGCAGGTAGATCAGTCGTCTGGTAATCCAGAGGTTCTCCATTTGATTCCTTTTTTTGTATTTTATTTTTTTATTATTTTTTAAACAAACACAAACAAACATGACAACACACGATAAGATATACAAGCATTAGTTGACAGTGCACATCCAATGAAATCACATTTTAGTTAATTGTCTTATACAGGATATACCCTTAATACCTGTTATCTAAAAACCTACACACATATGCTCTAGCTCGTACCCCCCCCTCCCGGACCCCCCATTGGATAATCCATCCATTTTCCCTCGCTCCTAACCAGACATTACCATTATATGCTAGCTTTTATTTTCTCCACCACTTCTAACCACAATGTCATTTTGGATTCATTGAGACCCAAAATTCTTGCTGTAGATATTTCTTGATAGATCACATCGAGATATGTAATAATCCAGACCTTTCGGCAAATTTTTTCCAGTTGGAACCATCGTGATGCTATCAGCTTTTTAGCCACTGTGATACCCGATAAAACCAATCTCTTTAGCTGTGGATGTACTGCACACTCAAAAACATCATTCAGCAGTAATACAGAGGGGTGTACAGGTATATTCCAAGTTAAGAAATTTGATAATTGCTGGGTCACCTCTTTCCAGAATATCTTAACTGGTGGGCAGTCCCAATACATGTGCATAAATGTCCCTTCGTCCCCATTTGTACATTGGGAGCATTTGGAGTCTTGTTTAAGACCCATTCTGTTCAGTCTTATAGGAGTCAAGTATGTCCTGTGAATATAGTTAAGATTGATTTGTTGATGGTCCGGGTTCCTTGATGTAAGTCGGACATTTGCCCATGCAGGCTCCTTGCCAATCAAAGTCACTTTCCAGGTCTGGTATATCCCTCCTCCAGACAGAGTCTAGTTGGAGGGTTTCATACGAGGACGTTAGTAATTGATGATAAAAATCTGAAACAAAACCTCTCGATGTCTCTCTTTCATAGAAGAATTTGTGGTATCTGTGGTGTTCAATTGGTATGTCTAATGGAACACTGTGAGATTTCAAACATAGCCGTAACTGTATGTAAAAAAGCCATGTGGACTTGGTGAGATTAAATTTTTTGCATATTTCTCCATAACTACAAAAACCCTGTTTGTTAAAAACATCCCCTAATGAGTGTATGCCTTGCTCTTCCCATATAGGGAATCTTATAGGTCGTTTTTCAATTAAGAGTGCATTGTTATTGAATAAGGGAGTGTGATTGTGCCATTTATGTGGGTTAGGCTGAGCCTGTTTCCATGGTCAGATCTTGTGTTAGGAACCGGTTTACAGGTAGGCTCAAATGCACAATACGGGAGACAGAGGAAAGTTCAACCCCGAAGGGCGTTTAATAATACATTGCAAAAAAGATAACGCACTCAGTGGAAACAGTGGGTTGAAGCTGTGGGGATAAACGGAGAGAGAGACGGGGTAATTCTCCACGGAGAAACAAGGGGAAGCACACAGTAAAAACACGAGGTAAAAAAACGGAAAACTAAAGCACACGGAAAAACACAACGGGAGTAAGGTTAGCATGATGACGGAAAGAACATGAGTAACAGAGGTATGTTTAAGATACTTGCCAGGCTGTCAATAAACGAAGATCTGACACTGATGCATGGAGATCCTGGTCTTCTTGTAGGTGGTGAGGTGATTAGATGGCAGATGTGGAGTCTCCATCCAGGCTCCAGCTGTGCCTCTTGCGTGCCCGTAGAGCACGTGCCGAAGTGCAGGGAGTGGATGGGACAGACACAGGGTTAGAGACAGACATGGAGGTGTGTGAGGGAGACAGAGAGGATTGTGCAGGTGAAACCGTAACATAAACAAATATAGAAGGTTAACCCATAAGGTTAACAGGGTAGAATATAGATGTGGAGTAAATCTGCAGGTCTATATTCATGTGTTTACATTACAGTAAATCTGCAGGTCTATATTCATGTGTTGACATTACAGTAAATATACAGGTCTATATTCATGTGTTTACATTACAGTAAATCTGCAGGTCTATATTCATGTGTTGACATTACAGTAAATATACAGGTCTATATTCATGTGTTTACATTACAGTAAATCTGCAGGTCTATATTCATGTGTAAACCTGCGTGTTGTGAAGGATCAGATTAAACCGAATATGTATATTTATTTATATATATATATTTAATTGTATTTGTATATCGTTTGATATCCCCTGTATATTCCTTGTACAATATGCATTGAATATCCCCGTTTCTACTAAACAGCCCATAATAGTTTCATTCTACCATTGGACGAGAACCTGGCGCCAGGTTGCCATACCCCTAGGTCCAAGTTCAATCGTGCCGCCTAACATGTCGAGGCAACCCCCGGTTCCGCGCAGTAATATGTCGGGCGAAATACGAATGGTACTATTTGTTCATAGCGCATATATATATGGCGCCAGTAAAGTAGAACTTTCTTTTAGTCCAGTTCTTTACCCTCCAACAGAGTGACAGACGCAAAAGCCTCCCCACGACGCACGTGCGGTGTAGTAAGGCCTACTTGGCCCAGAATAGGCATTGAGATATCGTGTAGATTAATAGTTGAATGGTCATAGTTTGGCACCATACCGTCGAGTTGGACGTATTCTATTAAGCTAATAATAGTCTATTTATGTATGGTGCATCGTTCGGTTAGAGTTCTACAGTTATCAGTACCCCCATCGTTCCTGACGTTATCTGGACGCTTAACCAGGCTGGTCAGACCCCTAATGGTGATTGCATCCGAGGAGCTCCGGGCCAAGAGCGACTGGACCTGTATATTGGATTACTCTACCCAGACGACGGCGAGCCTTCCACGGCTTGGATTATGCTTTGTGTGCTTTGATTATTCCATGGATAAAGGCCAACACTGCTGAGTGTTGGAATTACCCCCCGGAGAGGACTCCAGGTGAGACGGCGCTCTACACGTGAGGTCGCCTCACGTCTCTCCGTTGTGGACCGGCAGATACCGTTCCACAGAGGGTCCAGCTGTATTCGTCTGCGGCCCGAGGTTCTGTGGGCACCGTGTCCAAGACTTTGGATTCTCCCAAGACACCGTCGGCCAGATGGGATACCGCCAGCGGCTTCTCTAACCCCCCCCTCCTACTGTCTTACAACCAGCGGGACCCCCCCCCCCCCTTAGTGTATCCAGCTATAATCATCTAAGTACCATTGCTATCGTTTCCTAAATATTCCAGGTTGTATACTTACTCCCTGCGCAACCAGAGATTGGACATTCAATGTTGATTTACCTACGAATACTCATTTGCCATAAAAGTGCATATTCTATATTTCAAATCATAAATGTAATTAAGTGATCGTTGTATACACCCTTTGCTGTATTAAACCTTCGATTTGGTACATTTGTGTTGGTTCGTTTCATCAGGTGGGAAAGTGTTCATCATACTTATATCTTGTACTGGGTGGCCAGAAGTTAAAGTACATGAGGTAGTGGTATTAAATATCATATCTAACAATACAGTCAGGGAATTGTACCCCTCAGTTACAATTGGTCCTTCGAGCCGGAGGGTAACTAGTGTAATATTAATATAGTGTTATTAATATCGAAATGGCCTATGATGAACACTCCACGAAACGATCCTCCTAACCTAGAACGCCCACGGCGCAGACGACAGACACCTCAGTACTTAGAGGCTTACACTGTCAGTCAACTACCTAGCCTTCGACAAACGGTAAATGCGGTAAAAGTAGAAAGTAAAATTATGTCTGACCTTAACGACCAGGTTTCCCCGACCACAGAGGCCCTAGTAGGTCCTAATGTAACTGACCAAGCTCACGGTGGGGACCAGGAGGGAATTGACATGCCTTTACCCCCCGCCACTACTCAAGAAGTAGTCCCCGACAAGCCCCGGGAGGAAGACAACCCTACAGAGAGAGAACTCTGTACGGAAGAAGAGGAGGAGAGCGCCGAGGAACTAGAGCTCCAGGACTCCCCAACGAGTACCCCCAGGAGCGGCTCACGCAGGAGCGGCTCACCTCCACAACCGCCTTCCCCCAGAGAAGCGGCGAGGATGCTACAACAGGCGTTCCTCGTCCGCCTGACAGCCTCTACCGAACGCGATCGACTTCAGGGTGAACGCGACCGTCTCCAAGCACAGGCGCCTAGCGAGCGCAAACATTTTACTATTGAAAGAGAACGCCTCCAAGCGCAGCGACGGAGCGAAGAAGAGCGCATACGCCGGGAGATGAGACGCCGGGAGATGAGACGCCTTCAGACGGAAATTAATATGGTAAGAGACCGGGCCGCAGCAGACCGCGCCGCCGCCGCAGCAGAGCGCGCCGCCGCCGGAGCCCAGCGCGTCGCTGACTATGCCCAAAGAGAAGCAGCCCAGCGCGCCGCTGACGGTGCCCAAAGAGAAGCCCAGCGCGTCGCTGACTATGCCCAAAGAGAAGCAGAGCGCGCCGCCGCCGAAGCCCAGCGCGCCGCTGACTATGCCCGAAGAGAAGCAGAGCGCAACACAGATCTCATCCAGCGCCAAGCAGAGCGCAACACAGATCTCATCCAGCGACAAGCCGAGCGCGACAAGTTAATGGCGCAGCTAAGGAAGCGGCTGATGATCCCCAGGGCAACACCCTCTCCCTCCACCAGGGGTTCAAGGAACTCGTCGAGACAACAGTCAAGAGCAGCGCCTCCTAAACGAGCAAGCGACCCTGAACTTGACCAACAGACCGAGTCTAGACCCCCCGCAGACCCCCTTCCCAAACCGGTCCAGGCGAGACCCAGCTACAAGGAAGGAGCGGCATACACTGCGGAGAAGCAAGATAAACCACTACAGGATCTGGAAGATCTGATAGAGGAAGAAGAGGGAGAGGAGGAGAACCAAGCCCGACGACAGCACAGTACTCCACCGGACCAGGAGGTCCAATACAGCCCAGGCTATACCCCCGCGGCGCTGCGCTACAGACCCCCGACTCTATTCACGGGTGAGCACGACGCACGACCAGCCCCGAGGAATAGCACCTGGACCAGCTGGCTATGGTACCCTGCCGGTACCAGCCCACAGAGAGACGCAGAGGACCCAACAGCAGATGAAGAGGTCCAACACAGTGCGAAGAACAGTTTCTACGTGGACAACTGTTTACAAAGCGTCTCGACTCAAGAAGAAGCCGAGGCTCTCCTAATCAAGTTACGCGCCTCCCTAATCAAAGGCGGCTTTGATCTCAGGCAGTGGGCCAGCAGTGACCCGCACGTATTGCGCAGCCTCTCCTCCGCGGACAAGGCTGCCAGCAGCGAGACCTGGATGGCGACAATCCCAGGAGAAGCCCAAGAAATGACACTAGGACTAGTCTGGCGCTTCAAAACAGACTCGCTCCACTATAGACACAAACCCTTGGCTCCAGAGCAGGGAAGGTCGGCGGCGATACCGACCACCAGACGGAGTGTGTACAGAACACTCGCCAGACAATATGACCCGTTGGGATGTATTCTACCTTACACCACCAGGGCAAAGATGATTGTACGAGCACTATGGGACAAGGACCAGGGCTGGGACGACCCAATACCCGCACACCTTGCCTCAACATGGAGAGAGTGGGAGACGGAACTCCGCTCACTCCCAGGTGTCAATATACGCCGCAGCTACTTCCCATCCACAGTGAGGCCAGAGACATGCGAGATTGAGCTACACGTCTTCAGCGACGCCTCCGAAGTAGCCTACGGATCGGTGGCCTATTTGCGTGCCCAAGAGATGGGAGGAAAGATACACACTGCTTTCATACTGGCCCGCTCAAGAATAGCCCCACGTAAGCAACAATCTATCCCACGTCTAGAGCTCTGCGCAGCCCTCGCAGGAGCGCATCTAGCCACGTTAATCCAACGTGAACTCACCATTCCGGTGCATAGAACAATCTTGTGGTCAGATTCCACGACAGTACTCGCATGGATTAAGTCTGATTCATGCAGATACAAAGTCTTCGTGGGAGTCAGAGTCACGAGATTCAAGAATTAACAGAAGAAGCAAGCTGGAGGTATGTGGACACCAAACACAACCCAGCTGACGTCATCACCCGGGGAATGTCTCTGGATGACCTAACCCGTCGCAACATCTACAGTGACGGACCAGCATTCCTCAAGCTCCCGGAAGGAGATTGGCCTACGCCCACCCCGAGGGAAGCAAGTAACGAGGAGGCTGAGAACAAGAAGCCTATGTTCTGTGGACTGAGCACTGTCGCCTCCACAGACCCCAACATAGATGACTGCATTACCCTAGAGAGTGCGCAACAAAGAACATTCCTGCGGCACCACCCAGAGATTCAGTCCCCCACTGACATGTCAGCAGCTGACTACGAAGAAGCAGAGCTTCTTCTACTACAACGAGCCCAGAGAGACTCGTTCCCCGATGAGCTAGACTGTCTACAGGGAGGAAACCCCGTCCCATCAGACAGCAGACTGATTCACCTGGCACCAGAGAGTGACGCACATAATCTCATCAGAGTGGGTGGTCGCCTGCGGAGAGCCCCCGATCTACCAGATGACATTAAGCAGCCGATCGTCTTGAACAGCCGACACAAGGTCACAGAGCTGATCATAAAGAAATACGACGAGGATGTACACCACGCAGGAGCAGAGAGAGTCTTCGCGGAGATCAGACGTCGTTATTGGATATTGCAAGGGAGAGAAGCAGTACAGCGCTTCCAGCGGACCTGTCTAGACTGCCGTAAGTGGCGCGCGCAGCCCAGCATACCACGGATGGCTGACCTACCCCCCTGTCGCCTCCGAATCGGCGACAAGCCATTCCACTCCACAGGCATGGACTGCTTTGGCCCGTTGTATATAAAGAGAGGAAGAGGCACCGAGAAGCGGTGGGGTATTGTATTCAAATGCATGACCACCAGAGCGATACATATTGAGCTCCTTCCGACCATGAGCACAGACTCATTCCTTATGGCCTTCCGGAGATTCACATCACGGAAAGGAAAACCGTCTACATTGTTGTCTGATCACGGGACCAACTTCAAAGGCGGAGAAAGAGAGCTGAGAGAGAGCTTCCAAGCTATGGGCCCAGAACTTAAGACCCACCTCGCTCCAGCCCAGATTGACTTCCAGTTTAATCCCCCGAACGCACCCCACTTCGGTGGAACCTGGGAACGAGAAGTACGTTCTATAAAGACAGCCCTGTATGCCGTACTCGGAGCCCAGACTGTGGCGGAGGAAGTCCTAATGACAGTCCTCACGGAGATCGAGGGAGTATTGAACTCAAAGCCCTTCGGTTACGTCTCCAGTGATGTAGCAGATGTCGACCCAGTCACCCCCAACACACTCCTAATGGGGCGGCTGGACCCCGCGCTACCCCAGACAATGTACAGGCCTGAAGAAGCGAACGGCCGAAGAATGTGGAGGTACAGCCAAGTACTAGCTGACAAGTTTTGGAGCAGCTTCCTACTTCACTACCTACCGTCTCTACAGACCCGCCAGAAGTGGGTAAAAGAGAGAGACAATTTGACAGAAGGAACAGTCGTCATGATTATTGACCAGTCGCTACCCAGAGCTATGTGGCCGGCTGGCCGCGTAAGCAAAGTGATCACCGGTGCCGATGGCAAGGTCCGAGCAGCTGAAGTACTCGTCCAAGGGCGCACTTACACACGTCCCGTGGCGAGGCTCATAGAACTGCCCCGACTCCCAGATACTATCGATGATGACCATGACCCTATGACTTTGTGAGTTGACTGACCCTTACAGCGGACCTTGAGTGGTAGACAGTGCGGTTAATCTGTCTCTGTTTAGCTAATTAGGTGGGACTAATTAGGGGGCGGCTGTTGTGAAGGATCAGATTAAACCGAATATGTATATTTATTTATATATATATATTTAATTGTATTTGTATATCGTTTGATATCCCCTGTATATTCCTTGTACAATATGCATTGAATATCCCCGTTTCTACTAAACAGCCCATAATAGTTTCATTCTACCATTGGACGAGAACCTGGCGCCAGGTTGCCATACCCCTAGGTCCAAGTTCAATCGTGCCGCCTAACATGTCGAGGCAACCCCCGGTTCCGCGCAGTAATATGTCGGGCGAAATACGAATGGTACTATTTGTTCATAGCGCATATATATATGGCGCCAGTAAAGTAGAACTTTCTTTTAGTCCAGTTCTTTACCCTCCAACAGAGTGACAGACGCAAAAGCCTCCCCACGACGCACGTGCGGTGTAGTAAGGCCTACTTGGCCCAGAATAGGCATTGAGATATCGTGTAGATTAATAGTTGAATGGTCATAGTTTGGCACCATACCGTCGAGTTGGACGTATTCTATTAAGCTAATAATAGTCTATTTATGTATGGTGCATCGTTCGGTTAGAGTTCTACAGTTATCAGTACCCCCATCGTTCCTGACGTTATCTGGACGCTTAACCAGGCTGGTCAGACCCCTAGTGGTGATTGCATCCGAGGAGCTCCGGGCCAAGAGCGACTGGACCTGTATATTGGATTACTCTACCCAGACGACGGCGAGCCTTCCACGGCTTGGATTATGCTTTGTGTGCTTTGATTATTCCATGGATAAAGGCCAACACTGCTGAGTGTTGGAATTACCCCCCGGAGAGGACTCCAGGTGAGACGGCGCTCTACACGTGAGGTCGCCTCACGTCTCTCCGTTGTGGACCGGCAGATACCGTTCCACAGAGGGTCCAGCTGTATTCGTCTGCGGCCCGAGGTTCTGTGGGCACCGTGTCCAAGACTTTGGATTCTCCCAAGACACCGTCGGCCAGATGGGATACCGCCAGCGGCTTCTCTAACCCCCCCCCTCCTACTGTCTTACAACCAGCGGGACCCCCCCCCCCCTTAGTGTATCCAGCTATAATCATCTAAGTACCATTGCTATCGTTTCCTAAATATTCCAGGTTGTATACTTACTCCCTGCGCAACCAGAGATTGGACATTCAATGTTGATTTACCTACGAATACTCATTTGCCATAAAAGTGCATATTCTATATTTCAAATCATAAATGTAATTAAGTGATCGTTGTATACACCCTTTGCTGTATTAAACCTTCGATTTGGTACATTTGTGTTGGTTCGTTTCATCAGGTGGGAAAGTGTTCATCATACTTATATCTTGTACTGGGTGGCCAGAAGTTAAAGTACATGAGGTAGTGGTATTAAATATCATATCTAACAATACAGTCAGGGAATTGTACCCCTCAGTTACACTGCAGGTCTATATTCATGTGTTTGCACTACAGTAAATCTGCAGGTCTATATTCATGTGTTGACATTACAGTAAATATACAGGTCTATATTCATGTGTTGACATTACAGTAAACCTGCAGGTCTATATTCATGTGTTTGCACTACAGTAAATCTGCAGGTCTATATTCATGTGTTGACATTACAGTAAATATACAGGTCTATATTCATGTGTTGACATTACAGTAAATATACAGGTCTATATTCATGTGTTTACATTACAGTAAATCTGCAGGTCTATATTCATGTGTTGACATTACAGTAAATCTGCAGGTCTATATTCATGTGTTTACATTACAGTAAATCTGCAGGTCTATATTCATGTGTTGACATTACAGTAAATATACAGGTCTATATTCATGTGTTTACACTACAGTAAATCTGCAGGTCTATATTCATGTGTTGACATTACAGTAAATATACAGGTCTATATTCATGTGTTTACATTACAGTAAATCTGCAGGTCTATATTCATGTGTTGACATTACAGTAAACCTGCGGGTCTATATTCATGTGTTTGCACTACAGTGGATCGGCAGGTCTGTATTCATGGTTATTTATCAAAATTGAATAAAAAATGTATCACAAGAAAATAATATATAACTTATATATCTTAACTGAATTCATTGCCACCTGCAGAATACTCTCAAATGTTATTTCTGTCTAACTCCCTCTCCCTCACATCTGTGTCTCTCAAGATTCAAGATTCAAGAGATTTATTTGTCACATACATACACGAGACATGTAGTGAAATGAAGGTGGCTATATCCGCCTTGATTGTGCAAAAATACAAATAATAAAATAGAATAATAAAATAGAATAGATAATAAAATAGACATGATAAAAAGTAATGAGAATAAAATACAATACAATGCTAAGCTTAAGAATTAAAGGTAATGAGTACTATATACATTAATATACAAATATACAGTTATGTTTTTTAAAGTGACCTTTTTTGTAGTGTGTTTGTGTGTGAGAGAGTGCAATTGAGGATGTGTGGTGTGTGTGTGTGTGTCCATGGGATGTCAGTTTGATAGCATCACACTTAAGAGTTCTCCATTATGGCCATTCTCCACCACACACTAAAGCTAGTATAGATAGTCAGTGGTTTTTGATTGATGAAATACATGTAGGCTATGTTGTGAACATCAGCAATATCTCCTAGTATATTTTATTCACTGTCAAAAGTCAACATTTTATACTTAATGATTTGTTGACAGTGGCTGATACACACATACTTTTCCAGGTAGCTTTCTATAGTCAAATAGAATACCAGGGACCCAATTTTCATCTGAGGACAGTTTATTTATTCAGTCATGAAAATAATATACCTTAGAATTTTTTTTTTATCTATAGGTCACTGTTGGTTGGTTGTTCAGTTAACTGTTAATTCACAGAAATGTCCCCACCCTCTAGTGGCCACAGGTTTTACCCTAGGAGGCTGAAAATGGGCATGAAGGTCAGGTGTGTGTGTGTGTGTGCATGCCAACTGGCTAAAGGGGGCGTGGCCTATCACAAAAAGGTTACAGTCATTGCAAATTTGCACTTGTTTTTTCACCTTTCTAACTCTCCCTGAACTACATAATTCACCGTCTGTGATCTCTGAGCTTTTATATTATTGGCCTAATCACATTTCAGAACACTTTCCGGGTGTAGTTTTATTGTACACCTCCTCTCCTATCAGTGTGTACAACACTCTTGCAGTTTCTCTCACAGTTGTCTGCATGTCCCAAGTTGCTCTCTGCACTGATCTCCCTCTAATCAGGCTAACACAGCCATCACTTATATGCTCGCTATCGCCATAAACATCAATAGGCCTACTTGGCAGGGAATTCCATCTGCGATAACAATAAGGCAGAGAGGAGACTGAGTAGCAGAGGGTAGGTATATGCGACAGTAAAGTAACAACAGGACATGCTGGGTGCGCTATTTTGGAAGGTGGAGTGAGGGGATAGTTATGTTATGTTATCGATGCCGCAGGAAGTCAGGGCGGGGGTTCGAGTGGGTTCTAGGTTTGGGTAGGGGTCAAATAAGAACACATGGAAATGTCGACGTGTGGAATGCGATCTAAGGGAAGGGAACTGGTGTCATTAAGGCTTAATGATACAGTTCCCAAAACACACTTTATCTCAGGATGTTTATGTCTATCCGCTCTGTATGTTGAATGTGGTGTGGCGACAACAGCAGTAGTGAAACAGTCATTTTTCAGGTTTTCTAAAGTCAAATACAATTCCAGAGACCCAATTTCCCTCTGAGGACAGTTTATTTATTCAGTCATGAATGTGTGTGATCTGGTCTACAAGATACACTACACGACCAAGGTACCCATGTACATGTCAAAATACTTCCCAAAGGTCAGTGAATACCACGATCACAACACCAGAGGGAGCTCCACAAATCATGTAAAACCCAGATTCGGCTCAAACAAGGGACTAAACACGTTTCGCAATTATGCCACAACAATGTGGAACGCCCTACCCAAAGCTGTAAAGGAATGTGAATCACTACCCACCTTCAAAAACACTCTCAAAGAACACCTACGGGAGACTGCAATTCAAAACTGGCCCCTACAAATGTCCTAACCCAGTTGTACAATAAAGACCAAGCATGGCTTTGTCAGTATTCCAATGTACCCAACCCCCCCCCCCCCCACCTCCAATGTACAGCCCCACCCAACCCCACCCCACCTACCCAACCTCCTCCAATGTACAGTTTCTATGTCAAATGTAGGTCAGTATTCCAATGTACAGTGTGTGTCCCCCCCCCTCCAATGTACAGCCCCACCCCACCTACCCAACCTCCCCCAATGCACAGTTTCTATGTCAAATGTATATACACACTTTTTCTGGATTTTTTTAGTATCACAAACAGTACATACTGTATTTGAAAATCTGGTATGTCATAAATGTATAGATGTAGCAGTACTGTCTATCTGTATGTCGTGTGTGTCATATGATGAATTGAAAATGGAGGACCCTGATGGAAACAAGACGAAAGTCTTTCTCAGATCTGCATCCTCTTAACAATTGTATGTATTGAGCTGTACTGTACTGTACCCATTCTGCAATCTGTTAATAAACTTTTCAATCAATCAATCAATCAATCAATCAATCAATTTGTGTGTGTGTGTGTGTGTGTGTGTGTGTGTGTGTGTGTGTGTGTGTGTGTGTGTGTGTGTGTGTGTGTGTGTGTGTGTGTGTGTGTGTGTGTGTGTGTGTGTGTGTGTGTGTGTGTGTGTGTGTGTGTGTGTGTGTGTGTGTGTGTGTGTGTGTGTGTGTGTGTGTGTGTGTGTGTGTGTGTGTGTGTGTGTGTGTGTGTGTGTGTGTGTGTGTGTGTGTGTGTGTGTGTGTGTGTGTGTGTGTGTGTGTGTGTGTGTGTGTGTGTGTGTGTGTGTGTGTGTGTGTGTGTGTGTGTGTGTGTGTGTGTGTGTGTGTGTGTGTGTGTGTGTGTGTGTGTGTGTGTGTGTGTGTGTGTGTGTGTGTGTGTGTGTGTGTGTGTGTGTGTGTGTGTGTGTGTGTGTGTGTGTGTGTGTGTGTGTGTGTGTGTGTGTGTGTGTGTGTGTGTGTGTGTGTGTGTGTGTGTGTGTGTGTGTGTGTGTGTGTGTGTGTGTGTGTGTGTGTGTGTGTGTGTGTGTGTGTGTGTGTGTGTGTGTGTGTGTGTGTGTGTGTGTGTGTGTGTGTGTGTGTGTGTGTGTGTGTGTGTGTGTGTGTGTGTGTGTGTGTGTGTGTGTGTGTGTGTGTGTGTGTGTGTGTGTGTGTGTGTGTGTGTGTGTGTGTGTGTGTGTGTGTGTGTGTGTGTGTGTGTGTGTGTGTGTGTGTGTGTGTGTGTGTGTGTGTGTGTGTGTGTGTGTGTGTGTGTGTGTGTGTGTGTGTGTGTGTGTGTGTGTGTGTGTGTGTGTGTGTGTGGTAAAAGTAAAAGTCCTCCATTCAAATTCTACTTAAGTAGAAGTATTTGCTGTTGAATGTACTTGAGTATCTAAAGTAAACGTATGCATTCTACATGACATTTGTGTATTCCAGTGCTTGGATGTGTTCCATCATCGATCCATTGACCTCTATAGGTTATGTTAAATGGTATGTGGTCCACTTGAAGTTGACAGACTTCAAATGTGAAAGTATATAATCTTAATACAGTTTTGCCATGTTTTCTATGCAAAATGTTTTTCTTCAAAGTAACTAGTAACTGATGGGTTCAGATAAATGTAGTGGAGTAAAATTTAAATACTCACGTAAAGTACAAATAGCTTGAAATAGAGTACAAAAAATTCCACCACTGACAGACAGACATGTTGCTAAGATTCAGTCTTATTTCCTTACTTAATATAGGTCCATTCTAAGATATATAAGGTCTTACTAACTATGGCAAGAGCTGAACTGCAGAAAAGGCACAATACACATATTTAAAATGTTCTCAGTTTTGGGACAACCCCTCATTCTGTAGAACAAACATAAAAACTATGCAAAACACAGGAAAAGGCACTTCTCCCAATAGGTCTATACTCTGATTTTTTTTTTGCCTAACCACTCCTCTCTGGGCCCAGTGATTTCACGCAACACAGTGCTACTTTCTAACGCTAACGCCAGTGTTTGTTTACATTTTCATTTCATTCAAAGGATCCGAACCGATTGAAGTTTATGGATACCATGACTGTGGTAAGTTTTAAGGGGCTAGCGTTACACAATAAATGAGTTATAATAATACCACAAGTGTGGATTCACTCGCCCAAACCCTGTAGTCGTGCATCGCAGTCAGGAAAGGGGCTAACTAGGTCGATAGTCCAGCAACGTTATGTCCTATTCATCAATCTCACAATATTCGCTAACGTTAGACAGATGGAATACAGCCTTCCATCTAAAAACATGAATTAAAACTTACCACAGTCATGGTATCCATAAACTTCAATCGGTTCGGATCCTTTGAATGAAATGAAAATGTAAACAAACACTGGCGTTAGCGTTAGAAAGTAGCACTGCGTTGTGTGAAATCACTGCGCCCCGAGAGGAGTGGTTAGGCAAAAAATTGTTCAGAGTATATTTGCTTAAAAAACGTAAATGTCGAATTCAATTATTTTGTATTTCTCCACGTGGTAAATACACAGGTCACAACATGTTTACAGGAACGTTTTGGAGTTGTATTTGGAGTGTATTTCGTGATAGGGGACTGTAGGGAACTTCAGGGTAAAGTCTGACCCACTTCCAGTGATGAAGCTAAGCTACGCTAACGGTGCAGGCGTTCCCTAAGCCTAATGCATGCAGATAGACAAAAAAGTATCTTCTTGTCTAACTCCAGGGAAGATGTTAAATAAGCTAATTTCCCAAAATGTTGGAGTTTTCCTTTAAGACATTCATAAAACATCTATACATCATTTGCAGATGCTATTGTGTGCCCTAATCTAAAGTGAAGCCTATTCATCATTAACAAATGTCTAATAGTTTGTTTATTTGTGGACTTTTATGAATAGGGGAGAACGGGGGACGTTGTCACACTTTTTACTCTAGTGTGAATTGCTCATAATCAAAATTGTTTATTGTTTATTGTTTAAACATCTTTCAATAGTCATTCCTACATTAAATTGAAGCTTAAGATGTTGGCTTGAAATGTGTATCCCTCTCATTTTCCAACGTATTGTAACAAAGAGTTAATCACCTATCAAAGACACTCTGACACATTGTGACAACCAACCCCATCATGGGGATGGTTGTCACACACTATGGGGTTGGTTGTCACCATGTGTTTTAATAGGAACATCTTAAAAAGAAGACAAGAAGGCAGAACTCAATTTGAAAGTTTAATTGCATTGACAAGTTGACAAATACATAACTTAATGCATCTTAACATGAACATAAACAGGAAACACATCTTTAGGCCATCCTATATAACAAAATAAGAACACAATAAATCTGCCTAACAATAATAGCCTACACAACATGAATGAATGAATGAATGAATGAATGAATGAATGAATGAATGAATGAATGAATGAAAACTTTATTTAACAGATTGCAGAATGGGTACAATACAGTACGGCTCAATACACACAATTGTTAAGGGGATGCAGACCTGTTGAAGTCAGAGGTTCTGCTTAGGATTGTTAGTAACTGTCTAACTGTATACATGGCTGTTTACACTAGTAACTGTTTACCTGCATATATAACTGTCTCCACCAGTAACTGTCTAGCTGCATATATATCTGTTCCCACTAGAGGGCGCTCTAGGCGGAGCCACCCAGGTACACCACCATGTGGCGAGTATAAAAGTAGATGTCTCCTCCCACTTATTTCTCTCCCCCATGTCTCTCAGTGAGAGAAGACCTGTGTTACTGCTCTTTCCATGTGAATAAAAGAAACCATGCCAGTTCAGGCTCAAACCATGCCTCTTGACCACATTATTGTCGCCCTATAGCCGAATTCTGTTAACAAGACCAGAGAAAGACGCTTGTCTTGTTCACATCAGGGTCCCCCATTTTCAATTCATAGTTGTAACATGTGACAACCAACCCCAAATAAAATGTGACGACCAACCCCAACTGGAATGTCTTGATAGCATCAAGGCTAACAGCCATCTAACAACTAGTTAGCTAGCTAACAACAATCTAAACCTGGGCATTGTACGGGATACGGCCCGCGGGATGATTCTGACCGGCCCGCGAAAGATTACATGATAATAATTTTTTTTTTCATGTCAACGTTCACATGCACAATATACGCTTACCTAGGATTTGACTTGATTCAACAACAAAGCAGTCGGGGAAAGCCGAAAACGGTCGAAAGTGTGGTTATTTGAAGTTTGGATTTCTTTTTTCACAACTGAGGTAGGTAGATTACATTTTTAGAGACTAAAGTACAGAAAAAAGGTACCGTTGGGTACCGGTATCGATTCACAGGTACCGGTACCGTATCGGTTCAAATGTGAACGGTACCCATCCCTACTGAACACACAACTGCAGGGCAAGGGCATTTTTGCTCATGAAATGCATAGCCATGTGAAAGCCTTCATGACAAAGTTGCAATTAATTTCAAGGCAACTAGGCAGCAACAATCTCAAACACATGAAAACCCTGAAAGAAGTCAAACCATCAGCTGATCACCGGCACAGGTACTGGGAGCACTGCATGATGAATTTTCAAGGCGTTTTCAAGATTTCAAAAAGGTTGAGGATGAAATGCAGCTGGTTTCATCTCCCTTTACCTGCAGTGTTGATTTACCTGTTCAGCTTGAACTCATTGACCTGCAGTCTGATTCACTACTGAAAGAGCACTTTAAGTCAGCATCACTGCTAGAGTTCTACTCTGCTCTCAAGGAGGAGAACTTTCCAAACATGAGGAGACATGCTCAGAAGATGTTGGTTCTCTTTGGATCCACCTATATGTGAACAGACATTCTCAGTCATGACGTTTACCAAGTCCAGGTACAGATCCTCTCTCACTGATGAACATCTGGCAGCCGTGCTTCGCATCTCCACCTCAGACATGCAACCTGACTTTGATGGACTTGTTAAAGCTCAACAGAGACTGGATTTATCACACTGAATGAAAAAAAAAGAGCTGAAGAACACTAAAATGTGGAAATATAACGAGTGAAATGGGACACTTGATATTTTTTTTTTATGTATGTTTTTTTTTTGCACAGTTCTGAAAACATTAAATGTTTAATATAGGCATGTAAAGTAAAAAAGGCTACTGGGACACTTTTCTTTACACAGTTCAGTGACATGTCTTGTTTATTTTGGCTATAAGATGATGTGATGTCTTTAGAAAGTGTGGTAGATTCCCAAGCAAAATGTATACATGTACAGGAGCTGTCGTCCGCCAGGCATCGTTGGTGAACAGGGTAAAGCATTACAATATACATTCTAGTCCACGAGGGTCTCCACCTTTCGCCGCAGAGCGGAGCGGCAGAGCTTGCGGAATTATGTAACCGCCCTAATCCGCCATGATTTTCATTCGGCGCTCAGCTCTCCTGGCAGCGCAGCGGTCCTGCGGTCCTGCGGTCCGTTGTTGACGAGTTCGAATCCCATGAAACTTTTTTTTTTAACGTGATTTTTTTTTTAACGTGTATTCTTTCGCCGGTTAAGGTTAGGCATGGTTAAGGTTAAGGTTAAGGTTAGGCATTGTTTCGGAGTTGGTTAAGGTTAGAACGGTTAAGTTTAGGCGCTGTTAAGGAGCTGGTTAAGGTTAGAGTTTGTCTTAGAGAATGGCAATATTCTTTCTATGGTTAAGGTTAGGCATGGTTAAGGTTAAGGTTAAGGTTATGCATTGTTTCGGAGTTGGTTAAGGTTAGAACGGTTAAGTTTAGGCGCTGTTAAGGAGCTGGTTAAGGTTAGAGTTTGTCTTAGAGACAGCCTATTTCCGCACTGCCGCTCTCCCGCGTTGCCGCGGTCACATGGTCAAATTGTCACATTCTTGCACTGCTCCGCTGTTAAAAAGCAACACGCTTCCGGTATAGGCCTACTCAAAAAGGCTGTTACATAAAGTCAGCCAATCAAAAGTGTGGGTAGGCTAAAAACGGCTACAAACACTGGTCATCCAATTGGAAGCTCTCTCTCTCATAGAAAGGTCCGCCCTTCATGACGTAAAGTCTGGCGTATTCTAGGGGGAGGAGTTTAGTTTTTAAAGGAAGCGGTTCAGAGCGAGAGAGACACACAAAACAACAAACAACACGGAGCAACACAATCTACACATTCCCCCTACTGGACGAAAGGACGGGCGACGCATTGAGACGAACACCATCGAACCAACAAGAAGCAGCCGAGAGAGATGCTTTTTAGTCTAAGTGAATATTAGTCTGATTTCTAATGATCCCTCGGCATAGAGAGTGCAACCATTAGAAATCATTGCATTGTTCTTTCATTAGTGCAAATCTTTTGTTTGTAATTGACTTTGGGATCCCATTAAAACCGGATTCTTACATTAAATCTTCTCGCTGACTCTTTCTTCAAACCGCCGTCTTTTTGCTGATTGCCTTGTAAACCATTTCCTGGTTTTTTAAAGTACAATAGGGCTTTTAAGGAATAGACACAACGCAGAGAAGATTAGAAGATTAGATTCTGATTAATCAGAATAGAATAGCCCCGTTGGTGACTTCAAAAGCTAAGAAAATCCTTGTTTCAATAGTATATGAAACTCAAAATAATAACTTTATTTGTATAGCACTTTTTCATACATGCCCTTTGTTATTAATGTTTCACATTTTGTTTATCATTTTGGAAATAAATTCTATTTGAATAAATGATATTTTTTAAAGCTAACCTCACCTTTTAATTGCCAAATAATAACATACACTCTTACCAGGGGTCAAAACAATGCCATTTACTGCTTTTTATATAGAAATAAAATGTATATTATGCATAAGTTTGGAATTTTGGCCCGGCCCTCCAACATATTTTCAGTTGCTCATTTGGCCCCCCGGGAAAAATAATTGCCCACCCCTGATCTAAACTATAGCTATCCCTTCACACACTTTTTTTTTTATCTACTTTTTTCTCCCATTTTCTATTTTTCTCCCATCCCAATTTCGTATCGTCCAATTCTACCCTCCCCTGTCTCGAACGTTGTTAGGCCATGCCTCCCACAAGCCGGCTGCAATGTGGACGAAGCCTTACATCACGTGTCCCCTCCGGTACTCGAGGAAGCAGCCGTCGCATCTTTTCACCTGCACAGCGCGATCTCTCAGCGGCGGGGGTCTGCGTGGGAGGGACACGCCGCCCCCGTCGCTTCCTGATTCTGCTGCGCAGGCGCACCAACCGACCTGTAGGAGTCGCTGTCCACAACGTCCGATCCCCACCCATCAGCTTTTCCACCCCTAACACTGCCAATTGTGTTAGTATGAACGACCAGCCAAGCTGATAGCAATGTGGAGAGCTGGGCTCGAACCCAGCGTCTCCTGCATTGGTGGTGAGCGCCTTGCCCACTACACCACCTAGCCGCCCCCCTTCACACTTTTTAAGGGTAATAATTGTTTCATTATAAACCAATTGTGTAAAAGCCTAGAAGAAAAATACTGAGGAGCGGAATATTTACAAATGGACATGAAAAACACAAAAAGTCCTCTCACCTCAAATTCAGCTGTTTCACTCCAAATATGACGATGTAGGTGAACTCTGACCCCAATTCTGGACATTTAAATACCAAAGTATGGGAGACAGGATCCTCTGGTGGTGAAATATAATGAATGTGACAACCTACCCGTGTGACAACAACGTCCCCCGTTCTCCCCTACACACGAAGCAATTACCAGACTTGTCTTTTCATGTTTAACAAATGATTTGTTAAGACATTCATAAACATCTATAAATCATTTGCAGATGCTATTGTGTGCCCTAATCTGAAGTGAAGCCTATTCATCATTAACAAATGTCTAATACAGTTAATTATTTGTTTACTTTTTCATCACCTGTTACACATGTTGTAGACAGCTTTCGGATACACCCTTCTTTGTGACATCAAACAGTGACAGAATTAGGACTATAGATAAATGCAATTTTATTAACATATAAAATACATGTGCATAACATTATAGTGTAACATAGGGGGCACTAGGACCCAGGAGTACCCTGCCAGATATTGACAGAGTATGTAGAGGAAGTATCATGCGAGTGAGACTTGACTTCGACGTATGTTGTTGTCTGTTGAATGGAAGCACAATACATTAGCAGAGCTGCCCTGCGCTTTCAAGGTATGAGCAGGCTAAACACCTTTTTTGTTGGTAAATCTTGTAGACAGAATCTGGCTATGGGGCAACAATAATGTGGTCAAGAGGCATGGTTTCTATCTTTAGCCTTTGGCGTGGTTTATTCATTCACATGGTATGAGCAGCAGCACATGAGTTCTCCTCTCACTGAGAGGCTGGTGGAGAAAGAGGTAGAGGGGGAGGAGACATCTCTCTTTATACTCGCCACCTGGTGGTATCATGAGTGGCTCCGCCTAGAGCGCCCTCTATTGGAAACAGTTATATATGCAGTTAGACAGTACTAGCAATCCTACATAGAACCTCTAACTTTAACAAATCTATTCCATCATTTCCGACCTACAACTCTTATATGTTGTGTAGACGTACTTGATGTGGTGGGCGCTAACGTTACATTTGAATTATGTGTTTGTTCCTAATGTGTGCTCACTCAGCATATTGCATTATGTGATGATGACACAAGGGTAATAATTATTACTTTCAGGCTGTATAGGCGCTGATACAAGGTTTATCCCAACCCGTTGGGAACGGAGGTTGTTCATTAGACTGAAATGTTCAGATCATTGAAATATACGTGAAAACACATCTTCTGGAATATCTTTTATTCGATAAAGAAAGTTGTTTCCAAGTGAAATATTTGGCAGAAAATGTGTGTATATGATTTATATATGCATCAGCCAGGTGAAGTAGCGTGCTTGATGGAAAGAAAACTAACAAAAACACATTACTAATGTTTGGTGAACAAGTCTGTTCAGAACTCTGAAGTTCCGGTTATACTGGAAATGCAGTACATCCATGCAAACACACACGTCTGCAATCGTAGAGCATTTTGGAATCGAAAGTGTCACTACTGGGGGTTTTCTTGGCTAGCTGAAATGTAGTCAATCAAGTCAATTGACAAGTCAATGTTTGTCACAGTTTGTGCACGTGTTTTTATTATAAAGATAGTACACTTGAATACAATATAATTTCAATACAATACAAAAGCTCAATAGCAGTTACAAACATTCTATATGATGTTCACATAATCTACCTTGTGTAGCACCTTGAGTAGCTTTGTGGGCCTATTTAAATGCATAATGCCAAGTATAGCTTAGTTAGACACAGTGTAAAGACAATGCTTCTGCTGGAACCTGGGTAAAAGTAGATTTGACCGGAAAGCAGTTCACTCTTTCCATTGACCATATTCACACACCGGCCATTTTGCTCTTATGTCATGCTCAGGTGGAAAGGAACCCAACCTGAGCATGACATAAGAGCAAAATGTCCGCCATGTGAATATGATTGATTGTTCTACTGCAGTGAAAGGTCATGTTGCTTTTACAGCACAGGAAGTTCCTCCCCGGGATTTCAGTCAATTTCCTGTTCTCTCCTGAGGAGGAACAGGAGTGCGGGCCAAAGATTTCCCTCCTGCTGAGAATTTCCATCTCTTTCTAGATGTTGTCATCCAAATGTTCATGCAGCCTCTCCCCTCTGTTACTGCCTCGTCTGTGTCTCCTGTAAAGAAACCAAATGTCCATATTTGAAGACCAAAGACCACCGATAAATGACACAGCGGCCAGACCGAACAGAACACCTGTTTTTTCAACAGACAAAGGCCTGGCTTGTCATGCGTCATGGAGTGTAAGTGCAAGAAGGAACATTTTGATATTTCCATTCCTCTTCTTTCCCCTCCACTCTCTCGTACAGTGGTCTATGTGCCACTGTAGCTTTTTTCCGTTCACAGTGTATGGCTTTATCATCAGAGCACAGCCTCCTGAAATGAGATTTGTATCTGCAGAGTGTGACTTGAGGTGCATTATTGTACCTCCACAGGAAGAAAGCAGACAGCAGTCCCCCAAACACCAGTATGATAACAAGGCACGTCACAGCCACCGCTGTCCCTCTGTTCTCTGTCGCAGTCTCGCATGGTGCTGGAAGGCAGAGAAAAAAAAAACCAAACAGAATTGACTGCGACAAACAAAAAGGCTGTAGTACTGATAGACGGCTAAATATTCACCCATATACCAGTACATTCTCTCACATCAAACCGACTGGAGTAAACCCCACAAGTAATATAGAGGTGATCATCTTTCTCAAAGGGAATGCCACCCAGTGCTACTCATAAAGCACCAACAGAATTCCTCACAACAATAACAAGACAAATGCATGTTTATAGAACATCAGGGGTGGCTCAGGAGGTAGAGTGGTAGTCTGGTAATCGGAAGGTTCCCGGTTCGATTCCCACTCCACCTGGGCAGTGTCTCGAAGTGTCCTTGAGCAAGACACTTAACCCCTAATTGCTCCAGATGAGCAGGTTGGCACCTTGCTCCCATGCTGTCGGTGTGTGAATGTGTGAATGTAAATGTGAGGAACAAAAATTGTAAAGCACTTTGGATAAAAGCGCTATATAAATGCACCATCTTTGTTTGAAATCTAACATTGTTCTAATATCATCTTTGTGTTATATCTAATATTGTTCTTATTTTAAGCAGATTAGGCATTATTTTAACACAGACAATAAAATAAAATAATAAAACATTACAGCATTAAATAAAATGTGCATTTAGTTCCATCTTTGTAGAATTTTTTTAATCAGTAATGGAGCCAAAACTCAAACCTGTTTAGCTCTATGTATGTAGTTGCTGAATTAATTTCAATTGTAGCAGGAGGAAGGTAGTCTGACTTGATATTCCAGTGCCTTGCAAAAGCAAGTACCTAATCCTTTTTTTTCTCCCCATTTTCCACTTTTCTCCCTTCCCCAATTTCGTACTGTCCAACTCTGTAACCTCTTCCTCCAATCCTACATCAACTACTCTTGATGAACATATAATTATGGATTTAGCCAGCATCAAATACCCAGTATCTTTCTAGGGCCAATGTCACTGGATCCTGATATGGGGCCAGGAAGTACTATATCATGGTACCTGCAGTGTAGGTGGCGGTGCTGTAGCCCAGTTGGTTGGCAACCATGCAGGTGAAGTGACCACAGATGGGCGTGTGAGAGACGTACAAGATCTTCCCGTCTTTGGACACGTCTCCCACATTCTTGGTGATGGCTGCCCTCTCATGGAGCCAGGAGAAGAGGGGGTCTGTCCCCCAGGCCTCCCCACAGACCAGGGAGGAGTGAGAGACATTAATGCTCACTGAGACATGGTGCACAGCCTCTGAGAAGACAAATAGATAGAACATATAATGGAAAAGACAGGTGATTAGAGAAGATGTTTAAAACCTGGGGACCGTATTACCATGAGTGACGATGATGGGTTATGTGAAATTATTTACACACGAGAGACGGTGTAATCAAGCCTTGGACATTTTCCCACGAAAAAATATAATGTGGTGCTAGAAGGTCTGAGACAAAGAAACATGGGAATGTTTTAAGACTGTCCTGAGATAGATCAGCCTTTGAGACAGTAATTGGGTGGCTGAGTGAGGTGTCATTTTAAATGTAAGAAGGATATGCTAGAGATTAGGGGTGTGCAGAGATGTCATTATCTGTATCTGTATCTGTATATATATCTGTATCTTTTCAACCAACAAAATTATCTGTATCTGTATTCAGATAGAATACCGGAAGTGGGTGTGGTTTATACTGGAGGCGTTTTTATTTATTATTATTATTTTTAATTTATTTTGAACAATTATAGTACAATACAAGATGGGAACAGATGTAATCAAATTAAAACATGAACATTAGATTAAAGGAAGTCATGTTAAATCTGCCAAATGTATTATGTTGTTTTTTTTATCCACTTTTTCTCCTTATTTTTAAATTTTTCTCCCATCCCAATTTCACCTCGCCAATTCTCCCTTCAATTCTCCCCTCCCCTGTCTCGAACGTTGCTAGACCATGCCTCCCACTGGTCGGCTGCAGTGAGGACCAAGCCTTGCATCACGTGTCCCCTCCGGTACACGAGGAGGCAGCTGTCACATCTTTTCACCTGAACAGCGCGAACTCTCAGTGGCGAGGAGTAACGCGTGGGAGGCTCACGCTGCCCCCGATACTTCCTGATTCTGCTGTACAGGCGCACCAACCGACCTGTAGGAGTCGCCGTCCAATCCCCACCCACCAGCTTTCCTACCCCTAACACTGCAAATTGTGTTAGTATATGAACGACCAGCCAAGCTGGTAGCAACGCCGAGAGCTGTGCTTGAACCCAGCATCTCCTGCGTTAGTGGCGAGCGCCTTGCCCACTGCGCCACTTAGCCGCCCCCAAATGTATTATCTAACCTAATATTTATTAGATTGTTGTGTCTTCAACGCATCAAATAGATTTATTATTGGCATATAATTAATTATGAATTTATATTTCTACCTCACCATATTGTACTTGACATCTGTACTTGTGCTCTCTCTCTCTTTCTTTTAAATGTTTCCCCCTTTAACTGGGGTACATTGAACAATCAGAAGCTGAAAATAATATTTACAACAGTATTACAGTAATAGTACGCAGCCTGTAGATGATTACAAGCCAAATAACATTTTTTTTTTGCTATTTAGCACCCTTTTTGTTAACAGTGTAGAGCAGCAGGCATAGACCCCACCTTCCCTTCCCTGCTAAATCAGGGGTGTTCTTTTTATGCAGCCTGTAGATTAATATGTAATCTGCCAATAAGATTTAGTTGTTCTCTGACAATACAGTTCAGTTTCTTTAATAGTTGTCATACAGAAGTACAGAATACTTTCATACAAAATGCTTCTTACTGTTACGCTCCAGAGACTGTGCTAGACAAGATAGTATCAAATAACATAGTATAGCATGTAATTTTAGAAGAAGAAAATGAGGTCACAGTGTTCGGTATAGACATATGTACAATGTTCTGAGTTACCATATAATATACAATACTATGCAGTGTACTAATGTACAGTACTATATAGTGCAAAGCAGAAATGGGATGAGGTACAATTTAGGTACAATTTACAGTAAGGTGTACGAGTTGTAGTGCAATCCTTCATCAATAAATATAAAGTGTGGGGAGTGGGTGCTACAGTGTGTTTGTTTAAAGTGGGTGTGTGCTATAAAGTGTGTGGAGTGGGTGCTACAGTGTGTTTGTTTAAAGTGAGTGTGTGCGTGTGGATGTGTGTGCTATGTGCGTTTGGTGGTTGTTGTTGTGTAGTGTTCATCTAATCAGTTCATCAGTTGAATCTAATCTAATATTTGTGTGATGTTCTGAAAGCAAAATCAGCTTTATAGAGCAGAAAAGGTTTAAGCATGCCTACAAATTCATATTGGCCCATCATCATGATTTAGTTTCTAAAGTCTATCATCTAATGAATTATTCATAGATAAGAATGATAAATAGCCTAATTATGAAATGGCTGTTTTGCACAAGGAGGAATGAGGAGCGGATACTGCCCAGTTCCAATAACGTAATTTTCTGTGTCTGATGGTTAAACTGATATGATTGACTGCCATGTCTGCCATAAAAAGATACTTATAATCATTATTTTTCTTTTATTGATTTGGAGTAATGGAAATATTTTGAATAATATTTGGAACGCTGTGTGTCGGGAGAACAAAAGCATTGCCATGCACATTTTTATTCAGTATTTCCGTTACCAGTAACTGCATTTGTATTTGTCATACTATGACAACCCATGACAACTCATGAAACATTTTGAACAGATAAATGATAGATTATCTATAAATGATATTCCTGGAATTGGCGTACATGAAGGCTGCTCTTAGTGTAGTAACGTAGGAGAGGAGAGGTGGGGAGCGCATGATGATTTAAAACAAGCTTAAGACAATCTTTCTCTAGGCTTTTGAAAATGTAGGGGAGACCTTGCTTGTCATGGAGCAGCCAAGATACTAGAGAAAACTTGATGCTAGCCTTTTTCTTTATCTTTTTTGATGCACAACTTTCAAAATACAGTTACTAATATTTCTGTGGGTCTAAACAAAGAGACACGGCAGTTTTTTTTGGACGGCAAAGTCCTACAGATAGCTTTGGATGGAAAACAGATGGGGATCTGTGCTTTCCTGGAGCGGGAAGTACTGGAACAGGTAGTGAACACAATGGAGCTTTTATAGAAACTAAGCCAGGTCTGACAAGAAGGTTAATCCTCTCCTAGCGCAATGTGCAGCATGAAGAAATAGTGATTCAGCATTCAAGTCTAAGGATTTATACAGGCTGTTAAAGTTAGAGGTTATATATGATTGCTAGTAACTTTCTAACTATGCATAACTGTTTCCACTAGAGGGCGCTATAGGCGGAGCCGCTAATGCTACCGCCAGGTAGAGGGTATTTAAGGAGTTGTCTCCTCCCCCTCTATCTCTTTCCACCTGCCTCTCACGGAGAGGAGAACTCATGTGCTGCTGTGTGCCAATGTAAATAATAAACCACGCCGATTAACACTTTCTCCGCCAATAACGTCATACAACGGGTTTCAAGTTCATGCGAATTCTGCCAGATCACGGCGTACGACGTTATTGTGATCATATTTCATATTTTCGCCATGGTATTCATATTTCACTCACGGAGCCTTGTATGATGCTGTGGGACTCAGCACAACTCTGCAACGCTTCAACACTGCCACCTGGTGGATGATCGGCGAGTTGCCAAACCGGATATGCCTGTTGCATATCGGTGCGTCTCCTAAATCCATCCGGCCACTCGTATATCATCCCAGGACTCTAGCCACACACCGTGGATATGGATCGCTGCCATAACTCAATAATCCACATGATTTGGGCGTGTATTAGT
Source organism: Notolepis coatsorum (assembly GCF_963971535.1). Taxonomy (NCBI): domain Eukaryota; kingdom Metazoa; phylum Chordata; class Actinopteri; order Aulopiformes; family Paralepididae; genus Notolepis; species Notolepis coatsorum. The sequence continues at coordinate 48,744,545 of NC_140183.1, read as the reverse complement.
ATTATACAAACCGGAAATGGATCGCCTCGATCCCCATCACATAACTGGGATCTGTTTGCTCCAGTATCATCGCCCAACGGTAAGAGGAGGCTGCCATGAGTTTCAGCGTTTTTGTTTATTATTATCGATGCAAACTGCTCTGATCTATATATCACCCATACTACATAAATCATTTAACGACGATCACGGAATTATAAACCTCCGTTCACCCACGCATGATCAGTCATAACGTTTAGGACCATGTACAGTTGAAATTTTTTATATAACGTGTATCGGCAACAAATGGCATTTGATAATGTATATATACATTTATGCCTATATCTCACGTTCTAGGAATTACTGCAGAAAACGATAAAAACATATTTATATTCTAGACGGTATTTTTGTATGAATGTGTGAATGAAAAAGTAAAACGTTCCTACATCCTGAACGATAGATAATCGATGTTGAATGGGCCATAGTAATGTCAATTTAGCAATATAATTTAAAAAGTTATAGCCCTGCAAAGAAGGTAAACATCTCCATAGACTTAGAGTGGTGGCAGTGATCAAACATTGATGGATATAAGCGTGGCAGAGAAAGTGTTAAAGGCCAAAGGGAGAAACCATGTCTCATGAACATATTATTGTCGCCCCATAGCCAGACTCTGTCAACAGGTTATGGGCAAAGGTCACGCAGGGGCGAAATAATAAGGGTAGCAAGTTTAGCTAAAGTATAGGCTAGTTTAGCGCCGGGAGCACCGCGTGGCTAAAGGCTATACCAACAAGAGCTAAAGCTACGCCCACCATCAAAAGAGCAACATGGAATCCAACACGACGATCCTGCGCGTCAAGAGGAAGCGGGGCACCGACCCCACCGACGCGCTGCTGCTGGCGTGCAAGCGGACCCGCCCGGAGAGCAGCGCGCAGAGCCCCGGGGAGGCGGCACCGGGGGAGACGGAGCCTGCTGAGCCCAACGGAGGCGAGGGGGAGAACCCCGTCTTCAAACTCGTGGCGACAAAAGGAAGGAGCAAATGGCCCTCATTCAATGGAAAGGCAGAGGACTATGAGCTCTGGGAAGAGCGCATGTTATGCTGAATGCACGGTGTGGGACTGAAGACGACGATCTTGACGGCCCCCACGGGAGACCTGACGGCGGAAGCACAAGCCCTGGACGACAAGCATAATGCAGATGCATACTGTGAGTTAGCACCACTGCTCGACGACACAAGCTTGGGGCTGATATTCCGCGACACTAAAGACAAAGGCCGAGAAAGCCTGGGAGTGTTGAGAGAACATTATATCGGGCAAGGAAGACCCCGAGTCGTGTCCCTCTACATAACACTGACAGCACTGAAGAAGGGGCACACCGAGATACCGAATACGTCATCAGAGCTGAGCAGATCATTACGGCATTGAAGAGTGCAGGAGAAGCACCAAGCGATGGGCTAATGATGGCGATGGTGATGAGGGGACTACCGGAGCTGTACAAACCGTTCACACTCCAGGCCACGGAGAAATTCCTGGCAGACGTAGCCCCTTATGGTAACATAAGATGCTTGAGGTCCGACAACGGAACCGAGTTCACAAACAGAGAGTTCCAATCACTGTTGAGAAGGAACAAGATAAGACACGAGACGTCATGTCCATATTCCCCACACCAGAACGGAGTGGCAGAGAGGGAATGGCGCACTCTTTTCGAAATGGCTAGGTGTAAGCTAGTAGACAGTAACTTACCTAAGAGTCTATGGCATTATGCGGTGCAAGAAGCCGCTTACACAAGAAACAGGTGCTTTAATAAGCACACGGGCACCACCCCGTATACAGCACTGACAGGAAAGAAGTGTAATATAGCTAGGATGCACCAATTCGGATCAGTGTGTTATGCTTACCTGCAGGACAGAGGAAAGCTCGGAGTGGATTCCATGTTTAAATACAGAAATGGATTCTATGTTTAAATACAGAGGTGGATGATGTACCAGATTCAAAATGAAGGACCTTGGAAGGTTAAAACATTTCCTAGGCATGGACTTTGAACAGTCTACCAATTGTGTAAAAATATCCCAGAAGAGATATATGGAAAAGATCCTGAAACGTTTTGACATGCAAGAATGTAGATCAAGGGAAACACCATGTGATCAACAACTAGACTACCAGGAGGATGCTCAGAAACTGACAGATGTAAAAATTTACAGAGAAGCTGTGGGTAGCCTCATTTATTTGACAACATGTACTTGCCCTGACCTATGTTTTGTAGTGAGCAAATTGTCACAGCATTTTGCTGACCCCACAGAGGAGCACTGGATTACAGCAAAACATGTTTTTCGTTATCTCAAAGGTACAGCAGATAAACAGCTTTGTTTCAGAAAGAGCAGCGAAGGCTTAGGGCTTAAAGCCTACAGTGATGCAGACTGAGCAGCTGACACCACAGATAGAAGAAGTACCACAGGATATTGTGTGAGTTTGAACACAAACAGCTCATTGGTTTCATGGAAAACAAAGAAGCAGCCCACAGTGGCACTATCAACTTGTGAAGCCGAATATATGGCTCTAGCTATGACAATACAGGAATGTATTTATCTAGAACAACTGCTTGAAGGGATGGATGTATATGAGAAAACTGTTGACTTTTATGTAAATAGTTTTCCACAGCTCTGAATCATAAACTGTAGCCGTATCCCAGTAAAATCACCATGGGTGCTGCCATAGTTTGGACCCTATGGTGTTCTTGTTCTGTTCTTGACTTATTGTTATGTTGTCTTCTTGACTTGTTTAAAGAAGACCTGTACGGCCCATGGGGACATTAACGTGTGTTGTCGGGCCCTATAAATAAATTTGATTTGATTTGATTTGATTTGATAGTGTCCTGAGAGTTGTTCCACTATTCACTGAGCAGCTCCTGCCAGGGTTTATCCCTTCATGGCATCATCACTAGAAACGTGTTCACATTCACAAATTGCAACAGCTGTACAGTATTATAGAAATAACATGGTAATTATATTTTATGGTGGATTTGCGCTTTAGTGCACACTATTATGTCATGATACTTAACTACCTCATGTTACACTGGTCTACATGCTACAAAACACTCATCACCTCCCCCCACAGCCCCAAGCTATTACAAAGCTGATGTACATAGTAGGCTACTAAATATATGACACGCAATATGAATAGCCTGCCATTTACTGTTGTTAGGCTCTGCCATTGTGTTGTATGTGTGTCCTTTTGTCATAGTACCACGAGTGTCTGTCATACTGTGAAGCTTGAGTTGTTGGTTCTGTGCTGTTCTGTGAATCCTTTTCTAAATAGAGTGTTTCTGATCCTGAGTCAGCTGATGTTCCCAGTAGATACAGCATCATACCATATTCTCTGACAATGCACTGTGCGCTGGTCCTCACTCCGGTTTGATCCATCACAGTTATCATATACACCCCGCTGTCCTCCCTGGTATATCCTTTGAGCTTCAGTGTCGCCCCCTGCTGGTCCAGACTCACACGCTCCCCTTCACCGGAGCAATTGGGGCTTTTGCCTGCACATGCCAACTTCACTTTGCCTGGAGTACTCCCGGTTTCCGGCTCCCGTTCCCAGGTTACCATGGAGATCTTTTCCAGGGGGCCGGGCTCAATCCGGGCTTGGAGAACCAGTGGGTTGCCAGGGATCACATGGGCAGGCTCCTGGGTCAGGATGTGCACCCACATAAACTGGCCCCCGCAGGGCACTGAGGACAGAGAACATGGAGTCATTTGTTATCGTCTGCTGCCTAATATTTGATTGTTCCTCATCCGTAGTTTGTCTGCTTGTGTGCTCCTACATAGGTAGGCTATTAGATACGACATAGAGCAGTGGTTCTGGGGACCACCAGCGGCCCTTGAGGGTAGGTTCCCAGAGGTCCCTAGGAAAATGGGGAACCGTTTAATTAAACTTTTTCATGACTAGAAGTTGAGCCCAAATTATATAATGTATAATAATGACTATTCTGATCTCCACTGTTATTTGCCCACCTATAGCATCGACAGTTATGGAATTTTGGACTAAATCATATCTGACAACCAAAATCTTCTCAGATTGGGGCCCCTGATACAAGATGTTAGCAAATGCGAGAGTATACTGTACATACATTTAGTTTTGAACAGAGTTTGGGTAGAGTGGGTAAGAGAAGGCCTCTAGCAGCTGTGGACAATCGATATGCTTCTGTCATGACTGAACAATCCACCTACTTCAGTTTTGGACTGGCATTCAAACATACTGTAGTAATTTCTACAACTTCTTTCGGAACATGTGCTTTATGAATATGTATGTATGCTTTCTGTCAGGTAATGTCGAACCAGTGATTTATATGGGTGACAGTGGATTGGATATAAAACCATTTAGCATTTAGTAGCACACAACAGCCACACCTAGTGCCATATATCCATCAAATTATATCATGTCAGAATTGTAGTGGATCTTGTAGGGCTCTCTGTATTCACTGGGGTGGGGGGGGGGCATACAAATTGCTGCATGCAGATCCAAACAATGCCGTCTGATCACTAATGCAGTGGTGGTGGGGATGGTGGTGGTGGGGGGAGGTGGAGGGGTGTTACATGTTTTGAATCTACAAAGATATCTATTTCCTTACATAGACAGACCAAAATAAACCCTATTGTTCATGTCACCTCAAATGACCAGAGCAGCAAATAGCACTGATGTTTTTTTTCTTTTTTTCTTCTCATTGCATGACCTCAAATAGTAGAGGCCCTACACTGCACTTAGTCCCCCCCCCCCCCCCCCCACACACAATAAATACAAAAATAAACAACATATGTTGTTGTACACATGGTAGTTTGTACAAAAGCTTACACAAAAAAAGTAGCAGAGCAACTCTCCAGCCCAGGCAGTGTTGTAGATCCATTAATCTGGTGGAGAGAGAGAGAGAGAGAGAGAGAGAGAGAGAGAGAGAGAGAGAGAGAGAGAGAGAGAGAGAGAGAGAGAGAGAGAGAGAGAGAGAGAGAGAGAGAGAGAGACAGACACATTTTCCATGACCTCAATGATAGCAGTACAGGAAAACAGAACAAACCCTCTCATACAGAAAGATATCTTCAACTTGAATTTCGTTCTGTTTCCCCTGAAATGACTATGCGACAGCTACTCCTATAATAACACACGCTGGGTCAAAAGCTACAGTAGCCTCCAGTGTGGAAACCCACCTACCTTCCCAGTCGTACAAAAACAATAGAGACGAGTCAGAGCTTAATCCTGCAGCAATTTGTTCTCCACGATCACAAGACTTCCAGGGTGTAGAGTGCAGCACGATTAGCAATGCGCGTGTTGTTTTATGGCCCAAGATAAAACAATATCTCACAGGTCTTCCAAGCACCTGCCATTGCAAAACGGCAGCTCCCAAGAAACAATACAATAGATCATGCAGCATATAGTTGTCGACAGCTACACAATTCCAAATGGTTCAGGACTCTATGCCTCTCTGGTCCCTCACTCCACCCGTCTCATGTCCAGAGTGAGTGGTACTGTAGCCTACTTAGGCGTCACCAATTGTTTTCAAGCCATGTCATTTCCTACCCCCCCCCCCCCCTTTCCTGTACAGTAAATGCCACCACTCTTGTGTTTTAAATGAGTGAACCTTCTATTGTAACCCCCCCCCCCCCCATCTGCCTGCCTGTGTGCCCAAGTACACGCTACCATAACAATGCAATAGATTGTCTAGACACATATTTTCACAGCAGTGTTGATAGGCACTGTTGGCTGAACCCCAGAACCCACCTCACCCCTGCCCACTTTGACAGCCTAGGATGGCTTAGAGTAGATGACAGAGTACAGCAATTTGCAATGGGCCTGGTCTACAAGATACACTAGACGACTAAGATACCCATGTACATGTCAAAATACTTCCCAAAGGTCAGTGAATACCACAACCACTACATCAGAGGAAGCTCAACAAATCATGTAAAACCCAGATTCGGCTCAAACAAGGGACTAAACACGTTTCGCAATTATGCCACATCAATGTGGAACGCCCTACCCAAAGCTGTAAAGGAATGTGAATCCCTGCCCACATTCAAAACCGCTCTTAAAGAGCACCTACGGGAGGCTGCAATTCGAAACTGGCCACCGTAAATGCCCAAAACCCCCACCACCTCCTAATAGACAGCAGCAACCTCCCCCACCGCATGTATATATTCCCTCCCCGCCGTATGTATATTTCCCTCCCACCCACCCACCCCCTCCTAGTGTACAGTCCCCTCCCCATCATATGTATATACTCTGTCAGGATCTAGGGGTAACAGTACTGTATATTTGAATACCGTTTGTGTCACAAATGTATCAGTACTAAATACCTATATGTCCCTATGCCATAAATGTCATGTATGTTGTGTATGTCATAAATGTCTATATGAATTGAAAATGGGGGACCCTGATGGAAACAAGACAAACGTCTTTCTCAGGTCTGCATCCCCTTAACAATTGTATGTATTGAGCCGTACTGTATTGTACCCATTCTGCAATCTGTTAAATAAAGTTTTTCATTCATTCATTCATTCAACGTCATTAAATGCGATCTTTCGGGTCTTTCCCTGCCTTTGGTCTGATTTGCATTCACACCTTACACAGGTGGACCAGTCCAGGGGTGCGGTTGTTTGGTGCGGACCTGAGTTCGATCACTGTGATCACACCAGCGGCAGCCCAAACGAACCCACCGCGGGGGTAAACACTCACCAAGCCGCGTTATTTTTTTCCGTAGCCGCATTTCTGGCAGACGCTCTCTGATTGGCCACTGACTGACGCTCTCTGATTGGCCACTGACATGTTTGCCCAATCGCGTGACGAGCTGTGTCTTTGCCCATTTCCGCGTCGAACAGCCTGCAAACTACCTGGCGTTCTATCGCCATGCTCTAAGACAAACTCTAACCTTAACCAACTTCGAAAGAGTGCCTAAGCTTAACCGTCGAAATAACTTGCCGTCACGCTCTAAGACAAACTCTAACCTTAACCTACTTCGAAAGAGTGCCTAAGCTTAACCAGTGTAGAAACAGGCGTCGGCCAATCAGAGAGCGTCTTGCCAGAAATGCGGCTACGGAAAAAAAATAACGCCACCAAGCCTCGATTCAACCGGACTAAATGAAGGCTGTCGTGACGCGAGAAGGTGTGTCAATTTTGACAGGTACGAGCAGAGCAGCAGGAAGTAGCAAGAGCTTCAAAAGAAAACAGAAGCTGTTGATTTAAGTCAACAATGAATATGAGAGGAAAGGCAAACGACTTTGGTAAGTGTGGTGAAGTAACTTTCATACATTCTATTGGTGTTTTCGGGGAGATGTAATAAAACATTTGTATGCGTTTTGTATTCACAATATTAGCACATTTTCAAGTGGTGAACTGAAGGTTCCTGAATAGCATGCAGTGTTGATAAGCAGTCTGATGATATCATTCATGGTCATTCCTGTAGTGTAGACCTTCTGAAAGGACATGTCTCATTCAGTCCCAATTTAGATCTTGTCCTCTATGAAATTTGGCAAATTGATGCTTTTTGCCTTGTAGGACAGTGTGTGTATAGGTTGGTGGAGGGTGATTGTATGTGTGGGTGGATGTGGATGTGTCAGTAAGTGGTATACGTACAGTATTATGTTGTTGTGTACCTGAGCCTCCAACTTGATCTTCAGCATGTATGTACGTAGTGGCTTTCTTTAGTATGTCTTGTTGTGTTTGTACTATGTGTTTGTGGTATTTCTCCATAGGCTACCCTGACTGAAGAGATGCGTCGAGATCTGCCCCTTCTTCTTCTGTCACTAACAGGTAGGGCTGGGCGATTAATTCGATTTTATCGATTAATTTCGAATGAATGATTTAGGGCGATTTTGAAAAATTTAAATCGATTTAAAATAAAAATAATAATGGTCACCTTTATTTTACAAAATGTGCTGTTTGGTGAAAGTTAGATTTGCACTTTATTAATCTCAATAGGGAAATTCATTCTTGTTTGATGATCAGGAGGCACCTTTTATTTTTTTTTAAGTGGCGTTTGGTGAAAAAGCAAGTTATTGCACTATTAATCCCAATAGGGACATTCATCTTTGTTTGATCTAGAGTAACCTTTTTATATATATATATATATATATATATTTTTTTTTTAAGTGAAGAGTGGTTAAAGTTAGGTTTGCACTTCAATCCCAATAGAGAAATTCAATCTTGGTTTGATAATTTTTTTGTGTCAAATAAAAACAAAGGTTATTTGAATGATTTCCTTGATTTAAAAAAAAAAACAGAGATTTAATTTTTAGGCCATATCGCCCAGCCCTACTGACAGGTAAAATACATTTCCTTTGACTGCTCTCCCTGTTCTGAGACTCGGAATAGGGACTCTGGAATAGCAGTAGAGTATTCCAAGCATGTTTCAGAAACAATTACATTTCAGGCACTGCTTTCTTAAACCTGTATGACTAGTGACTACATTCCGCCACAGGAAGCTCCTGAACCGCAGCACTCTGCAGTACTGCTCATAGAAATCCAATCGATAGAGAAGCTTGTTCCTGTTCAAATCTACATTCTAAAATGGCCATTTGGCATCCGTGGAGTTTTTGTTAGAGAGCTTTTCATGGAGATCAGTGTTGGTTCGGTGTACAAGACTCAGAAGGTTGATGTGTTACTGTGGCAAAGGTGTCATTTGAATGGACGTTCCGGTGGCAGTTAAGCTGAACATTCACGACCTTCAGAGTAGGGCTGGGCGATATGGCCTAAATATGATATCACGATATTTTCTGACCTTTCGGCGATACACGATACGCATCACAATGTTTTTCTTTTTTCCCCCAAACAATTCATTATGAGGCTTACCAAGACAGTATTTGAGTTTGCAAGCTAACATTAAAGACAAAATAAAATACCCATGCATTTAGCATTTTTATATTATATATTAGATTTAGATTATTGGATTATTAGATTATATATTGCATATATTTAGCAATGAGATATTATATGATTTAGATATGAAATATGATGAATTGAAAATGGGGGACCCTGATGTAAACAAGACGAAAGTCTTTCTCTGGTCTGCATCCTCCAGTCCACTGTTGTTGTATTGAGCTGTACTGTATTGTACCCATGCTGCAATCTGTTAATAACGTTTTCATTCATTCAGACGGCAAACAGAATCATTTTGATTGACAGTCGAGTCTGCCAATTACGTCACACCGCTTGCACCCGCCCTGCTGTTCTTAGCACCAATCGGCAAGCGCGTATTATTTTTTTTACTTCCGCCATTGGAGAGCTCAATGACAACAACAATAGCTCCCCGCGGCCGACGTTTAGCTTTTAGCTCTGCAGGAAGACTAAACGACTGGAGGCATAATGATTTTACTGCAACGGATGTTATAATAAAAGCCTTTCCATACATCTGTCTGATTGAAAACTTTATTAACAGACCGCAGAATGGGCACAACTGAGTCAGCACAGGCTGAGATATGAACGACTAATGCTTGCTATATCTAGGTCGACCTCGGACGTTGCTATGTAAATACGCTGATGTTATTGAACATGTAACTATATAACGTTAATGCCACAAAACGAATGCCTTTGTTATCATAAGTAGTAACTTTGATGCAGTAGTGTGTGTGTGGGGCGGCGCTGTTCAAAAGTTTCAACGTGTGGACCAGATTGACGCCACACAATCCTCTTGGGCAAAACATCACGATATCCACGATACGTTTAAAAAGTGTATCGTTAATTAACTGTACCCGATATTTATATAATATCGTCATATCGCCCAGCCCTACTTCAGAGTCTCGTGCACACACGCTCCTACGCAGAGACTTGGACGACGTTTCACGGTGTGTGAGATGTCCAGGCGTAGAGGCAGCCATAGGCGGCGGGTATATATAGGCTAGGCGAGGCTATGCCTTACCCAAATCGTTATGATGGGAATCTTGAAATGTATATAATATATGCACAGGCTGCTGGCTATTGTGTATGTCTTGTGCTGCAGCCGGCTGGCCGAGGTGTCAACGACAAAGGTGTCAATCGGTGGCAGCGTTTAACATTCCAGGTACAGGCAGTAACCAATCACACATAGGCTCAGGTTAAATAATGTAGCCAATCACATCATTCACATGATCATCCTGATCCCGCAGGCCGAGTAAAGCAAACATCTGCGAGTGCGTTCTGAATTTCAGCCCGCCGATCGCTTTGTAGCGAACACCAGCGCACTATTTTGAGTCAAATTTCAAAAAGCAAAATGGATATACGGTATTTTTCCAAGACATAAACAAAGTAATTTAGACGCTGCACCGGGCTGGCCCTGGGCATAACTACCGATCACCTGAGGCTGTATGTTGTTTTATCTTGGCAAACAAGGGCTTGCTCTAAGAGGACATGATGAGAGTCCGAGTTCATCAAATCGTGGAAACTTTTTAGAGCTACTGTATGTACATTGTTTTCAAAGCATGATGAGATCTAAATTACGAAAAACTTTCCCTTCATTGCAACTTGTGATTCAAGTTGTGAACGGTCTTTCTCACCAAGACGAAACGTCGCATTTATCTGCATTAAGGTAAGACAATGGTTAATATATTATTGGATGCCTTCATTTGAACACTTAATTTGCACTATATGAAATGAGTGGGGCTCGCTGTAGTAGCCTAGTAGTGTGTGTGTGTGTGTGTATATGAAATCAGAACCTGGACAGCATCATTTGCGTGCAACCAAAAAAAAAGGTAAAATTTTGCTCCGCACTAGGTCCATTCTAATAATAGCCTTCCCTAATGTTAAGCTCACCTGCCGCCTATGGAGGCAGCTCTGCGTAGGAGTGTGTCTCACTTAGGGATGGGAATCGAGAATCGGAATCGATTGGAACCGGTTCCTAATTGTCCGATTCCTGGAATCGCATGCCTCCATGACTAGTTTCAAGTTTCAAGTTTCAAGTTTCTTTAATAGTTGTCATACAGAAGTACAGAATACTTTCATACAAAATGCTTCTTACTGTTACGCTCCAGAGACTGTGCTAGACAAGATAGTATCAAATAACATAGTATAGCATGTAATTTAGAAGAAGAAAATGAGGTCACAGTGTTCGGTATAAACATATGTACAATGTTCTGAGTTACCATATAATATACAATACTATTGTAACTGAGGGGTACAATTCCCTGACTGTATTGATAAGTATGGTATCATTAAACCACTACCGCTTTATGTACTTTAATTACTGGCCATACAGTACACGATATATGAATATGATGAACACTTCCCACAATGAAATCGGTTCCAGTCAAAGGTATTAATCAAGTATTTAATGGAGCAAAAGGTACATAGGATACTTTACATTATTCTTTGAATGCACTTGTAAGGCAAAGGAATATGCGTAGGCAAATCAATAACGAATGTCCATTCTCTGGTTACGCAGGAGGTAATTATACAACCTGAATCTTAGGGAATTATATCTATGGTGCACTGGTAATATAGCGGGAGATACTGGAAGGGGTTCCCACTGGTTGTAAGCCAGCAAGGGGGGTAGAAGATCTGTCGGTAGTAGGACGTCTGGTCAACGATGACTAGGGAGACTTCAGGTACAGAAGCCGGTGCAGTAGCCTCTTGATCCACAGACGAATACAGCTTGGTTCTCTTGTAGACTGTAGCTCCACAGGGAAGAAAGCTAGTCGGCCTCAGGCTCTCTGGGCGCCGACTCGACTTGACTCCTCTCGGGGTAAATCCAACACGTGCAGGCGTCGGCGATTATCCGCTCCATAAATCACAGGACCAAAGCAAATATATTCCAGCCGCAAAGGGCTATGTAGTCGTCGGGTAGATTAATCCAGTGTACATATCCATACGGCTCTCGTCTAGGTCTCCTCGGGTGAAAGCGCCATGCGGTCGGCCCAGCCTGGATAAGAACTCTATCTAATACGAGAAAGCGTTGGAGATGCTGGTCACTGTAGAATTCTAACCGCACGATACACTATACACAAATAGACTATTAAAGACTTAATAGAAATATGTCGCACTCGACGGTATAGCGCCAAACTCTGACAATTCAGTTATTAATTTGCACGCGGTCTCGATGCTCTATTCTGAGGCCAAACAGGCCATACTTCACCGCACGTTGTATCGTGGGTGAGGCTTCAACTTATCGGTAACATGCTAAGGACGAAGGGTACGGAGGTAAGGGGCTTCTACATTCACCTGCGCCGTATTTATACGCACAGTGAACAAACTAGTTCCACTCTCACTTCTGTCGCGTATCCCTGGGCAAGGCCGGGCATGTCCAGACACATCTTGACGGTGACTTTGAACCTGGCTCCGGAGGCCGGTCCCTGGCGCCGGTGGACCGCTGTCCAATAGGAGAATGAACTATTATGGTCTGGGCTAAAGGGATATTCCCTGTATATGTACAAGGAATATACAGGGGATATCAAACGATATACAAATACTATGCAATATATATCAATAAATAAATATATATATTCGGTTTAATCTGATCCTTCGTAACAACTATGCAGTGTACTAATGTACAGTACTATATAGTGCAAAGCAGAAATGGGATGAGGTACAATTTAGGTACAATTTACAGTAAGGTGTACGAGTTGTAGTGCAATCCTTCATCAATAAATATAAAGTGTGGGGAGTGGGTGCTACAGTGTGTTTGTTTAAAGTGGGTGTGTGCTATAAAGTGTGTGGAGTGGGTGCTACAGTGTGTTTGTTTAAAGTGAGTGTGTGCGTGTGGATGTGTGTGCTATGTGCGTTTGGTGGTTGTTGTTGTGTAGTGTTCATTGTTCGTTTAGCAGCCTGATGGCCTGGGGATAGAAGCTTCTTCTGAGTCTTTCTGTGCTCGCCTTGAGACTCCGGTATCGCTTGCCTGACCGCAGCAGTTCAAAGAGGCAGTTGTTCGGGTGACTGGAGTCTTTAATGATTCTCTTAGCCTTGCCCTTGCAACGCTTGTTGTAAATGTTCTGGAGGGTGGGGAGCCCCCCTCCAATTGTGCGTTCGGCTGAACGTGTCACTCTTTGTAGTCTGCTTCGGTCTTGTGCAGTGCTATTCCCAAACCAGGAGGTGATGTTGCCGGTCAAGATGCTCTCTATTGTACATGAGTAGAAGTTCTTAAGGATCTTCTGACTGACTTGGAACTTCCTTAGGCGCCTGAGGAAGTAGAGGCGTTGTCGTGCCTTCTTCACAACACTGTCAATGTGTGTGGTCCATGTCAAGTCCTCGGATATGTAGGCTCCGAGGTACTTAAAGCTGTTGACTCTCTCAACCGGTGCCCCGTCGATGCTGAGGGGGCTGTAGTCCTTGACCCCCGACCTCCTGAAGTCCACAATCATCTCCTTTGTTTTGCTGACGTTCAGGGAGAGGCTGTTTTCCTGGCACCATCCCGCCAGGACCTTGACCTCTTCCAGGTAGGCCCTCTCGTCGTTGGCAGAGATCAGGCCCACCACCACTGTGTCGTCAGCAAATTTGATGATTGTATTGCTACTCCGCTGAGCCACACAGTCGTGTGTGTACAGGGAGTAGAGGAGGGGACTCAGAACACAGCCCTGGGGGGCCCCTATGTTGAGGGTGATGGATGAGGAGGTGCAGTTGCCTGCTCTCACCACCTGGGGTCTGCCAGTCAGGAAGTCCAAGACCCACTGGCAGAGGTCATAGTTCAAGCCCAGGTCCCTGAGCTTGGCTATGAGTATGGAGGGGACTATGGTATTGAATGCCGAGCTGTAGTCGATGAATAGCATTCTCACATAGTTCCCCTGCCTCTTGTCCAGGTGTGATGCTGCTGTGTGCAGCACATGGGCTATGGCGTCCTCCGTGGACCTGTTGGGGCGGTATGCAAATTGCAGGGGGTCCATGTTGATGGGGAGGGAGGAGCAGATGTAGCCCTTTACTAGCTTCTCAAAGCACTAGGGATGGGAATTGATACGATTCTATTATCGATTCTGCTTATCGATCCGATTCTTTATCGATTCCCTTATTGATCCCTGATAAATTTATAATTTAAATAAATAAATTGGAAATGCAACAGAACTAAGCTGGTTGGGAATAACAACATGCAACTTGACATTTCTGATTGTCACTTATTGTTGAGCCCTCGCGTCAGAAAAATACAAAAACTGTAAAAAAAATAAATGTGAGATTCTCTTATTTATTATTCTTAAACTAATTTAATCTATTGAATAACGACCTGTTGAATGTAACTACAGTTCAATATCTTAAACTAATTTAATCTATTGAACTGTAGTTGCATTCAACAGTTCGTTATTCCTCTGACTTCTCCGTCTCTGGTCTTTCAGAAGACCAGCGCGCGCACACACTCTTAGCTGTCCATCGTGTTCGATGATGACGCTTGCTCCAGGGATGGGGTGAGGGGGGGGGGTTAGCGACGCTGCCGCTGGTGCCACTTCTCGTGGGCGTTGAGTCCGATCCTTGAGCCGCACACCCGTTATTGTTTTTAAATGTGCAAAGGTCGGAAAAACATGGCAGCGATAAGAGGAATCGATAGTGTTTCATTATGTTCTGTCTGTATCCCGACTGTACACAATGAAGGGTTAAAGCAGTCTTGCTTACTTGTACTTTATTCACAGTTATTATCGTTATACATAAGCTTGGTTCCACCACAAGTGAACCCTCGGTGTCACCTCTAAAAGAGTCCTACGTGCAACAGCACTTAAATAGAACAATCCTATTGTTACATCTTTCTTTTTCTTTTTCCAAGTACAGATATATATAGATATTTAACTTACAACTACTTAACTTGTGTTCTGCTTACTTACAACGGATCCAAACAACAACACTCACCTTCTCACCATTGTGTAAATTACTCATTACCTTTGTACACCTCAAACAATCAACAGATCAAAACATGTGCACACATAACCCATTTCACTCTTCTTTTTTTTTTCTTCTTTTTTTTCTCTCTCTCCCCAGTCCATTCTCTAATCACTGAGCATAGTCCTTCAGGTAATGAGGTCTGACAACTTGTCGAACAGACCTGGTAGTGACCGCACCTTGGGTCCCTACCGGGTTGACTGGCGGGCCAGCCTTCTCAGTCACTGTTGATGCAGGTGTGATTGTAGTGGTGTGATTGCGTCTGAGGTGGCGACGATTTCTTCTCAGAACACCTCCCGACTCTAACTCCACCTCATATGATCTGTGGCTCACTGGTTGGATCACCTTTGCCACTCTCCAAGTCTTGTGTGTGTTACCAGGCTGTACTCTCACACTGTCTCCTCTTTTCTGAGTGTCCATGTCCTTTGCTGTGCGATTGTAGTATTTTTCCTGTCTCTGTCTGTTGTGTTTCAGTCCCTGGTCATTGTCCGTTACCTCTGGCTTCAGCAGAGTGTCTTTTGTAGGAAGCAGGGTTCTGGTCCTCCTGCTTAGGAGTCTCTGTGCTGGACTTGTGTTGAGGCCCTGGCTCGGTGTGTTACGATGGTCCAACATAGCCATGTACGGATCCTCTCTCGCCGCTGCAGCCTTCAGCATCAGGCCCTTGGCTGTCTTTACCGCTGACTCCGTCTTCCCGTTACTCTTTGGGTATCCCGGCGAAGATGTCCTGTGTTCAAAACCCGACTTCTGACTGAAGTGTCAAAACTCTTGTGATGCATACTGTGGCCCGTTATCAGAAATAACGACATCCGGTATCCCTTGCCTGGCAAAGTGGGCCTTGAGTTTTCTGATTACTGAGTTGCTCTTAGTGTCAGACAGATAGTCAACCTCCCAAAAGTTAGAGAAGTAGTCTACAGTGATCAGGTAGTCTTTGTTGTGGAACGAGAAAAGGTCTGTCCCTACCTTGGCCCAGGGTCTGCTGGCCATGTCATGTGGGTAGAACAATCCTATTGTTACAGATAGTTACGGAGGCATGCGATTCCAGGAATCGGACAATTAGGAACCGGCTCCCAACGGGAACCGGTTTTCGATTCCCATCCCTATCCGTGACTATCGATTCCTCTTATCGATGCCATGTTTTTCCGACAGTTGCGCATTTAAAAACGATAACGTATGAAAACCTAAAAATCCTAGTCATTCATTTACATGGTAAAATAACGTTAGCCGCTAGCTAGCTAAATAGCCATGCTCATTGCAGAGAGAGACTGAGAGAGAACACTGAGCTGGCCTTTATTTATACAGGTAGGTTATTGCTAACAAATTCTCTTTTGCAATAACGACCTGTTGAATGCAACTACAGTTCAATAGATTAAATTAGTTCTCAAATTCATTATTTTATTTAAGTGTATAGTTAATTTATTCTTTACAGTTTTTGTATTTTTCTGACATGGGGGCTCAACAATAAATGATAAATCACAATCAGAAATGTCAAGTTGCATGTTGTTATTCTAACCAGCTTAGTTCTGTTGCATTTCCAATTTATTTATTTAAATTATAAATGTATCAGGAATCGATAATGGAATCGTATCGATAAAATCTTATCAATTCCCATCCCTACGTCTCACTCATGAAGCGAGGCTAATTTCCATGACAACATTATCAAACGTCGGTGGCAGATATCTTTGTGTACCAGCAGTACGCAGTGTTCAAGTTCCGTTCAAGTTCTCGGCCTTCATCTCACGACTGTCATTTTGCACTCTGTGGCGTTGCTGTGAAACCTTGTGAAGGCGGTCCAGCAAGACTGATCAGGACCATATTGATTTGATTATCTATAATTCACTGGCTGAGACTTTGCTGCATGGTGGCTTTATACGCCTGTAAAGTGTATTGGAAATTTGCCCTGGTGGTATAAACCCCGGGTTTCCCTGTCTATCAAAGCTGTAATCTGTAACCCCCAACTGAAACAAAAGGGAACTCCTGCAAACAACAATCAAGACATCACATTCTCATGTATGCCTTTTTTATTTTACCCAGGGTAGGTTCGCTGAGCACGGATGCTCTTTTTCAGCTACGCCCTGCTTCGCATTCACACAGTACCATTCACACCTGGGAGCTGCCCAGTACAGCCACAGTCTGACACCTCTGACATTCTCATGTTGATTAGTCTTGTTTACAAGGACTAATAGTATGTAACACCTAAACATTTGGGTATTAATGCCAAATTTCCCTCGGGATGAATACAGTTTTTTTTTGTTTTTTAAGATATTTTTATTGGTTTTTTCCCTTTTTACACAAACAACAAATGACAAAGACATTGAAATGAAAAGATTGACATTGAAATACGAATGAGAAAGAAAAAAAATATATAATAATAAAGATTACAAAAATATAAAGCAACACAAACAGGCACGACGTGTTCTGTATAGAGGCCCAAGGTTTATTACAAGAATGCAAAAAGAAAATAAATTAAATAAACATTTTAATGAACAGGCATGAATGAATGAATGAATGAATGAAAACTTTATTAACAGATTGCAGAATGGGTACAGTACAGTACAGCTCAATACATACAATTGTTAAGGGGATGCAGACCAGAGAAAGACTTTCGTCTTGTTTACATCAGGGTCCCCCATTTTCAATTCATCGTAACATATGTGACATACACGACATACCGATAGACAGTACTGCTACATCTATACATTTATGACATACCAGATTTGCAATTACAGTACTGTTTGTGATACAAAAAGAGTCCAGAAAGAAAAGAGTATATACATTAGACGTAGAAACTGTACATTGGATTGGGTAGGTGGGGGTGGGGGGGGACTGTACATTGGAGGTGGATGGGTGGGGTGGGGGGGGGGGGGGGGGGGGTTGGGTAGGAGTGGGGGGGGGGGGGGTTGGGTAGGAGGGGTGGGTGGGGGACACTGTACACCTGTACAAACAAACACTGTACATTGGATTATTGACAAGACCATACTTGGTAATTTACTGTACATTGGAGGGGGTTGTGTTCGGACATTTACAGGGGCCAGTTTCGAGTTGCAGTCTCCCTTAGGTGTTTTTTGAGAGTGTTTTTGAAAGTGGCATGACTTTGAATAAATGTAACTCACATCTTGGGTACGTAATACAGATACACTAATTAAGTAAATGAAATTACAATAAACAAACTGAGCCCTCGCAGTAACCCCCCCCCCCCCCCCCATGCCCCCTACACCCCCCCCCCCCCCCATACACACATGCACACACACATTCACACACACAAGCTTCATCTACGTATTTAACTACTGGGAGTGGCTGGGGTGGGATCTAGCATCTAGTCAGTGTCCGCTTGACAGGTACAGGAGAGCTCCGATAGATCCAGCATGTCAGTTCACACGGGAAGGAGAGACCCCTTGGACATCAGGTCAGCTCACCCAAAAAGGAGAGGCCTGACAGACATAACAGTACAGTTCACCTGGGAAGGAGAAACCCAGCCAACCAGACTATATTTGAATAAAGTATTTCTATTCTATTCTATTAGAAGTATTTTGGAGCTGTAGTGTGGTCATTTGCATTTATTATGCTTGTAAAAGTACATTTACCTGTATGTTGAGACGGGATGGATGAAGAAATTGCAGGTAAATCTTCTATCTACAGGTCAAAATTATCTAGGCCTAGGCCTATGTGAATGTAGAACTAACTCCAAAATCATCTGTTCTAAAATAGAATTGCAGATTGGGGCATTAAACACTGGGAGATGACTCTTGACAGCCAAACTGAAAATGTGAACCTCTAAAAATATCATGCAAATATTTTGATTCCATTCCTTTTTAATGCAAGGAAAAGGCAGGATTAGGACTCATTCATGTAATTTACATAATCTCTTCTGAATGAGTTCTAATCCTTCCTTTTACTCGCATTGGTTTTAAATAGTCTTATGTTTGCTAAAGGTATTCGTGCTCTCTTAGAAGAATCTTCAATCCCCATTCCCACACAAAACCCACCACGGTGGTAAATATTACCATATTTAAAAAAAAAATATTATTATAGCTTTTTAAAATCCTGTGTCCTCTCTGTAACCTCAATAACAGTTTCTGTCACCCCTTTGAAACCCCTGTAGTCCTACATGCTGTTGTTCTGGCCCAGTCTCCGGTTCAGATCCAGTTTCAGACCGACCCGGTACTGGTTCAGACTGGCACAGAGATCGTCTTCACGGTGCTGACCGTGCCCGACGTCCTGTCCATCACGTGGGATTTCCCGGGTGGGGGGGCCTTGGGCCTGTGGGCGGCAGGAAACTCAGTGGTGAACGATGTACCCCAGTACCAGGGAAGGGTCACCATCACAGCCACGCAGATCCGAATCGGCGGCGCCCAGCTCCGAGATGCCGGAAACTACACTGCCGAGGTGGTACCCTCGGGCACTGGCCTCGTCAGCAACTCTCGATCAATATGGCTGAGGGTGTTCGGTAAGTGAGTGGTGGTGGAGGAGGAGGGAGGGAGGGAGGGAGGGAGGGAGGGAGGGAGGGAGGGAGGGAGGGAGGGAGGTGAGTCTGTGCGGATGGGAGATTTGGGGGAGTGGAAATATGAAGGTGGAACAGGGGAGAGAAAGAGGAATGACACAGGGAGGGAAGTTAGGGGGGGGTGTAATGAAATTAAAGTGACCCATAGGAGGCTTGGTGAAATTAAAGAGGGAAATATGAACCTCAGAAAAGTCAATATGAAAAAAATAAGATGTGGTATATATATTTCATAATTTGAACAAACAAACAATCCTGAGAGCAATATTGGGTCACCAGAGCAACATTGGTTCAAGCCACCTGGGAGGCTCCGAAATCAAAACCTGAAAGGCTAACCTTCCTCTAGAGTCTAGACCAGTGGTGCCCAACCAGTCGATCGCGATCGACAGGTAGATCGCGGGCTGATTTCAAGTAGATCTTGATTAATAAAATTTGATTATTAATTTTTTTTTGTTTTTTGTTTTTTGTTTTGCTAAATCAACTCTGCCTCTCCTTGTTAACTACAACAAGCAATGGTGTTTGTTATTTAAGATGAGGTCGGACTCGGCACTGACAGATTTGTGTTCATTATGCTGCTTTTATAAAGCCTCAAATGACGGCTTACAATTATACAATTTTGGCTGGTAGCTCTCGGCTAGGTGGTAAATTAAAAAGTAGATCTTGGTTCAAAAAAGGTTAGGCACCCCTGGTCTAGACCCTGTGCCAGGGGCGTAATTATGGGGGGAGACCCATGGGACATGTCCCCTGCATGTTTTCAGAATGCAGTTATTGTCCCCTGCACGATAATAAACGGTGATGCGATGTGATAGGACCACACGGAAAACGGCTGCTTGTCCATCTCTGAGCCATTGTCATGCAAAGTCAAGTAGCCAGGTGAGCACCCGGCTGAGGCC
The DNA here is from genome assembly GCF_963971535.1 of Notolepis coatsorum. Lineage (NCBI taxonomy): Eukaryota > Metazoa > Chordata > Actinopteri > Aulopiformes > Paralepididae > Notolepis > Notolepis coatsorum. Next base: position 48,724,386 of record NC_140183.1, on the reverse strand, counting down.
CCGTTTAGACGGAAACGCTAGCAGGTGAATCCGCAAAAATATTTTTGCTGATGTGCCTTTCGTTTATACGGAAACGGCGTTTTTACGGGGTGAAACCGCAAAAAAGTGAGACTACCTTCCAGGGTGGAATTCCTAGAAACGCAAAAGCTTTGCGATCTCGTCTAAACTATCAAAACGTATAAATCTGTTAAAACGATGACGAAAGGGTTGTCACGGCTCTGGTTGCGCGTACTGCTTACGTCACAGGTAGCAGGTATGCGCCAGTAGCCGAGACGTAAACAAAGCAAGTATGTCTGACTTATATCAACGGAGATCACCTGAAGGCTACATTGGCAGTACTTTTAACCCTTTCACTGCCACACGACAGAAGGTTAACCCTTACTATCACACAACCGGCTGTCGTGTGGCAGTGAAACGGTTAAATACACAAGAATCTGTCCCGCGGCGTGACTGGACCCTCTGTCTGTGAGTGACTCTGCTTTGGTGCAATCACATTCCCCATCCACAGTCTGCGAATCAGAGGCAGAGTAGGGCGGGTCTTCACAGCACGTCATGTGACATATGCGCCAATCGTGTGACAGTGGGGCTCCGTCGTCCCGAGTCGTTACAGAGTCGTCTGCACGCAGAATTCCATCCCAAAACGCTCGTCTAAACGTAAAATTAAAAGTGAAACCGCAAGATGACTTTTGCGGTTTCTGTTCACAAAACGCTCGTCTAAACGGGGCCTAAGTACTACCGACCACAGCTGTCTTTGCATAACAACAGCCCAGTCTTCAGGTGTGCTCAAATAGGCTACATAGCACCCCTCCCCTCAAAGTTTGGTGTGAAACTGTGAACGATGGTCTGTGTGACTGAGATTGCCATGAAATGCAACAGCATTGCTTGCTGTCTGTCTGTATTTAAAAGCCTCTAGGCTGTTGTTTTATACATTGTAGATAATAAATAGCGCGATATCTCTCTCTCTCTCACACACATTACGCAGTACGCACGTTCCGAGACTCGCGCGGCATTATGACTTGTCATACGTGAATTGTATATAGAAACAACTCACCAAAATTGACTTGCACAACTGATTATTTTTTTTAAATCTACGAAAAGGGGGGACTCCCCCCACCCCCGCGACCATACAACTATACGTAGCACCCCTCCGCCACTGACCACGCCCAAATGTGTCCCCTCCACCACTGACAACAAAGTTACGCCCTTGCCCTGTGCCTCAAAGTCTACCTCCGGGAGTGTCACAGGTGTTGGCAAGAGGCGGGATGGAAAATGGAGCATGAAAAGAGAGAAGTGATTAGAGCGACTTGATCGTTTTAGTTTGTTGCTGCTGTTCTGTTGCTGCTGATTTGGTATCCGCAGCCTCTTCCATCAACACGAGCCCCCTCTCCCACTCAGATGAGCTGGCTAGGCCGCCGGCCAGACACTCTCGCTACCACTACTGGTCCCGTCTGCCCCTCTGTTCACCATCTGCGCCCGTATCCGCAGCCTGTTCCGCCGCTCAAACCTCAATTGCTTCGATTACTCGAAAGTTGTCTCTGCATAAAACGCAAAATCCACTTCAAAATGCAACTTTTTGAAGTGCGGCTTCTTCTCTTCACTGCTACTGGGATGAAAGATAATGTCTACTAAGCCTGTTCCAGACTAAGGATTTGTATAGTCGACTTTGATTGGCCAAAATTTGCAGATAGTTGACTTTTTTTGGATCATTCCATTTGGGCTGTGGGGGGTACTTATTGTCTGATTTAACTTAAATCAGACATTAAGCACCCCCACAGGCCAATAAGACATTAAGCACCCCCCACAGCCCAAATGGCATGATACAAAAAACATATAACTGCTATTCGACTATCGTTAAAAAAAAAATTGCATTCGACTGAGAGATTGGCAGTCGACTACAGCTCCTTTCGATCGATTAGTCGACTATTCGACTAGACGGGGTCAGCCCTAATGTCTACATGTCTGATGATGCATTCAGAAATCCCTTCTTGAGTTATTTCTAGGGATGACCCAATACCAATTGCAGTATCCGGTCCGATACTGTGAAATGGTATTCTATTCATATTATGTAAAAATGTCAGCAACAGAGTCATGTTGTACATTGAATTGGTTACAGTATACTCTGTAGTACTCTGTATCGTCAAGTACCCAAATGTAAGTACTTGTGCTTGGTCTGAGAGAGTGGTATGGGGACATCCCTATTGTTATTTCACACCCTGCAGTGAGGCCTTTACTTTCTGTACCTTCCCCCTGTAGATGGAGTGGCGGGGGTGAGTCTGTCCGTCCCCTCTGTGGCGTTGGAAGGGAAGAGCATGTCTCTAAACTGCACGTGGACAGCCGGGACAGAGACCAGTGTCCAGTGGGGCAAAGGAGGCTCTGCCCTCAACCCTGACTCCAGGATCTCCATCTCGGCGGGCTCGCTGGTCATCAAGCCGGCCAGGCGTGCAGACGCTGGGGACTACACCTGCACTGTCAGCAACGCCGTCAGTGCCCGCACAGCCACCGGGAGCCTCACTGTCTACTGTGAGTCAGCATGGACAATCAAATGTTCTTACCACTCTAGACGATCGACAACTTTAATGTTGGAATGGATATTCGCAGAACTCCCAAGTTTAATACTCTGTTCTTCATCTATAAAGAAAGTGTGCCCCTGTCTGTCTCTCCTGGGGTACTGCAGGTTTGGATGTGGCAGCATTTGAATTGAGCCAATTTAACTAATGAACTGAAAGTGAGTGGCAAATCAAATCCCTGTTATTCCTTGTTTTTTTTGTATCCACTTTTTCTCCTATTTTTCTCCCATCCCAATTACCCGTTGTGCCAATTCTCCCCTCCCCTGTCTTGAACGTTGCTCGCATATGCCCCCCACTGGCCGGTTGTAGGGAGGATAGAAGCCTTGCATCACGTGTCCCCTCCGATACATGAGGAGGCAGCCTGTCACATCTTTTCACCTGCCAGCGCGGACTCTCATTGGCGAGGTGTAACGTGTGGGAGGCTCACATTACCCCCCGCCATTTCCTGCCTCTGCTGTGCAGGCGTCCCCAACCGACCTGTAGGAGTCGCTGTCCACAACGTCCAGATTACCACCCATCGACTTCCACCCGCTAACTCTGCCAATTGAGTTAGTATGACGACTGGCCCAAGCCGGAGGCAACGCAGACAGCCGGAGTCGAACCCGGTGTCTCTTGCGTTGGTGACGAGTGCAATGTCCGCTGCGCCACCCAGCCGCCCTCCCTGTTATTCCTTGTTGAAATTAATATTCCCTTTCCAAAGGGGCTCTTGAGTTTAATAAATAGAAATATTGAAAATGCACATGTTGGTCCTGAATCCATGTCCTAAATAACATGGTACTATAATCTAAATCTCATTTTGGTATAATCTAAATCTCATAATCTAAATCTCATTTTAGAATAATCTAAATCTCATTTCAGTTGGACTTTAAATCACTGTAGCCACCACAAATGCTAATAGCTAAACTGCTTTCTCATCATTGTGTAACACCAATGCTGTGCACCATATAGATTGAGGCAGCATGTCATTACCTTGAGACTAGATACTTTTTTCTCCCCCTAGCTAACCCGCAGCGCTGAGAGGTGTTATGCAATTTGAGTTAGTAGAGCGCATACCAGAATTGAAAAGGTGCTGACAACGAAAAAGTTATATGAAAAGAGGGCATTCGCACACTTGTTAGCCACGATGCAAAGTATCTTCAGGGTATGAAAGGTTTTACCTATAATCCTGCATTCTGGCGTAGGTCGTCTCGGGTTGTTGTTGGTTGAAATGAAATGGTTGAAATTATTCCGCCATACTAATATTACTGATACCTTCTCACTGTGTCCCCGACCAGATGGCCCTGACACCCCCGTGCTGACCAAGTCCACCCCGGCTGAGTGTGTGGGGGGAGGGGACGCTGTGGTGGGCCAGACAGTGCGGCTCACCTGCGTGTCGGACTCCCTCCCCCCCGCCCTGTTCTCCTGGCAACATGACCAACAGTCCGTGGCGTCTGGCCAGCCAGACAGCGGGGTGCTCAGTGTCCAGACCTTCACCGCCAATCAGAGCGGCCGGTATGTCTGTGTAGCCAGAAACGCCATCACGGGAGGCACGTCGGAGCAGGGGACGGACCTGGCTGTTGTAGGTGAGTTATTGCAGACACTGCATGGTCCTGACGGTGATGATGGCCATTCGTTTTGGCCTCCGTCTCTCAGTGCCCGAGAGAAAGAGAGAGAGAGAGAGAGAGAGAGAGATCTCTCCTTCAGTGACTTTCAACTGTCTTCACTCCCTTTTTTTTTCTTTCTTTCTTTCTTTCTTTCTTTCTTTCTTTCTTTCTTTCTTTCTTTCTTTCTTTCTTTCTTTCTTTCTTTCTTTCTTTCTTTCTTTCTTTCTTTCTTTCTTTCTTTCTTTCTTTCTTTCTTTCTTTCTTTCTTTCTTTCTTTCTTTCTTTCTTTCTTTCTGGGACTATTTCATCATCCTTTTTTAGGATAGCTGTCTTGGCTCCAGACTCATTATCAGTATTAATTCTTCATGTCTTCTGTCAGGCGTATGTCTCAGTGGGGGGGCTGTGGCAGGGATCGTGATTGCCTGTGTGGTTGCACTGATCCTAATCATCGTGGCCATTGTGTTGCTGGTACGCTGGAGAAGCAGTAAGTGTGTATATGTGTGTGTGTATATACAGTATATGTGTGTGTGTGAGTGTCTCTCTCTTTGTTTCTCCACCGATGGCTGCTTGCCATTTGCTACCTTCACACAAATCTGATTTGGCTTTGATTTTCTCATTGTGTAACCATCAATGCATGTGAGAGTCTTATTTACACAAGTGTTACGTCCCGCTAAAAGGAGCGACATTCACTGTGCTGTCGAATCTAGCATTTACTGTGCTGTCATATCCGTTATTACGGTAGCATTTACTGTGCTGTCATATCTGTTATTACGGTAGCATTTACTGTGCTGTCATATCCGTTATTACGGTAGCATTTACTGTGCTGTTATATCTGTTATTACAGTAGCATTTACTGTGCTGTTATATCTGTTATTACGGTAGCATTTACTGTGCTGTCATATCAGTTATTACAGTATAATTTACTGTGCTGTCATATTTGTTATTACGGTAGCATTTACTGTGCTTAGTGTCATATCTGTTATTACGGTAGCATTTACTGTGCTGTTATATCTGTTATTACGGTAGCATTTACTGTGCTGTCATATCTGTTATTACGGTAGCATTTACTGTGCTTAGTGTCATATCTGTTATTACGGTAGCATTTACTGTGCTGTTATATCTGTTATTACGGTAGCATTTACTGTGCTGTCATATCTGTTATTACAGTAGACCGGAGACTGAGGGATCAGAAGACCAACCCAGATCCCAGGCTCATAGTAAGACTCGGCAGTGTGCTGCACTATTGATCTTATGTTTTATGTTGTCCATGTGATGGCGCTCAAGAGCTTTTGGTGCTGTTAAGAACCCACTTCCTTATTTATTCCTCTTTCTCTGTTTCCTCTCCTGTTAAGCCACCAGATCCACAGACGCATCATGCGAGAGATTTGGGCCAAGGTCCCCATCCACCACTCCATGACTTGAACGCAGACACACGCTGCCATCCTGACCGCCTCGACACAATCCCCTGTGAAGGCCATGGAAACTCGCACACACCGCAGCTGAATGGCCTGAATAACTATAACACGCCGCAGCATAATGGCCATACTCACACCAATGGGCTCCCACACAACGCTACGCAGAATACCAATTCATTCCCACACAATGGCGTAGACAACCCCGCGTTCACACGCGCCGTTCCTCAGAATGTTGACACATTCCCACACACACAGCAGCAGAATCCAAACATTCTCATACAGGCTAGCACTGGCCAGCACCCAGCTGTCCACGTCAGCCTAAATACACTGCCACAAACTGCCCAGCAAAACAACAATGCACAACTGCCCACCGTTCACGTCAATCTCAATTCATACCCAACCAATAGCCAGCCCACGCAGCAGTCATTTCCACCTAATGGCGCCCAACAAGTCAGCACCACATTGCCTCTTACCAACACAGCCAATCATAGCGCATTACAAAACGGTAGCCAACAAAACCTGATGCCAACTGGGCGGCCGAATCCTGATGACTTCCAACAGAATGGCCACATAGACACTCTGCACAGTCATGCTGGACTTATCCCTACCGGATACACACACGTCAACCACCATAACTCTGGCCAGCAAAATGTCCGTACGCAGACATACGAGCGAGACCAAATACGTAATACGAGATCTGGGCATGCAAACCCATCCGGTGCCAACTCTGTGCCAACTGCGAGTGCCAACACACAACGCCGCCAGATGCCATGGGATCGCCTAAGAGGAACACCGGCGTACCCCAATGACGAGGGTCAGAGAGGGCAGAGGTTACCCGACTCCACCTCTGACTACAGTACAAACTACACCATGCAGCAGCCTGGCGGTCATCAGAGGCCTGTAGCTCAGAGCCAGACCACTCCAAGGAGTAGAGCTGCATCCAGACAAGCTGCACCACATGTGGGCGGACAGACCCAGACCTATCCCTCCACTCTTGGAATCAGCCTCCATGGCCAAGGCGCTCGCAGTGTGACACAGCCCGAGGCTACACAGCACACACGGAGCCCCCGCACACGGAGGGAAAGCAGTCGGCAAGACATCAGAGGTCCGTCTCCCAGCCAGACCGCCCCCAGGCAGGCGGCTACACAAAGCAACAGCCCCAAGGCTCTGCCATTCAGTAGCCAGCAGCTCTCTGGAGGGCATGCTGCTGTGCCACCAGGACCAACTGTGCAATGGGGCTCTGATACTAGAGCTCTGGCTGATCCTAATCACCTCCCACAGCAACACAGAGCTCCACAGTCACAACCTTGCATACAGAGCGCCAGTCACCCACGCCAAGGAGCCCCGGCTCCATTGCCATACCCTTCTACCCAGCCTCATCCTGATGCCCTCACCCAGGCTGCCCTTCAGATGCACACTCACAGTGCCCAAACGTTCCAGAACCGCAACCAGCAGACCCAGGCTGCGCTGCTCCACCCCGGACCACAGGCTCGCAATACTGTCCCCAGGGCCCAGCGAGCACCAACCCCCCCCCCTGCCATCGCCCTCACCCAGTTTCAGGCCCTCCCCAAGGAACGCACTCATCACACATCCCCGACCCGGGGCCCTCGCCCCCCCAGGCCCCCTGTCAATGTACCCCTGGCACAGCGCCCCCATGCCCAGCGCCCTAACAGGCACCACCATCCTGCCGCTATGCATGCCAACCCACACTGCCACCCTGGAAATGCTCACATGCATGCCAACGGACACAGGCCTGGCCATGGGCATCCTGCCCACCCTACCCACCCACACCAGGTGAGTAGGACAGCACGGTAGCTTAAGATCACGGCCAACAGGTGCCATATGTTTATTGACGCCACGTGGCTCTAGCTCAGATGTGTCATGTTTGCTGTGTGCTGGAACTTCTACCCACTTGTTCTCACTGACAGTTTGACTTTTGGTCTCGTCACTATAGCCTTCAATGGAGCTCCGCTTGCATCTCTCTCTGGTGTAAAAAAATTATTAGGTTCTACACAGCTACAGATTGTTTTGCTTGTCACACATTCACAGTGTTGTAAGTAGGCCAGTGTGTCCTTGGTGCCAGTTCTACATGACATGTGGGTAATAAAGTATTTGTTTTGTCTCCAACTGCAGTCTCACAGAGAAAGACCGAGATGGTGAGAGATGTCAACAACCTACGATCAGTTACAACCGCTAACTAAAGCATCCGCTCGCTCACACGCACGCACGCACGCACGCACGCACGCACGCACGCACGCACGCACGCACACACACACACACACACACACACACACACACACACACACACACACACACACACACACACACACACACACACACACACACACACACACACACACACACACACACACACACACACACACACACACACACACACACACACACACACACACACACACACACACACACACACACACACACACACACACACACACACACACACACACACACACACACACACACACACACACACACACACACACACACACACACACACACACACACACACACACACACACACACACACACACACACACACACACACACACACACACACACACACACACACACACACACACACACACACACACACACACACACACACACACACACACACACACACACACACACACACACACACACAAAAAAGCCAGCCAGATTGACTGCACATGATTCCATCAATTCTACAGCATTGGAAGCTATCACGGTTGGCCCCAAGGTTTCCCATAGCCAGGCAGTATCTTGTTGATCAGTTTACAGCAGCTTAAACAATCGGGACACAATAGAAAACCACACATATTTCTACCTCCCGATACACTGGAGTCACGTATTGGAGCGTGTAGAGAGTCTAGTCAAAGGAGACGGCCCATGCACACATCACCTCTATCGTTCCACCATCTTTACAACCACTACACAGCGGCACTGTGACAATGCACACTTGAGATGTTTGCATCAGTGTTTTTGTTGCTGAATAGAGCGAGAACAATGAGAGGAGAAGCTGGAAGACGTCCAGGCGTCTGAATGGACATGGGGCTCCCTGGGAACTCGGGGAAGTAAAACTGCAGCGGCCATTCTTATTTACGAGGAACGGTTTATTTTTTGCACCTTCCGTTTTACAGATGCCACTCCTGACTTGACACGTGTCAATTGAAGGGGATTCGCCTCTGCGCTTCACGGATTGCGATGCTCAGCTAACTATGAAGGGGACTCCACAAATGGATGGGCGCTTATTAATTAAGCGCTTTTATGTGAATTAAATGACTCAGAAAGTAATCACGCCCGCGCTGAGCAGACACGTTTTCCTCCTGAGAAACCCAGTCACAGCCAAACATTATCTCAGGGACTTTGATTCTCCATTGTGTAATGCAGTGGTTCTCCAAGTGGCGTCCGGAGGACCCCCAGGGATCCTTGAGAGGGTTTCAGGGGGTCCCCCGAAAACTGCCAGAATAGTTTAATTTCACTAAGAATTTATTCACTAGAAGTCAGTCCAATGAGAGAATGCATGAGAATGACTATTCCAATCACTGGTTTATTCACTGTTATCTCCCCATCTACAATAAAGACAGTGATGGAATTCTGGAATAATTCATATCTAACCAATATCTTTTCAGACGAGCATCCCAGACCTATTATGTGTATATTTAGGCATCCCAGACCTATTACTGTATGTGTCTATTCGGGCATCCCAGACCTATTATGTGTCTATTCGGGCATCCCAGACCTATTATGTGTATTTGGGAGTCCCAGACCTATTACAGTATGTGTCTATTTGGGAGTCCCAGACCTATTACAGTATGTGTCTGGTTGGGAGTCCCAGACCTATTACAGTATGTGTCTATTTGGGAGTCACAGACCTATTACAGTATGTGTCTGGTTGGGAGTCCCAGACCTATTGCGTGTCTATTTGGGAGTCCGAGACATATTCTGTGTGTATTTGGGAGTCCCAGACATATTTAGTACGTGTCTATTTGGGCGTCCCAGACATATTACGTGTCTATTTGCGGGTCCTTGACAATGAAAAGCTTGAGAACCATTGGTGTAATGGATAGCACCTTAAAGAGAATCCCTATGACAGAATATAACTATGCTTCTGTACAGGTTGTGTATTTATTGCTTTACTTACTTTGTTATTATTTTAAACTCCGGAGGACATGGATGGATCGTAGTCAAGTGGGCACCATTTGATATCAGTGGATGGAATCAATCTCAATATGAAAATTTACTTAGTCCCTTTGTAAAAGAAACACAACTGAGAACCTCAAAGAATTCCTCTAAATGCAAATACTATTCAGGACCTGTTGGGCATCAGAGAGGGTTGGTGTAAAAAGCAATTAGGATGAAAGTTAAAGTTTAAATCACATGACCTCCTGTGGCTCTCTTTACCTGGAATGAGTACCGGCACATCCACCAATGTGTTCGCTTCTGTTGTGAGTCATCCACCAAGGTGTTAGCTTAGCTTCTGTTGTGAACAACATACAGTACAGTAGGGGTGATGTACTGTAGCCCTTTATTATTGTGCATGTATTTCATCAGAGAGCAGCCTCTAGATTAGCTCCAGCAGACATGTTTATGACTAGAGACAACCAGGTCCAGCTAATTATTGTAAGGGGGATTTCAATTGCACTGTTTTATGAACATCTTATCGATATTGTAGTAAAATGCAGCTGATATTGATTTGCCATATCGATGCCCACTACAGATTTCCGTCTCTCCTTCTCAGGCAGGCTGTGCAAAAGGCATTTGTTATTGATTTTAATAAAATATTTTTTGTTATGTGTGCTCTTGTACTTAAACTGGGGGGATGCTATATTCCTATAGATGAAACCTTTAGTCTACAGAATGGATTCTTATTTTATTTTTTTAAGATACATTTTTTAGCGTTTATCGTTTTTTTCTACTGGGCAGTCCAGTACAGAGAGAGAGGAAGAGCGGGAGACAGAGTGGGGGGAAGACATTCGGCAAATGACGCCGGGTCCGGGAATCGAACCCAGGTCGGCTGTGCCGCGACGCAGCGCGTTACATGGTTCGCCACTTGGGCGCCTACAGAATGGATTCTAATTCAATGAGAACTCTGGTGTGGAGCTGACCCCCCCTCCCCATTGCCTTTTGAGTAAGATGAGTTAGCTTTGCATCAATGACACTGTGTCCTTGTGCAAAAACAATAGAAATATCTGTCCTATTGTAATTTCCTTTACATAAAACCAGAAGTGCTGTCAGTGGCCAACAGTCAAGTCAAGAGTTTTATCAATCAATCAATCAATCAATTTCTTTAATGACCACCCAGCCAGGCTGGTGGAATTTGGTTTCAGTGCATAGCATAGCAGTTCCAACATAAAAACATAAAAACATAGAACATATGAATGAATGAATGAATGAAAACTTTATTTAACAGATTGCAGAATGGGTACAATACAGTACGGCTCAATACATACAATTGTTAAGGGGATGCAGACCTGAGAAAGACGTTTGTCTTGTTTCCATCAGGGTCCCCCATTTTCAATTCATATAGACATATATGACATACATGACATACAGATAGTCAGTACTGCTACATCTATACATTTATGACATACCAGATTTGCAAATACAGTACTGTTTGTGATACAGAAGGAGTCAAGAAAAGGGAGTATATACATTTGACGTAGAAACTGTACATTGGAGGTTGGGTGGGGGGGGTTGGGTACATTGGGATATTGACAACCATACTGGGTAATTTACATTGGAGGTGGTTGGGGGGGGGGGGGGGGGGCGGGGGGCATACTGTATAAACAAGTAACACTGTACATTGAGGGGGGGGGGGAGGAGACACTGTACAAACAAACACAATTGTACATTTAACTATTGACAAAACCATACTAGGTAAATGACTGTACATTGGAGGGGGTTTGAATGATTGGGTTAGGATATTTACAGGGGCCAGTGTTGAATTGCAGTCTCCCGTAGGTGTCCCTTGAGAGAGGTTTTGAAAGTGGGTAGTGATCCACATTCCTTTACAGCTTTGGGTAGGGCGTTCCACATTGATGTGGCATAATTGCGAAACGTGTTTAGTCCCTTATTTGAGCCGAATCTGGGTTTGACATGATTTGTGGAGCTCCCTCTGGTGTTGTGATCGTGGTATTCACTGACCTTTGGGAAGTATTTTGACATGTACATGGGTACCTTGGTCGTGTAGTGTATCTTGTAGACCAGGCCCATTGCAAGTTGTTGTACTCTGTCGTCTACTCTAAGCCATCCTAGGTTGTCGAAGTGGGCAGGGGTGAGGTGGGTTCTAGGAGTAAGGTCAAGCAGTAGTCTGACCAGTTTGTTTTGAGATGTTTGTAATTTTGTTTTTAGCGCCTTTGAGGTGCTTTGGTACCATGAGGTGCAAGCATAGTCGTAGTACCCCTGAATGAGTGCTCCTGCCAGAGTCTTCAGGGTGTTCTTGTTTACCAGAGAGGAGATCCGGTACAAGAATCGAGTTCGTTGGTTGACTTTTTTTATTACATTGGATGCCATTTTGTCACAGGAGAGATTAGCCTCTAGGATGGACCCCAGGTAGGTAATTTCATCTTTCCTTGTGACAATATTGTCACCCACTGTAACTGAGAAGCCGTCGGTCTTGCTGAGTTTGTTATTTGAACCGAAGAGAATGGACTCTGTTTTGCCCATGTGTAATGATAGTTTGTTATCAGCGAGCCATATGCAGATTCTGCCTAGTTCCGAGCTGAGGGTTTTTTCAACCTGTAACTTGTTCTTGTCAGAGACCAGCAGGGCTGAGTCGTCCGCAAACAGGAACAAGTTGCAGTCACAAGCTGACGACATGTCATTTGCATAAATTAGGAACAGTAGCGGTCCTAGTATGCTTCCTTGTGGAACACCACAGCTCACTGTGAGGGGGGGGGATAGGGTACCGTTTACCTCCACCATCTGTTCCCTCCCCTCAAGGTAGGATTGCATCCAGCTCACTGATAGACTATCAAAACCAATTGCTTTTAGCTTGTCAATCAGAATGGAGTGATTGACCGTGTCAAAGGCCTTTTGTAGGTCCAGCATGACCATGCCGCAGTATTTGCCTGCGTCCACCTCTTGTTTGATGTGGTCATTCAAATAGAGAAGGCATGTGTCAGTGGAGTGGGATGTTCTGAAGCCAGATTGGAATTCGTAGATTAGATTTTTTTCCGCTAGGTACTTTTCGACCTGTTCGTAGACTATTTTTTCCATGACTTTCGAGATGGAGGTGAGAATAGAAACAGGGCGGTAGTTGCCTGGGTCTAATTTGCTGCCCTTTTTGTGCAGAGGGGTCACCCTCGCAATTTTGAAGTCCTTGGGGACGTGTCCCTGTTTTATGGAGAGGTTTATTATGTGTGTGATGATTGGTGTGATGGCGGCTGCTGAGTCTCTGAGGAATTTGGAGGGGATGTTGTCATGGCCAGTGGCCTTGTTAGGTTGGAGGGCGCTCAGTTTATTGAGTACCTCATCTGTTGTTACCGTTTCCAGCTTGAAGTCGTCCTTGCGGACCCCTAGGTTTTTGTAGAAAGCTACTATGTGTTCTACCCCATAAAGCCCTGAGTGGGAGGGTAGTTTGTTTACCAGTGTTGTGGCTATGTTTGTGAAGAAAATGTTTAAGTAATTGGCTACATCCAGCTTGTCTGTGATGAGCGTGTTGTCAGTTTTTATGTTTATGTTTGAGAATCTGGTTTTAAGTTTTTTACTGCATCCTAGTTGATTATTGAGTAATTTCCAAAGTTCACGTGGTTTGTTTTTGTTTTCCTCAGTTTTGTCATTGATGAAATTCTTTTTTGCAGTTTTGATCATGGAGTTTACGTCGTTTCTTAGTCTGTTTCTTTCTAGTTTGAGTTCAGTCACGTGGGCTTGGAGTTCACTGCTCGTGCTTTTAGTAAGCTTTGACTGACTTTTACGAAACTCGGAGCATTTTTTGTCTCTGGTTTTCATAGCGGCCAGTATTTCGGAGTGCATCCACGGCTCAGCGCGATTTTTTACCCTGGTGGTTCTTAGGGGGGCCATGTCGTTTAGTATTGCTGAGAATTTGGTTTTGAAACCAAGCCATGTTTCGTCAACCAGTGTACCATTGAGTTCATCTGACCAGTCCAGACTCTCCAGTTCAAGGTTGAAGGCCTCGCTAGAGTAGGTTTTGAGGTCTCTAGATGTGACTGTTTTGTGGCAGCCAGCCTTTTGTTTTAGTTTTTTTCGGGTACAGAATATCATATAATGATCACTTAACCCACATGCTATAACCCCTTTATTTGAGATCTTGGACTTGTCGGAGGTCAGAATGAGGTCAATGGTAGTCTGAGTTGATTCACATACACGTGTGGGTTGGGTGATTAGCTGGCTGAGGCCATGCAGATCACAAAACCTACTGAAGGCCTTGAAGACGGGTGCATCTTTTCGTTGCATATCCGTGTTCCAGTCTCCAATAAGAATTTTGTCTACATCCTCAACTCCAGCTAAACACCCATCCATTGTATCATAAAAGCCACTATGATCTGGCGGCCTGTAGACTGTGCCAACCAGTAGGGATTTCGCCCTTTCGAATAGGATTTCCACCCATACAGTTTCAATTGATTTATGATTCAGGTCATTTCTGTTGATGAATTTGGTGTCCTTGTGTATGTACATACAGACACCACCTCCATATAACATCACTTACAGCGTACATAAAAGAAAACACAATTACATAGATACAGTTCAGAGTTTGTCCATGTCCATGTCAGCAGAGGTAAGGGGGGGTTGCGGGGGGGTACTGCAGGGAGGGGGGGGGGGGGGGGGTGTGCTACAGGGAGTTCAGTGTCCGTATGGCAGTGGGGAAGAAGCTGTTTTTGAACCGGGTTGTTTTGGTGGTCAGGGATCTGTAGCGCCTCCCGGAGGGCAGCAGCTGGAAGATGTGGTGTGCTGGGTGAGTGGGGTCGGAGATGATTTTCCTGGCTCTCCTGATTGTGATTTGACGGTGGAGTGATTCGAGAGAAGGGAGGGGGGTGCAGATTATTTTTGAGGATTTATTGATGATTCTTTGTAGTTTGTTTTTTGAGTGAGTGTCCAGATTGCTGTACCAAACAGTTATGGAGAAGGTGAGATGCCGTATTTGTCACGGCATACAAGTATACAGTGAAATGCGGGGGGGTCTTCCCCGCAACGATTGTGCATAGTACAGTAATACAATAATAAGAATCCAAGGGATGAGAATGTGACATTTGTGCAATAATACAAGTCATAAGAGTAAAGACATAGGTATATGTACATGAGTTTTTCAAAAGCATGATAAGACATGCTAGGTCCTGTGATAGTGCAATACACTGTTAGCTACGGATGGGGCACTGGGTCTTATGTACACTACTATACAATGCTATACTATACAATCTACAGTTATACTATGTGTCCTTATGCTAGCTTGCTATCCATCTATTTACTATAAAAGAACCACTCCTGTTCAGCAGGGTATATCACCACCACTTTCCAAAATAGAGCTTGTGTTTTGTTATTCTCACACGTGGTCACATGCTAAGTAATACTGTGAATAATGATGAGTACCATGGAAATACCCATTTATTTTAGCTGTTTGTCTAACCCACAGACTTGTTTGTGGTCTGAACCTAATTCAGTTGGCTGTATCTAGTGCTGATTATGCATAGGCCTTGCTGCTAATGAGGCTCTGTTTCTGTGCTTATTGTGGAGGTGGTGCAGTGTGCTTGCCCATGCAAAATGTAACTAGTAAAACCTTAAGTCCTGTGTTTTTATCATACACACTATATAGATTTACCACAAATACTGTAGTGATTCTCATTCAACATAGTATTTCTACAGTATAGTGGAGTATTATTGAAAAGCAAATCCACAATGACACCTTTTGTCCACGCCCAAACGGTTTGGCCTACCAATTGGCTTTATACAACTTTAAAAATGTGTGGTCACTTTCATATTAATAAAAATGGTAGGATATCATTTGTAACAAAAATTACAAATGTCATCATGATCGGACAAGCCATTAAGGAGTAGGTTAACCTTGTTGTGGGAATGGCGCTGTCATGTGTGGCCAAATGACTTAAGAATTTCACAAAGAGTTCACAAGTAACTCATCACTTCCTGTTTACCATGCGTTGTTCCGGAATTCGATTGGATCTAGTGGTCAAACAGTTGGGCCAATCAATTAACCTAATCATATATTTGAAGATGTTGGTCTCTAGATGCCAGACAGCATGTTTTGTGAGAATCACGTGAACAGCCTGAACAGAAAATTCTATATGGCAGACCTCATAGGTCCTTAGGGCAAATTAGTTATCCACAACTAGCTGCATCTATGGATATCATTTTCACGACTACTGACAAACGGATCAGAAGATACTCTTTTGAAAATGTAAAGTTTGGCCTGAACAACGCTTATTTTAATGATATTATTCATTGTGCCCCAGGAGGACAATTCCCTTCAGTCAATATTTGTAAATGTGCACCACTCCCTTAAAGCTAGACCTAAGCGAGAGAGAGAACCCTTACATTTGTGATGCCACCTGGATGTAAAATCTAGGACTGCTAGAGTTCTCTCGCATGAATGAGGCTTGTATTGTGATATCACTAACACGTATAAACCAGCATTTAAACATCCTTTGAGTATATAAGTTCACACACATATTTTATGGGGTCATGAAGTCGGTGCCCAATTCACTGCCAGTGGAGCATCTCCAGATCCCACACCCAGGTTGTTTCATGCTCCAGGGTTCTCTGACAGCGTCAGGAGAGAGTGGTGAACACTCACAAACATAGAGTGAACTGTCCCGGGGCACAGTATTAGGGGCCACTTCACCAAAAAACAATGCTGATTTATTTGCACATAATCAATTGTGTTGTGTTAATTACAGCTCCATAAAATGATGTAGATGAATAGCAATACCATGGCTCATAGGGACTGCTACCTTACCATTGACCTGTAATTAACACAATGATTCAATGTCCCTAATGACATCACTGGTCAACTATTCAAACTAATTTACTCTCTATAACAAAGTTATTGGATGTGTAAGATTATGTGCAAAATGGTGAAGTGCCCCTTATATCTTAATTATTAAAATGGGTGACATTCCCATTTAACACTTTGGATGCCACGGGTCCCCGTCTCAAAACATGGTTGAATGCCAGCACCCACTTTAATGATAGCATTGTGAACGCATAAACTATGTCTTAAATTATGGCTATGTGTCTAATCTGGCTGTCGCTTATCAATGACTTGTTTGCAGTCAACATTGTCGAAACGGATTGTTTTTTAATCGGTTAATTTCCGTTTTATACCATTTTGAAAAACCCTCGTTTTTCAAGAAAATATAAAGATTCTGTGATAAACGGATTTACTGGAATATTCTGGAATACACAAAAACTTTGTCATTTTTCGGCCTATTTATGAATCGTTTTAAAATAAACGCTAGATTATCGATAGTATATGTGTACTTATGCACGCTAGAGAAGCGAGCTGAAAAATCTATTCTCTCATTTCCTGATCAGCGCACACACACATATGGCACACGCTGATATCTCTGTGAAACACGCTCTGATTAGCCTAAGACTGGTAAAATAGATTCCTTACTTCAAATCAGATGTTCTCCAAAAAGATTATTCCAATTCCTGATCGCCATTCCAAATATCGATCGCGTTTATTGATTCAGCGCTGGGTACTGGAAATACCGATTCCACGCTGTTCTGAGGGTCGGCGAAGACTTGGATCTCTTCGGATGGCTTGCCGGAGAAGTAAAATGAGGAAACTGGATCCCCCCCCCCCATATCTTTCATTCAGTCTAATCCAATGGGGTGCAGTACAACAGGGAGAGACGATAGGGCGCGGTATTTTCCCAATGGAGCTAAGAGAGAGTTTGGAGCACTAACGTGAGACTAGATTGATGAAATATGAATTCAAATCGATAATAAAAAAAAAACAACAAAAAAAACGCTATATGTCGTCGCTGGCATTCAACGGTCGGCATGAACTAACGACATATAGCGTCGTTGGCACTCAAAGTGTTAATATAGTACCTTACTATATATTTTATTTAATATTCCTGTGTGTACTGCAAATATACATTCATACTGCATATATCCACGTGCAAGACATACTGTGGTCTTAAACATTACACTAAGTCTTGCTGATCTGGCTACCTTCCCTGGACCCAATTTGCATGTAAATCTACCGCTGTTGTTTTACTACCCTGGTTTTCCGTGATTGACTGTCGCTGCTGCAACTAATTGTAATTGTTTACACGTCCCCTTTGGAGACATAAAGTAATGGCAAGCATAATAAAAAAGGGTAGTGTGTGCACATTTCTTTTTTCTATTGATGAATGTCCACATTGGTTTATGTGTGTGTGCGTGTGTGTGGGGGGGGGGGGGGGGGGGGGGGGGGGGGGTGTCTAACTACAGTGTCCCCATCCAGCTCTCAAGTGTTCCGGTGTTTACTCTGAGGGGAGGGGCCTGCTGTGGACCAGATAAACTGAGCATCACAAGACGTTCAGTCTAATTCTACCGTGAACTGTAGGTCCTCAACCCTACACACTTGTGTTCAATCTGACAGCATTTGACATTGAGACATAACAAAGTGGCTCTAAATAACCAGAAGGAACTGAATCCAATCTGTGTCTCAAACTGGATGAACATAATATGGATTGTGCCTGACCACCCAATCTCTCAGTTCAACGATATGAATCTCTCTATACACCAGGGCAAAGGACAGACGACAGACTAGGTTGAACCACAAAGTCGTTTTGGTATCATGTGTCGTAATTAAACATGAAGCAAAAACATGCTTTCATCCCCTCTTCATCCCACAAGAGGGAGCCAAGAGAGAGGGCCTTTATAGGTTGTGTATTGATCACTTTCTCCTCAGTTTTTCCTAAAGGCCCTTAACAGCTTCACAGACTTGCTTGTTCAATACCACGAAACACATGCCATAGGCAAAGGTGGTCTTGGCTGTAATCCAACAGATAAACAACAGAGAAAGAGCTTGGCTGTGTGTATCAACAAGGAAATCCTTAGTCATTTTGGGCTTATTTAAAGATGTTTGTCAGATATTGATCGCAGACACAGGAGAGGAACAATGAGTATATGAGTTATATGAGTACTGGCTGAGCGTCTCGCTCTTCGCCATATTGAGATATACCTCATCTCCAGTACCTACTGTACTACATGTGTTGTGAAGGGCCAGATTAAACCGAATATATATATTTATTTATATATATATATTTTATTGTATTTGTATATTCTCTAATATTCCCTGATATCCCTTGTATATTCCTTGTACAATATGCATTGAATATCCATTCTAGCCTACTGAACATCCCATAATAGTCTCCATTCTACTATTGGTCGAGACCTTGGTGCCAGGCTGCCATACCCCTCAGACCCAGTTCAAACGTACCGCTCGACATGTACGAACAAGTCCTAGTTCCGCGTAGGAATTTGGCTACCGCACCACTAATGGGACTATTTGTTCATAGTGCGTATATATACTGCGCTACTAAAGTAGGACTTTCTTTTCAGTCCAGTTTCTTACCCTCCAATAGAGTCACAGACGTAAAGCCTCCCCGCGATGCCACGTGTCGGAGTAAGGCCAAGTTCGGCCTACCATCGGTATTGAGACATCGTGTATATTAATATTTGAATAGTCATATTTGGCACTATATCGTCGAGTTGGACGTAGTCTATTAAGCTAATAATAGTCTGTTAATATATAGTGCTTCGTGCGGTGAGAATACTACCGTAGTCAGTACCCCATCGTTTCGGGCAGAGAACTGGCTGCTTACCCAGGGTGGTTGACCCTATGTGAAGCTGCACCCGAGGAGCCCCAGAGCCGACGAGCGAGTGGACCTGTATACCGGATTATTCTACCGACGACAGCCCGCCTTCCCAGGCACGGATTATGCTTTGGATACTTTGATTATTCTATGGATAAAGACCCCCGACACTACCGTGTGTTGGAACCCCCCCCCCTGGAGAGGACGCAAGGTGAGGAGACGCTCTGCAAGACGAGGTCTCTCCACATCTCTCCCCCGTGGACCGGAGAGAGCCGGCCCACAAAGAGTCCACCTGCTTTCATCTGTGGTCCAAGGATCGCCGGCGCATTGAACGGCACTACAGTGGGTTCTCCTGGGATACCCTTGGCCGGACGAGGCAGCTGGATTCTACCCCCCCCCCCCTCCTACTCCTGTCGGCTTACAAGCGACCGGATTAACCCCCTCTAGTGTATCCAGCCTATAATCATTAAAGTATCATTGCTGTTATTCCTTAACTATTCCAGGTCGTATATTTACCACCTGCGCCTTCAGAGATTGGACATTATCTATTGATATACCGACGAATACTCCTTGCCATAAAAGTGCATACTATTTCAATTCATAAATGTAATTAAGTGATTAAGTGCTTATTCTACACACCATCGCTGTGTAGGAAATAAAGACCTGTTTCTAATTCGTACATTTGTGTTGGATCCGTTTCATCTACGTGAGAGTGTTCATGATAATATATTTATGCCGTGTACTGGGTGGCCGAATATTAAGTACAAAGGTAGTGGTAGTAAGTATCATATCTAGTAATACAGTCAGGGAATTGTACCCCTCAGTTACAATTGGTCCTTCGAGCCGGATGGTAATTAGTGTAATATTAATATAGTGTTATTAATATTGAAATGGCCTATGATGAACACTCCACGAAACGATCCTCCTAACCAACGCCCGCAGCGCGAACGACGGCTCCCTCAGTACTTAGAGGCTTACGCTGTCAGTCAACAACCTAGTCTTCTACTAACAGTAAACGCGGTAAAACTAGAAAGTAAAAGTATGTCTAACCCCAACGCCCAGACTACCCTGACCATAGAGGCCCCTACGGGCTCTAATGTAACTGACCAAGTTCACGGTGGGGACCAGTGGGAACCAGACATGACTTCACACCCCGCCAGTACTGAAGAAGTAGTCCCCGATGAGTCCCGGGAGGAATACAACGCTACCGAGAGAGAACTCGGCACGGAAGAAGACGGGGAGAGCACCGTGGAGATAGAGCTCCAAGGCTCCGCAAGGAGTACCCCGAGGGAAGGCTCCCCTATACAACCGCCTTCTCCCAGCGAGGCAGAGAGGACCCTACAGCAGGCATTCCTCGTCAGCCTGAAAGCCTCTACTGAACGCGATAGACTCCAGGGTGAACGCGATCGATTGCAGCTACAGCAACGGAGCGAAGAAGAGCACATACGCCTGGAAATAAGACGCATTCAGATGGAAGAGAATGTGGCCCGAGACCGAGCAGACAGCCAGCGAGCAGCTGCTGGTGCTCTACGGGACGCAGAGCGCGACAGACAGCAAGCGCAACTAATAGAACAGCTGATCAGACGGACAACACCCTCTCCCTCCGCCAGAGGCTCCAGGAACTCGTCTAGACACACCTCCAGGGCGGCATCCCCTAGCCGAGTAAACAACCCTGAACTTGACCAACAGACGAGGTCTATACCCCCCACAGACCACCTCCCCCCACCGGTCCAAGCGAGACCTAGCAACCGGGAAGGAGCAGCATATCCTGTGGAGAGGCTAAACCAGAGACTACAAGCACTGGATGACCTAACTGAAGACGAAGAGGAAGAGGAGGAGAACCGCGCCCGAAGACAGCACAGTACTCTACCGGACCAGGAGGTCCGGTACAGCCCAGGCTATACTCCCGCGGAGCTGCGCTACAGACCCCCGACTCTATACACGGGTGAGCACGACGCACGACCCGCACCGAGGAACAGCACCTGGACAAGCGGGCCATGGTACACTGCCGGTACCAGCCCATACCAAGGAGCGGGAGGAGACTCGCCTAGGAGGCCTCCCCCCCAACGCTCGCCGATGTATCCACAGTCAGCGTCATACATTGGCACGCCTATGGTACCCGACTTCACCCAAGAGAACCGGGCCCAGTATACAGAACTCTGCATGTGTCTGGAGACCATGTTGGTGGATGTATTGGATGAACGCCACAAATACGCCATCCTACTGCAGCACTTAAAGGTGCCCCGCGCACATAATATAGCGCTCGCCTACGCGACTTCCACCACCCCATACACAGCAGCGCTGGTAGCACTGGACCAGAGGTATGGGCGCATATGGGATTACGTGATCCAGGAGATCCGACACATCGACCGCTTACCCCCAGCAATAGACAATCGAGCACTGGACGACCTGTCCATCAGAGTGCAGTCCCTGGTAGGGATGTTGGGAGCGCAAAGAGAGAAGGGGAAGTATGAACTTTACGCCAACTCAAATGTGGAAAGGATCCTGGAGAAGCTGCCGCCCGCTCGTCAGGAGCGCTTTAGGCGGCAGAGGGACCACAGAGACCCGAATGGCCCCGAACCGAACCTCCTCGATCTAGCAGACTTCCTGGCGAGAGAAGTCAGCAGCCTACGGCTAGATACATTCGGACGGAGCACCCCTGGCTCCAGAGAAGGAACCAGACGACTAAATGATGGAAGAAGATCGGTGACTGTGATGCACCAATCGGAGTCAGTACCGAGCAGCAGGAGCCACAGTACCCCCTCCAGAACGGAGAAGTGGAAGATAGTGTGCCCCTACTGTGAGAAAGAACACTGGCTAGCGCAATGTGACTCCTTCCCCAAGCTGAACGCGGAGGAAGCAGGTCAATGGATAAAGTCCCACAAGCGCTGTTTTCGCTGTGCGCGCTCACACATGGCAGCCGAATGCCGCTTAAAGAAAAGGTGCACCAAGTGCGATGGAGCCCATCTGGACATACTTCACGACAGTAACAGACGGCGCCCTTCACCTGCACCATCCAGCCGCAAAGCGAGCGTCATGTACATCGATCCCGCCAGCAGCAGTGGAGCCTGAGTACTCCTAAAAGTAGTGCGTGTGACACTAAGCTACCAGAATAAAGTCCTGGACACTTACGCCGTCCTCGATGACGGGTCAGAGAAGACCCTGCTGCTCGCCTCCGCTGCGGCCCAGCTAGGGCTGCGGGGAAGCGAAACCCAAATGACAATTCGGACAATAAGACGAGATTTGAAGACGATAAAGGGCGAGAATGTCTCATTCTCTATCGCAGCAAGCGGCCAGCCTGAGCGACGGTACCAGATTGCAGACGCTTTCACCAGCCAAGAAATAGGACTGTCGCGGTACACATACCCCGTCGCCAAGCTGATGGAGAAATATGCACATCTGCGCAAGTTACCGATCCCGCTCATAGACAATGCTATGCCGACCCTGTTGATAGGCTCCGACCATGCAGACCTCATTGTCCCGATAGACCGGGTTCATACCGGACCCCGAGGCTGTCCTGCAGCAGTCGAGACCCGTTTGGGATGGACTCTCCAAGGCCCGCTCGCCAAATCTCTCAACCGAAGTACAGCCACTAGATGTCTCCACTCCCGAGTCACAGAGGGAGAAACCGCACTCCTGCAACACGTAGAGCGGCTATGGAGCTTGGAACAAATGCCCTTTAAGAATGGAAAGAAAGACATTCGCTCTAAAGATGACATTTACGCCATTCACCTCCTCGAGACAGGGACCAAGAGAGTCCCGGTCAACGGCGTGTTGAGATACGCCACGCCACTCCTGCGGCGAGAAGGAATGCCTACTTTCCACGCCAAGACAGACGCCATAGAACGGTACCTGCTGAACACGGAGCGGCGCTTAGCCAAGAACCCCGCCCAAGAGAGTGTATACCGCGCTGAGATTGAGAAGCTCATCACAGCGGGACACGTCACAAAGATGGACATTAAAGAGGCTGACCAGACCACTGAATCGTGGTACGTGCCCCACCACAAGGTCCATCACAACGGTAAAGACCGCATAGTATTTAACTGCAGCTACCAGATCGGATCTCAAAATCTGAATAAAGAGTTACTGCCCGGTCCCACACTCGGCCCCTCCCTACTCGGCGTTCTACTCCGCTTCCGCCAGGAAAAGGTGGCCATCAGCGGGGACATTAAAGGAATGTTCCTGCAGGTGAGATTAGTAGAGGCGGACACGCCCCTGTTACGGTTCCTATGGAGAGAGAAGCCAGGAGATGAGCACCCAGCCATCTACCAATGGGAAGTCCTCCCCTTCGGAACGACGTGCAGCCCCTGCTGTGCGACATTTGCACTACAGAAACATGTAGCAGAGGACCCAGCAGCGGACGAAGAGGTCCGACACAGCGTAAAGAACAGCTTCTACGTAGACAACTGTCTACAAAGCCTTTCAACCCAGGAAGAAGCCGAGGCTCTCCTGATTAAACTCCGCGCCTCATTGATCAAAGGCGGCTTTGATCTCAGGCAGTGGGCCAGCAGCGATCCGCAAGTACTGCGCAGCCTCTCCTCCGAGGACAAGGCAGCCAGCAGCGAGACCTGGATGGCTACAATCCCGGGAGAAGCCCAGGAGATGACCCTGGGATTGGTGTGGCGATTCAAAACAGATTCGCTTCACTACAGACACAAGCCCCTGACTACGGAGCAGGGAAGGCCGGCGGCGGCGCCGACCACCAGACGGAGTGTGTACACAACACTCGCCCGACAATATGACCCGCTAGGATGTATTCTACCGTACACCACCAGGGCAAAAATGATTGTACGAGCATTGTGGGACAAGGACCAGGGCTGGGATGACCCCATTCCCGCACACCTTGCATCCACCTGGAGAGAGTGGGAGATGGAGCTCCACTCACTCCCAGGCGTTAATATGCGCCGAAGCTACTTCCCACCCACGGTGAGGCCAGAGACATGTAAAATGGACTTACACGTCTTCAGTGACGCCTCAGAGGTCGCATACGGATCAGTAGCCTACTTGCGGGCCCAAGACCAGGGGGGAGAGATCTACACAGCATTTGTCCTCGCCCGCTCGAGAATAGCCCCACGCAAGCAACAATCTATCCCACGTCTAGAGCTCTGCGCAGCCCTAGCCGGAGCGCACCTAGCCACGCTCATCCAACGTGAGCTCACCATACCGGTGTCTAGAACAATCCTGTGGTCAGATTCCACGACGGTACTCGCCTGGATCAAATCGGACTCATGCAAGTACAAAGTCTTCGTGGGAGTCAGAGTCACCGAGATTCAAGACTTAACCGAAGAGTTAACCGGAGAAACAGAGTGGCGCTACGTTGATACAAAACAGAACCCAGCTGACGTCATCACCCGGGGGATGCCCCTGGATGACCTCACCCGTCGCAATGTCTACAGTGACGGCCCCGCATTCCTAAGACTCCCGGAAGGACAGTGGCCCATGCCTATCCCGAGGGAAGCAAGTCCAGAGGAGGTGGAAATTAAGAAGTCTGTGTTCTGTGGATTGAGCACCGTAGCCTCCACCGACCCTAACATAAACGATTGCACGTCCATAGAGAGTGCACAACAAAGAACATTCCTGCGGTACCACCCGGAGTGCAAGTCCCCCGCTGATATGTCAGCAGCTAACTACGAGGAAGCAGAATTGCTTCTACTGCAGCGAGCCCAGAGAGACTCGTTCCCAGATGAATTGGCCTGTCTACAGGGAGGAAAGCCCGTCCCATCCGACAGCAGATTAATTCACCTGGCCCCCGAGAGCGACGCTCACACCCTCATCAGAGTGGGTGGTCGCCTACGCAGAGCCCCCAATCTACCGGATGACATTAAATACCCGATCGTATTGAACAGCCGACACAAGGTCACAGAGCTGATTATAAAGAAATACGATGAGGATGTACATCACGCAGGAGCAGAAAGAGTCTTCGCGGAAATCAGACGTCGTTACTGGATCCTACAAGGAAGAGAGGCGGTACGACGCTTCCAACGAACATGTCTAGACTGCCGCAAGTGGCGCGCGCAGCCCAGCATACCAAGGATGGCTGACCTTCCTCCATGTCGCCTCCGAATCGGTGACAAGCCATTCCACTCAACGGGTATGGACTGCTTTGGCCCGCTGCACATAAAGAAAGGAAGAGGAACCGAGAAGCGGTGGGGTATTGTATTCAAATGCATGACCACCAGAGCGATACACATCGAGCTTCTCCCGACCATGAGCACAGACTCATTCCTTATGGCCTTCCGTAGATTCATATCACGGAAAGGAAGACCGTCTACCCTATTGTCCGATCATGGGACAAACTTTAAAGGCGGCGAAAGAGAGCTGAGAGAGAGCTTCCAAGCTATGGGCCCAGAACTTAAGACCCACCTCGCTCCAGCACAGGTTGATTTCCAATTCAACCCCCCAAACGCACCCCACTTCGGTGGCACTTGGGAACGAGAAGTGCGCTCCATAAAGACAGCCCTGTACGCAGTACTTGGGGCCCAGACTGTGGCGGAAGAAGTCCTAATGACAGTCCTCACGGAGATTGAGGGAGTACTTAACTCGAAGCCCCTCGGATATGTCTCCAGTGATGTGGCGGATATCGACCCAGTTACCCCCAACACACTCCTGATGGGGCGGCTAGATCCCACATTACCCCAGACAATGTACCGGCCTGAAGAAGCGAACGGCCGACGAATGTGGAGGTACAGCCAAGTATTAGCCGACAAGTTTTGGAACAGTTTCCTACTGCACTACCTACCGTCTCTACAGACCCGCCAGAAGTGGGTAAAGGAGAGAGACAATTTGACAGAAGGAACAGTCGTCATGATTATTGATCAATCACTGCCCAGAGCTATGTGGCCGGCCGGCCGCGTAAGCAAAGTGATCACCGGTGCCGACGGCAAGGTCCGAG
Organism: Notolepis coatsorum; assembly: GCF_963971535.1. Lineage (NCBI taxonomy): Eukaryota > Metazoa > Chordata > Actinopteri > Aulopiformes > Paralepididae > Notolepis > Notolepis coatsorum. Next base: position 48,698,142 of record NC_140183.1, on the reverse strand, counting down.
CAGCTGAAGTGCTCGTCCAGGGTCGCACTTACACCCGTCCCGTGGCAAGGCTCATAGAACTGCCTCGACTCCCAGACACAATCGATGATGACCATGACCCTACAACCCTATGACTTTGTGAAGTTGACTGACCCCTACAGCAAACCCTTATGTGTAAATAGACAACGCGATTAATCTGTCTCCGTTTAACTGATTAGGTCTGGGACCTATTCAGGGGGTGGCTGTTGTGAAGGGCCAGATTAAACCGAATATATATATTTATTTATATATATATATTTAATTGTATTTGTATATTCTCTAATATTCCCTGATATCCCTTGTATATTCCTTGTACAATATGCATTGAATATCCATTCTAGCCTACTGAACATCCCATAATAGTCTCCATTCTACTATTGGTCGAGACCTTGGTGCCAGGCTGCCATACCCCTCAGACCCAGTTCAAACGTACCGCTCGACATGTACGAACAAGTCCTAGTTCCGCGTAGGAATTTGGCTACCGCACCACTAATGGGACTATTTGTTCATAGTGCGTATATATACTGCGCTACTAAAGTAGGACTTTCTTTTCAGTCCAGTTTCTTACCCTCCAATAGAGTCACAGACGTAAAGCCTCCCCGCGATGCCACGTGTGGGAGTAAGGCCAAGTTCGGCCTACCATCGGTATTGAGACATCGTGTATATTAATATTTGAATAGTCATATTTGGCACTATATCGTCGAGTTGGACGTAGTCTATTAAGCTAATAATAGTCTGTTAATATATAGTGCTTCGTGCGGTGAGAATACTACCGTAGTCAGTACCCCATCGTTTCGGGCAGAGAACTGGCTGCTTACCCAGGGTGGTTGACCCTATGTGAAGCTGCACCCGAGGAGCCCCAGAGCCGACGAGCGAGTGGACCTGTATACCGGATTATTCTACCGACGACAGCCCGCCTTCCCAGGCACGGATTATGCTTTGGATACTTTGATTATTCTATGGATAAAGACCCCCGACACTACCGTGTGTTGGAACCCCCCCCCCTGGAGAGGACGCAAGGTGAGGAGACGCTCTGCAAGACGAGGTCTCTCCACATCTCTCCCCCGTGGACCGGAGAGAGCCGGCCCACAAAGAGTCCACCTGCTTTCATCTGTGGTCCAAGGATCGCCGGCGCATTGAACGGCACTACAGTGGGTTCTCCTGGGATACCCTTGGCCGGACGAGGCAGCTGGATTCTACCCCCCCCCCCCTCCTACTCCTGTCGGCTTACAAGCGACCGGATTAACCCCCTCTAGTGTATCCAGCCTATAATCATTAAAGTATCATTGCTGTTATTCCTTAACTATTCCAGGTCGTATATTTACCACCTGCGCCTTCAGAGATTGGACATTATCTATTGATATACCGACGAATACTCCTTGCCATAAAAGTGCATACTATTTCAATTCATAAATGTAATTAAGTGATTAAGTGCTTATTCTACACACCATCGCTGTGTAGGAAATAAAGACCTGTTTCTAATTCGTACATTTGTGTTGGATCCGTTTCATCTACGTGAGAGTGTTCATGATAATATATTTATGCCGTGTACTGGGTGGCCGAATATTAAGTACAAAGGTAGTGGTAGTAAGTATCATATCTAGTAATACAGTCAGGGAATTGTACCCCTCAGTTACAACATGAATGAAAACAAAGCACCCTTGCACTTGACCAGGCCCCGCCCCAGTGACCTCCTATAAGTCACCAGGCGTGGTCATACTCGCCCTTCCTCGGGAAAAGTTTTCCATCAGGAAAAAAAAACCTCAAGGGACCTCAGGGCGTGCTAAGAGCGAGACGCTCAGCCAGTACTCATATAACTAGGTTATATACATAACCTATCGTTATATACTCGTACTGGCAATTGCGTCTCGCTCTTTGCCATATTGAGATATGGGGCAGAGCAGATGCGAGGCCCGACAAATGTACCCCCTGAGCACCCGCAAGCCCTACCACCAGGGGGGAGGAGAGTCCGTCACCCCCCCTTCCTAGCGAAGAGGGCGCGGAAGTCAACTCCACCCAAGTGCGAAAAAGAGGGAACTAGAAACCCCTAAAACGCACAGCACAGGCGGGACCACGTGTAACACATCACCTCGTGGCACACACCCACACATCCCTGCTAACCCACCGAAGGGCGGGACGCAGGGGAGGTCCCAGACCTCAGAACCGCCTGGGAGACAGAACCCCCAGTCATGTCCATGAGGTAAAACCTAACGAAGGGACCCGGGGAGGACCAGGAGGCCGCAGCACAGATGTCCTCCACCGAGGCCCCCCCTAACAAGGCGGCAGAGGCCGCCACTCCACTAGTCGAGTGCCAGGGGGGGCCAGCCCAGCCAACGTGTAGCAAAGGGCAATGCCCTAGCACAACCAATGTGACAGGCGCTGTTTCGACAGTGCCTTACCAGCGCAAGAGCCACCGTAACAAACAAAGAGCTGATCGGTAGCCCTGAGGTCCTGAGTCCGGCTGAGGTAAACCCCCAAAGCCCGGACTGGACACGACAGGTGAAGGCTCGCCTCAAACTCACCAGCGTGATTAGGCGGATGAAACGCCTGAACCACAATATCCCTGGAGCGAAAAGAGCTCTGGATATTTTTTGGCACGAAGACTGGATTAGGCCTCAGAGTCGCACCGCTATTGACACGAATAGACAAGCACTCAGGCCGCACCGAGAGAGCACAGAGCTCACCCACGCGCTTAGCGGAGGTGATGGCCAGCAGGAATGCAGTCTTGAAGACAGCTGTTCCAAAGACGGCTGCTCAAGAGGCTCAACCGGGGCCTCGGACAACTGGCCGAGGACCAGTTGGAGGTCCCAACTCGGAGACAGAGAACGTTCCACCGGCTTAAGGTGCCGAGCGCCAAGCAGGAAACGCTTCACAAGAGGGTGGCTGAACAACGTAACGCCCTCAAAACCCCTCATGACAAGAGGATATAGCCGCGGCATATACCCTCACCGTCGAAGCCGACAGTCTATCCAAAATACACTGACGGAAGGAAAAGGACAGCGTCCAGGGGGCAGGACACCGGTTCCCAGCCCCCCACCTTACACCACTCTTGTAAAATACGCCACCTACCCGCGTAACCCGCGATAGTGGAGGGAGCATGTGCGTTCCGGATGGTGTCGACCACAGAAGGGTCCATCCTCTCCAGACTCACCCTCTCACCAGCCAAACCATCAGAGGCTGGCCCAGCACAGGGAACTGACACAGAGACCCGTGGGCCTGAGAGAGGGCCCGCGACGACCAAGGAACAGGCCACGGCGGGGCTAACAAGAGCTGGATCAGGACCGGGAACCACACAGCTGTGCCCCAGTCCGACGCGAACAGGACCAAGGTCCTGTGCTCCCGACGTATCCGCACCAACAACTGACCTATCAGATGTATGGGGGGAAAAGAATCCCAGGCGGCCACGGCATCGGTCCCAGACCTGCCCGACTATGTCCGGACGTAATCCCCACTCGTCAGGGTGAGGACCTCCCAGCGACATCACACCTGTACCCACATTCACCCTGCCGGGGATGTGGAGAGCCCTCAGGCTGCGCAGATGGAGAACGCCCATAGCCAGCCGCCCGCCGCCCGGTGCAGACGGGGGGAGCGTACTCCTCCCTGTCTGTCGATATACGACGCTGACGTCGTATTGTCCGTCCTGATCAAAACACTGTTTAAGGACAAGAAGGACCGCCTTCAATACCAACACATTGAACGTAGCGCAGACCGGGCAGCATGGTCTTGCCAGCTGCCCCCTACTGCGTTGGCCCGACGCGTCCCCAGTGAGGGATGCGTCGGTGAAAACCGTGACGTGTGACAGCCTACTGCCCATGGGGACCCCCCTGGTGAGGGCCGAGGGCGAGGTCCCCAGTACTGACACGGGAACCTTAGCCGCTTCCACTTGCCTCTCACCGGGTCTATTTCCATACTGGAAAACCACCTCCGTATCCTCCTCATGAGGTGAAGAGGAGGCCAAGAGGGACCACGGAATGAGCAGATGCCATCATACCGAGCAGGCGCATCACGGATAGCCGTAACCGTCCTAGGATGGAACCTCCCGAGCGTGTCGATAACATGCTCTGAGAGGGATGCCCATAGTACTCCACCCGTTGACTGGGAAGAGGAGTACTCTACTTCCAGTCTACAGCAAACCCCAAGCTGGTGAGGAATTCCACTACCTGCCTGGTATGAGACCTGACTATCCACCTTGACCGCCAAGGACCAGAACGTCGTCAGGGCAGAATACACTTCGTAACCCCTGACGATGCAGAGGCCCCAGTGCGGCCTCCACACACTTGGTGAAGCCCCTGTCCCCATGAGAAGCGAACGTGGGGCCGCCTGCGCTTCATTGAAGACACGCGGCCCGCAGCCAAAGGAAACAAATCAGAGCCCCTTTTCCGCTGGTGTTGGGGGAGGGAGTGACCGGAGAGCGGGCTGCACACAGCCGGACGGCGGCGGTTTTTTAGGGCGTGCTCATCCAATGTAGCCGATCCCTCGGCCGCCAAGGCTGTCGGCCTTGTGGACACCTGTTGACATTGAGCCCAGGGTACCTCAGGTGGGGGAAACATGGCCGCTGGTCGAGAGCCTCGCCACAGCCGCTGGCGAGGCCGTGCTCTCACCTCTGGCTGCGCGGCGTGAGGCGGTGTGGGGCCTAGGTCAAATACCGCCCGCGCTCCAGCGGAAGACCAAGATCCTCTGCGGAGAGGGGAGCCCTGAGGAGGGAAAAATTATTTTTTACTTCTCACCCCCTCAAAGGGAGACTAATCCAACCAAGATGTCTGTAAACAAGCGTTGACAGCATCCTAGCCCTCCCTGCGGTTATAGCTTGCGGCTAGGTCAAAGCTAATAACGTCAAAAACCTTGCGCGGTGTTTCGACGTCGGCTGGCCCTCATGGCCCCGCCACCAGACACCATTTTTGACAGAAAAAACAGCAATTCGAACAAAGTTTCTAATCGCTGCCAATTCTATACCGTGGCGGTATAGGCTTAACAGCCCACCAGCCACCCGCCGGGCCGACTCACCTCATGGCGTTGGCCGGGCGGGGCACTGTTTCAACATGCCAGAGGCAAAGGACTGATGCCACCTGCTTCATAACCACGGATCACCAGTGGTGGTTGCAACCAGCAACCTCCACTGTGGTGTGCACCCATGAAGGGGTTAATGAATAAATGAACTAAAACACCACCAATACACTGTAGAATGGGCTAGCCCATACACATAACGTTAAGGGGATGCGGACCAGAGAAAACCAGTCCTGCATACCATTCATAATATTCACAAAAAGCACACCAGCCCTAGGCCTCAGCCCATTCACCCATGAAAAAGGTAAACAAGCCCCCCGTCAATACTCCCAACAGTAGACACTGATTGACCGTCAGCATGAATGGTTAAGAGGAGGGAAGACCTTTTAGAAAGACAGCCCTCAGCGGGGAATCAAAAACAGAAACAGTAACCCAGCATATAGCATAGCGTTAGCCGCGCGCTCCAGGATAACCGGGAAAACAACAACGTTTACCCAGATATCCTGCCCCTTGCGCCAATACACGACTCGGTTGTCTCCCACGACAACTCGAGCAGCATCACCAACGCCAGCATTGTTATGCCTAGTGGCGCAGATCCTACCTGGACGCGAGTTAGCCCGATAGCTAAACATCGCGTGACGTCCCTTGATCTGCTGTCAAAAGACGAGGAAACCCCAGGACAGGCCCGACGCGCCGTTGGAACATGCCGAGAAGATTCCAGGGGCTGGCAAATCTCCGGCGAAAACCAACATTGTTCAATTTCTCTCTGCATTTCATCACAGCTAGTTACATGGGATGCAAAGCACGTCCATGATGGAAAACGAAAAAAGAGGAAGGGCGAGTATGACCACGCCTGGTGACTTATAGGAGGTCACTGGGGCGGGGCCTGGTCAAGTGCAAGGGTGCTTTGTTTTCGTTCATGTAGTACAGTAGGTACTGGAGATGAGGTATATGTCAATATGGCGAAGAGCGAGACGCGATTGCCAGTACGAGTATATAACCCCAAATGCCCAAAAGGCACTCTTGTCTAATAGAGAAGGCTTTGATCATCTCAAAGAAATAGCTGTTTCCATATAAATTGCAGCACAGATGGGGGGAGTTCTGCTCATGATAAAGACACATGAAGCAACACATGAGAATTAGTGTGCAGCATAAGAAAGGAAGTTAAATATACAAATGTACAAAAAACAAAACATAAATGTATAATGAGCATAGCAGCCCCCACCCTCTGGAACTCTCCTGGCTGAGATCCGCTCTGCCACATCCTTGGATTCCTTCAAGACAGCCCTCAAAACCCACCTGTTCATGAAGGCCTCCAAGTTCTCTCCCGGTCCTTTATTCTTATTACTATTTATTTAGTTTATTCCTTAGGTGTCTTTTTTGTTGCCTTGTAAAGCAGGTTTCTTGAAAGGCGCCAAGCTAGCACTCAGATACGTTCCATTCTGAAGACAGGTCTTTCTATTGCTTTTGCACACAATGTCATTGATGCCAAGCTAACACATCTTACTCAAAAGGCAATGGGGGGGGGGGGGGGATCAACTCTATATGGAGTTCTCATAGCCTCTATCTAATGTTACACAGTTACGCATGGCTGATTGCTGTATCTGGAACTCCAGCCTCAGTAGGCTCCTATACCATTATTAGCCTGCAGCTGCTACAGTATGTGTACAAAGTTAGATAGCTAAAGAGATCGGATTTATTGAGCACTTTCACACCCGCCTGGTTTAGTTCGGTTGAATAGAACCCTGGTTTGTTTACTCTCTTGGCAAGGTTGCGGGGAGGGGGGGCGGGTTTAAGCTTAATTTTTTCTGAGTCAGCATTTTAGTCTAAACATGGTTGTTTTTTAAATGGTTGAAATCCACCCTTTTTTTTGGGGGGGGGGGGGGGGGGGTTGTGTGTATCTGATCTGACGCACAAACGCAGTACACAGATTGGGTGCAAATGATCACAGTAGAGGTTGACCAGTAATGGGTGCTACTACTTGTGATAAAAAAAAATCTTTTTTAACACATTGAGTGCCACGCCCCTTCCGGGAAGTGCATCTGGCCTTGCCGCCCATTAACCCCATGTAAACGCTCACCTTGTTTGTAGAGCTAAACCTATATTTTATATTATAGCTATGGGTCTAATAACACAGTCGATTGTCAGTGAGTTGCTTCCAGTCAACATGCAAAAAACAGGTAATTATTTCATCCGTACATTTCCGTTTTATAGCGTTTTGAATATGAATATAATTTGGGTGCTTCTGAGTAATTCCAGGAAAAAGACACGAAAATAGCGTTTTAGTGGAATCAAGTCAAGTCAAAAGATTTATTTGTCACGGCATACAAGCATACAGTGAAATGCGGGTGGTCATGCCTGCAGCGATTGTGCAATAATACAACTAATAAAAGACATAACAGGTATAATGTACATAAAGTTTACAAAAGCATAGTAAAAGGCATGCTAAGGTCCTGCGATAGTGCAATACAATGTTAGCTATGGATGAGGCACTGGGTCTTATGTACACTACTATACAATGCTATACTATACAATCTACAGTTATACTATATATCCTTATGCTATCTTGCTATATCCATTTATATACTATACAAGAACCACTCCCGTTCTTTTTTTAAAGTGACCTTTTCATTGTGTAAAGTGACCGTTGAGTGTGAGCGTGTGCAGCATGTGTGTGTGTGTGTGTGTTTGTGCTAAAGTGACTGTTAGTGTGTGAGCGTATACAGTATGTGTGTTGTGTGTGTGCTCACGTGTGCTTGTGTGTGGAGAGTTCAGTGTTCAAGACTCTGATGGCCTGGGGGAAGAAGCTGAGCCGAAGTCTCTCTGTCCTAGTTGCTGGTGTGCGCAGGCGTTTGCCTGACCGCAGCAGCTTGAACAGGCTGTTGTTGGGGTGGTGAGGGTCTTTCATTATTCTGCAGGCTCTGGATTTGCACCTCTTGTTATATAAGACCTGCAGGGGTGGTAGTGTAATACCCGTAGTACGCTCAGCTCGGCCTTCTTGTCCTGTGCCTTGCTGTTTCCATACCAGTCATATGCGGCGGGTATGTAAGGTACGGGCAGGCTATGCCTTCCCAGACCAGTCGACACATTATTTTGATAAAAAAATAAAAAAATAAAAAAAATTACCTTTATTTTACCAGGTAGTCACTTGAGATCAAAGATCTCTTTTTCGAGGCAGCCTAGGCTACGGTATTGTGTGTGTGTGTGTGTGTGGGGGGGCTGGGGTCCGCCGACCGAGGTGTCAATGGATAGGTGTGGTGACCCTTAACATTCCAGACGGCCTGAATACCCTGAAGACTCTGGCAGGAGCACTCATTCAAGGGTACTACGACTATGCTTGCACCTCATGGTACCAAAGCACCTCAAAGGCACTAAAAACCAAATTACAAACATCACAAAACAAACTGGTCAGACTACTGCTTGACCTGACTCCTAGAACCCACCTCACCCCTGCCCACTTTGACAACCTAGGATGGCTTAGAGTAGACGACAGATTACAGCAACTTGCAATGGGCCTGGTCTACAAGATACACTACACGACCAAGGTACCCATGTACATGTCAAAATACTTCCCAAAGGTCAGTGAATACCACGATCACAACACCAGAGGGAGCTCCACAAAGCATGTTAAACCCAGATTCGGCTCTAACAAGGGTCTAAACACGTTTCGCAATTATGCCACATCAATGTGGAATGCCCTACCCAAAGGAATCACAAACAGTACTGTATTTGCAAATCTGGTATGTCATAAATGTATAGATGTATAGCAGTACTGTCTATCTTTATGTCGTGTGTGTCATATATGTTATGATGAATTGAAAATGGGGGACCCTGATGTAAACAAGACGAAAGTCTTTCTCTGGTCTGCATCCCCTTAACAATTGTATGTATTGAGCTGTACTGTACTGTACCCATTCTGCAATCTGTTAATAAAGTTTTCATTCATTCATTCAGGTGTTACCGCAGATCTCACAGCACTGAGCGACACGAGATGGGCTTGCAGATGGAAAAACGTGTCAGCTGTCAAAGATGGAATACAAGCCCTGATCTCCACTCTGTCTGATCTGTCCGAGCCTCCTTATCGTCGGCGTGTGGAAGCACTTGGTCTGCTGGCTAGTGTGAAACGTGGAGTACAAAAGTTCCATGAGTATTTGTATGGTCGAAAATGTACCCTCTGTACAGACCATCAGCCACTGGTCAAGATTTTAGGACCTAAGACAGGTGTTCCCACATTAGCAGCAGCAAGACTGCAGAGATGGGCCCTAATTCTAGCAGCCTACCAGTATGATATTCAGTATAAGGCCGCTCTGACACATGGAAATGCTGATGCATTATCTAGGTTACAGATGCGGGCAGAGGCACAAGAGTGTAGCCCGGTATTCAGAGTCTCGTTCTTAGATGAGATCCCTATTTCTGCTAGAGAGATCGCAGAGCACACCAAGAGTGATGCAGTAATGAGAACAGTGAAAGATTTCACACAGAAAGGGTGGCCTAAGCATGTCACAGAGGAGGAACTAAAACCATACTGGGTGAGACGTACAGAACTGTCTGTAGAGAGTGATTGTGTGATGTGGGGTTTTAGAGTGGTCATTCCTCCCGTACTGAGGTCACAAATGTTGAAAGAGTTACATGACAATCACCTGGGTATAGTGAGAATGAAGACCAGAGCACGTAGCCATTTTTGGTGGCCAAACCCGGACAGAGACATTGAAAACCTGGTGGCCACATGTAACCCTTGTCAACTGACTAGGAACACACCACCGACGGCTCCGGTGCATGCATGGACTGGTGCAGTGAGACCGTGGCAGAGGGTCCACGTGGATTTTGCAGACAAAGGCAAACATAAGTTCATGGTGTTAACAGACTCTCTAAGTGGCCGGAAGTGTCATTGATGACGACAACGACAGCGGAGAAAACAGTGGAGGTTTTGAGGGGGTTCTTCGCAACATATGGACTGCGAGAGGAACTGGTATCAGACAATGGCCCCCCATTTCAGTCACGGACATTTCAGGACTTTCTCAGGAACAATTGGGTGAAACACACACGGTCGCCGCCGTGGCACCCTGCCTCTAATGGGGCTCCAGAGCGCCTGGTGCAGAATCTGAAAAAGGGCGCTGGAAAAAGCAAAGAGTCAGAGTATCACAATGCAGCACTCTATTCAAGACTTTCTGTTTTGTTACAGGAGCACCCCCCATTGTGTGACGGGTAAAACACCGGCAGAACTGTTCTTGGGACAGAAACTGAGAACGAGTGCAGAGACGGGACAACAGAGCACACAGCGGAGCCCTGAGGGACCGCAGAAGAAGGTCCGATCATTCCAACCTCAGCAGCGGGTGTTGGTTAAAAACTATGGGGAAGGGGAAGGAGAAAAGTGGGTTCATGGGAGGATTGTGAGGCCATTAGGCCCGGTTAAGGACTACAGCCTCCTCAGCATCGACGGGGCACCGGTTGAGAGAGTCAACAGCTTTAAGTACCTCGGAGCCTACATATCCGAGGACTTGACATGGACCACACACATTGACAGTGTTGTGAAGAAGGCACGACAACGCCTCTACTTCCTCAGGCGCCTAAGGAAGTTCCAAGTCAGTCAGAAGATCCTTAAGAACTTCTACTCATGTACAATAGAGAGCATCCTGACTGGCAACATCACCTCCTGGTTTGGGAATAGCACTGCACAAGACCGAAGCAGACTACAAAGAGTGACACGTTCAGCCGAACGCACAATCGGAGGGGGGCTCCCCACCCTCCAGAACATTTACAACAAGCGGTGCAGGGGGAAGGCTAAGAGAATTATTAAGGACTCGAGCCACCCGAACAACTGCCTCTTTGAACTGCTGCGGTCAGGCAAGCGATACCGGAGTCTCAAGGCGAGCACAGAAAGACTCAGAAGAAGCTTCTATCCCCAGGCCATCAGGCTGCTTAACGAACAATGAACACTACACAACAACAACCATCAAACGCACATAGCACACACATCCACACGCACACACTCACTTTAAACAAACACACTGTAGCACCCACTCCCCACACTTTATAGCACACACTCACTTTAAACAAACACACTGTAGCACCCACTCCCCACACTTTATATTTATTGATGAAGGATTGCACTACAACTCGTACACCTTACTGTAAATTGTACCTAAATTGTACCTCATCCCATTTCTGCATTTCTGCTTTGCACTATATAATATTGTACATTAGTACACTGCATAGTATTGTATATTATATGGTAACTCAGTTACGTCTATTCTGCATCGAACATTGTACATATGTCTATACTGAACACTGTGACCTCATTTTCATTCATGCTATACTATGTTATTTGATACTATCTTGTCTAGCACAGTCTCTGGAGCGTAACAGTAAGAAGCATTTTGTATGAAAGTATTCTGTACTTCTGTATGACAACTATTAAAGAAACTTGAAACTTGGTTACATACATGGTTGATGTTCAGAACAAAGTATGTAAAAGACATGTGAATCAAATGGTGTCAACTACTCAGTTACCACAGCCTGAAACGGAAGAGAGAGAAATACTAGGGCCTGTTGGTCCTCGGGTCATGGGAAGTAGTAGACCCAAACGAAATGCAAAACCCCCAGACAGGTTAGATCTGTAAAGTTCAGGAATCAGAGTAGGGGAGGAGTGTAGTGTAGTGTAGGACTACAACTCCCATGGTTATTGTGTCCTGTGTCTTTCATGTCATTGGTTACTCTTCCGTTAACCAGATGCGCCAAGGAGCGCTCTGTGTCAGTGTCAGGCATCCGATACAGGGACTGCCTACGGTTCCACCGTAGACATGTAATCTACCGAACTGTGAATAAAGCACAACTGAGAACTACCACGGTCTCTTATTAACGAAGATACAACACTCATGAGCGAGTTTATTTCCACCACCCCTAAGTGCAAGACCCCCTTTGGTGTTCTACCATCTTCTTAAGATAGGCAAATGTGTCGTGCATGCTCACTTGTTTGGTCTTGGTCACAATAGTATGTACTGCTGACATCACCGTCTTAGGACTGAAATGTTTCAGCACCACGGATAGTGATTTTTGTTGTGTGTAGGGGTTGTTGAAACAGAGGCCATGCATGGTTAAATCAATATTTAATTTTATGATTGATTATAGCCTACCATTTAGTAAGTTACGTTACTGTAAGTAAACTGTAAACTGTGCATTTGTTATATAGCAGTGCGCGCTATAAAGTAACGTGCCTTGTTGCTACCCAGCTGCGTCTCGATCAACAATAAATAATTTTCTGATAAGGAAAAAACCTGCATTTTTGTGTGAACTGTCCACATGTTGGTGTTCAAGTTTGCTGTCTTTTGTAGTGTAAAATGTCAGAGACCTTGTTGGTCCGGTTATAAACAAACTCTGGTACTTCAAACCAACCCAAATATAGGAAGTGAACCAAAAGAACTGTGCATTTTGGACACTTAGCAGTAGCAGGCGTGAAACAAGTATCATGGACAGACGTGGTCCAATGAAGAGGTGAAAGCCCTAATCTAAATAGTCAGACGATCACATAACACAGTTGCTTGTGGGAATGCACAAAAAGTGCTCAAATTATTTAGCGACAGAATGATGGCAATGGGGTTCAATCGGTTTATCTGAATAACGCCTGTTTGTAAATTTTACATGACTGCGTGACATTTGTTTACAATGTTTGGTGTGCTTGACAACATGTGTGAAAGGCGAACTATTGTTGTGACAAACACCAACAGTCCAACACCCCACCAAAATAAATGAGCATTATAAATACAAACTGTAACTTAATGTTTTTGAAGATAGTATTGCCAACTAACTTGTTGCCATTAGCCTACTCTAGTCTTGACTGGAGGTTTTGGAAGATTTCCTGTATTTTGACTAATGTAGCATGAATCTTGCTCATAGAATGTTATGAGGATGAGGAAATATATTTAATAATGAATTATATGCCAATATTAAATACATGTGATGCTTTGAAGACACACAAATTACATTGCCAATGAATATTAGGTTAGAAAATACTAAATTAGATTTGTATGTGATTTAATGTGACAATTTATACGATTTAATGTGACTTCTGGTATAAACTCCCCACTTCTGGTCTTCTATCCTAATACAGATACAGATAGTTTTGTTGTTTTGTTGGTTGAACAGATAATGACATCTCTGCACACCCCTACACTGAATGTATTTAACACCTTGGTCGCCAAAAACGCCTTACCACGTCATTCCCCGCCATGCTCATTCTGCCAAAGACGCCGTACCACGTCATTGAGATCAATATTTCAAAAATCTGTGATCGCAATCATATTTCTCCCCCGGAGACTTGAGATCTACTGTTGATCCCCTCTCAACTCTCCAACGGTTCAAGAGCGCCATCTGGTGGCCGATCGGCGGATCGCTCAAACCGGAAATCGGAAACGGAAGCTGGTGCTCATTTCAATTCGGTCCGATCACTCGCTAATAGTCCCGGGACTCAAGCTAGACACAATGGATAGCAATCCGTTACCAATAACTCGTTAAACAACATGATTTGGACATATATACTATTATACAACCTGGAGATGGATCGCATATTTCAACATCCCATAATAGGAATATTTCTGCTCCACACTCATCGCCCAATGCTACGAGGAAGCTACGGTAAGTTTCAGCGTTATTTTTTAACGTGTTCGATACAAACTGCTCTAATGATCATATCACCCACACTAGATGAATCATCTAACGTTGGCCACGGAATTATAAACGACCCCCCCCCCCATCCGGTCAACATCAGATGATAAGTAGTAACTTCTAGAAGCACGTCCATTTGAAATTTTTTATCTTGCGCAGATCGCTATCAAACTGTATTTGATCATCAATATAATGCATTTAGGGCTATAAATCACGTTCTGGAGAATGCTGCAGAAAACGATAAAAAACATACTTATACTTTAGACCGTATTTTAGTATGAATATGTGAATGAAAAAGTATAACGTTGCTACACCCTGAACAATAGATACTTGACGTTGAATGGGCCATAGTAATGTCAATTTAGCAATACAATTTAAAAAGTTATAGCCCTGCAAAGAAGGGGAACTTCTCCATAGACAAATAGAGCTGGCGTGGGATGGTTTATTATGAATATAAGCCTGGCGACCAAAGTGTTTTAAAGGTGCTTTCTAAAAGAGTTTTGGTAGCACTTTATAATAACACCCTGTTATAATACATTCATAAGGTATTTGTAGATAATGAACTAATCATGAACAAACCATTTATATACATTCATAAATGATTATTAAATCATTTATAACTATATTTGTATACCATTTACAAAGTATTTATAACGCATTAGTGGATAATGAACTAATCATGAACAAACCATTTATATACATTCATAAATTATGATTAAATCATTTATAACTATATTTGTATAACATTTACAGATTAGTTCTACATTATTTATAACTCATTATCAACATTGTTTGTACTTGATTTGTTCATCATTAAATAATGTTGTTTAATGTGTAGTAACACATTTGTATAGATGTGGATGGAAAAATGGATATGAAAAAACGACTATAGTGTATCTCCATTTATTTTTCATGTTCAACAAATGATTTGTTAAGACATTCATAAAACATCTATAAATCATTTGCAGATGCTATCGTGGGGGCCAATCTAAAGTGAAGCCTATTCATCATTAACAAGTGTCTAATACAGTTAATTATTTGTTTACTTTTTCATCACATGTTACAAATGTTGTAGGCAGCTTTCAGATACACCCTTCTTTGTGACATCAAACAGTGACAGAATTAGGACTAAAGATAAATGCAATTTTATTAACATATAAAATACATGTGCATGACATATAGTGTAACATCGGGGGGCACTAGGACCCAGGAGTACCCTGGCCAGGTATTGAAGAGTATCTAGAGAGGAAGTCTCATGCGAGCGAGCCTGACGTCACGTGTGTTGCCGTCTGTTTGAATGGAAGCACAAGTTATCCGTGCTGCGTCTATACTTTCGCTTTTAATAAGGTATGAGCAGGTTAAACACCTTTTTTTGTTGGTAAATCTATTCCATCATTTCCGACCTACAAACAACTCTTATATGTTGTGTGCTCAGTATGTATGTGATGACGACATGACCAGTGATGATTACTGATTACTCCTTTAAAAAGTAATCTTAGTTACTTTACTGATTACTTGATTATCAGAGTAACTTAGTTACTTTGAAAGTAACTAGGTTACGAAGTCGTCCCCCCTGCTGCTGCCACAACATAAGAATGACAAAAAAGAAATTAGTAAAATGTACTCAGTTTGAGTAAAATGTACTAATAGGGCAGGTAGGCCTATCTATAGATCTATAGATTTCACAAAAGATAAATGGTCAATAACACCACATGTAGCCTACCTTTGAGGCCTGCCCTATTCAGATATGGTTCTAATGTTCCTAGTGAAACAGGGGAGAGGGGTGAGTAAACCAGTGATTATATCTCAGTAACAGAATCTTCTCAAACCTCTTGTCAGAAAGTCTGTTCCTTCTAGGCGTGAGCACCAACCCTCCCAGACTAAAAAGACGCTCCACAGGAGCACTCGATGGGGTTGGAGTGTTATACTTCAAGAAAATGTTCTTTATGTTTGAAGGTCTATCCAGTATCTGAAGCTCATGCTCTTAAAAAACAGTCTATTAAACGGTACTGCTCCTCCTATGCTATTATTATTATTATTTATTATTGTGTGCTACTGACAACCTACATACTGCAGTATGGTGTTCCATGTTCATGAATAGTGCAATGCAAAAGATGTTTAACTCAAAGGTGGAACATACCTGCACTATGGCATCTGGAAGGCCTGCAGTCGTGTCCTGCAGGGTGTCCTTCAGAGCGAGGGTCTTCTGCATCAGCACTTCAAGTGTGGGTAGTAAAGTTTAAATCCAGTAAAGAAATCCAGCTTTTGCTGTTTGGCTGGTGCACCTCCGAGTCCTGTAGAAGTCGATGCTTCGGCTTCGGTATTTTTTCTATCCGGTTGGTCGTGCTGTGCTGTCATTCCAGATGCGGTAGACAGTATTTTGTTTCCTCCGCATAGGGAACACCGGCTTAGCTGACACAAACGTTAAGTAGACTAGTGACTGAACTTCCAGTGCAAGAAAGCGTTACCAGCGTGAGCGTCTCCCTGCTAGCTCGCTATGTTTAGGTCAGCCTGATAATAACAATAATAGCCACCAGCATGGGCCAACACGTGAGGTTGCGTGCTGTGACGTCACTCCCAATACTAGGAAAACAGCTCCAAACGTATTTTTGACTGTCGAAAACGAAAGAAAATACTGCATTCCGCCTGCATTATGATGAGATAGTAACGAAATAGTAACGCACAGCCACTTGGACAAGTAACTGCAATCAGATTACTGGCTTGTAAAGATTAACGCGTTAGATTACTATTTTCGGGGAAAAGTAATCAGATTACAGTAACGCGTTACTTAGTAACGCGTTAGTGGCATCACTGGACACAGGGGTGTAGCTCCAGATTCTGGGCCCATGAAATAATGTATTTGTAGGCCCCCAGTGTATGCGAGCGCGCGTAAGCGCGCAAGCGAATTTTTTTTGGCCATTTTTTTATTGATGAAAACGCATAATATGGTTTTTACCTATACATTCGGATCAGCAGTTCAGCACCTGCACTGTTGGTGGGTGAGCCTAGTAAAGGATGTCGCATTGCGTTCATCTTCAATGAATGGACCAATGCAATAGTCTACCAAAGCCCCCCCTCTCTCTCTATATATCTCACACACACACACACACACACACACACACACACACACACACACACACACACACACACACACACACACACACACACACACACACACACACACACACACACACACACACACACACACACACACACACACACACACACACACACACACACACACACACACACACACACACACTTCAGAAACAAAAATAGTATCAATGAGAGCATCAATAATACACATGAGTGATGTCTAGTAAAAAAAAAAAAAAAAAAAAAATTTGGGGCCCCCCCTCAGTGCTGGGCCCTTGGAATCATCCTAAGCTACCCCCCCCCAGCTACGCCCCTGACTGGACACGACACACAAGAGTAATAATTATTTGTGTCGTGTCATCATCACTGAGCACACTGAGCACACAAATGTAACGTTAGCGGCCACCACATCTACACGAACGTCTACACAACATATAAGAGTTGTTTGTAGGTCGGGAATGATGGAATAGATTTACCAACAAAAAAAGGTGTTTAACCTGCTCACTATAACACTTCCGGTTGGGGGATTTCAAAATAAAAGAGCGACGTCTAAAAGCACCGGAAATACGTTTATTTTGTACATTATCTAACGATAGTGCGCGTGTGCAAAGTTGAATCAGAAGCGTGTGGTCATGAAAACGCTGAGCTGGACTAAAATGCAACTATTTTTGGGGAAAGGAGGCTTAGGACTGTTTGTGGTGAGTCCAGTCCCTGTAGAGTCAGGTTCACGCAGGCCACCTACCCTCCTGACTCTGGACCATCTCCCCTAACCAGTCCCTGTAGAGTCAGGTTCACGCAGGCCACCTACCCTCCTGACTCTGGACCGTCTCCCCTAACCAGTCCCTGTAGAGTCAGGTTCACGCAGGCCACCTACCCTCCTGAAGCTGGACAGTCTCCCCTAATCAGTCCCTGTAGAGTCAGGTTCACGCAGGCCACCTACCCTCCTGACTCTGGACCGTCTCCCCTAACCAGTCCCTGTAGAGTCAGGTTCACGCAGGCCACCTACCCTCCTGACGCTGGACCGTCTCCTCTAACCAGTCCCTGTAGAGTCAGGTTCACGCAGGCCACCTACCCTCCTGACTCTGGACCGTCTCCCCTAACCAGTCCCTGTAGAGTCAGGTTCACGCAGGCCACCTACCCTCCTGACTCTGGACCGTCTCCCCTAACCAGTCCCTGTAGAGTCAGGTTCACGCAGGCCACCTACCCTCCTGACGCTGGACCGTCTCCCCTAACCAGTCCCTGTAGAGTCAGGTTCACGCAGGCCACCTACCCTCCTGACGCTGGACCGTCTCCCCTAACCAGTCCCTGTAGAGTCAGGTTCACGCAGGCCACCTACCCTCCTGAAGCTGGACAGTCTCCCCTAACCAGTCCCTGTAGAGTCAGGTTCACGCAGGCCACCTACCCTCCTGACTCTGGACCGTCTCCCCTAACTCACCGGCAGCACTAATAGAACGTCACCCTCCCCCCACAAGAGTGAGTTTGCAGGATGCAGTCAGACATGGCTCCTCAGCGACAACTGAAACTATTCTTGCCTCTGCTTTTTAAGTCTCATGCAGTCATTTGTGATTGTGCAACAATTTTCTGCCAAGTGGTGTTCCTGAGGTCACATGGGAAAACTAAGACCACCACTGTGTTCCTCGTCAAAAACGACACAATGTACAAAACCACCTGCCAATCAGAGGCTGGGAAATATTTTCTTTTATAAAAGAAGATAAATCAGCTAAAAGCTGCTGGTGCCTCTGGGAGTCTGTGGAAAACCTTTGCTGCATGTGCATGGGCTTGAAAAGTGATGCAGAGCTTCCTCTATTTCTGCTGGGCAGGTAAACTCACTCTTGCTAATTTCGCCGAAGTTGCCTACTGCAGCTTTAACTCTCGATATCTGCAAACCATGAATTTGTCAAAAACGTTTGGATTATGTGTGTGACTGTGTAAAATAAATAAGCATTGTTTTTCTTTGATGAAGAGCCCCTTTTAGTTTTGATACACTAATGAGCTATATTTAATAGAAGTAGCCTACTAGCAGCGCCAGACCAGAACATTTTATCCACCCTGGAAAGTTACCCTGAAAGTCTGTATCCTTATACATGTAACATAAACATCCTGACCTATAAAACAGTCATGCCAGGGAGCAGGGTTGTGGATTCAGCTTGAAAACAACTTGGCAGATACTACAACTCCAAGGTCCTTTTGTACCTCATTTGAAGCCAGGTAACACACACACACACACACACACACACACACACACACACACACACACACACACACACACACACACACACACACACACACACACACACACACACACACACACACACACACACACACACACACACACACACACACACACACACACACACACACACACACACACACACACACACACACACACACACACACACACACACACACACACACACACACACACACACACACACACACACACACAAACACACTCCAAGGTCTCGTGGAGCCTCATCCACAGCCTGCCGTGCCAATGCACCCACACACCCTTGCGTCGACAGCAGTAGTGACAGCAGATACACACAAACCCCAACATACCAACAAGGGATGAGAGATGACTGGGTAAATGCCGCTACAGCCACAGCAAGACGAGGAGAAGGAGGAAGGGAAAACCAGGTGGATGCGTTTTGATAAACAGCACTCCTCTTGCACTCAATGTCATTTACTGAGGTTTTGCAGATAATCACGAGAGGAGATAGAGAACAGAGGATTGTAATTATCACCTCGGGTCATCTCTCAGCCCCAGCCCAGCCTCTCTCTGTATCAGCACAAATGTCAGGGGAGGCGGCGTGCGGCGACAGGTCCCCCTGATTAAACAGCAGGCAGAATTCCATCTGATGTGGTGCGTCTGCCGCAATGAGGACACATTTCACCACACTCCCCCCCTGTACAGTAGCTCACCCCACATACCTTTGTGATTGGGCCCTCGGTGGAGCTTTAAATACCTCGCTGGGTAGAAGACCTGTGCTCTGAATCAACTTGATTTATGGTCAGATGACACCTGCTAGATAGCTCTTCATACACTCCTCATCTTATTATGCTATTAGAGCCATGTTTGGTAGATGACTATGAAACAGAGCAGAGCACACACACCGAGCCCCTTAGCCCACTCTGTTTGCTATATTTTATTGTTGGATGACAGCCTGCATTTTGACTTCTTAAAGAACACTTTAACATTTAAGAAATACACGTATTTTACATCTTCCCCAGAGCCAGATGAGAAGATTCATATCGGTTTCATCTCTGCGCCAGTCATGGAGTTGTTGAAGGTTTTGACAGAGCATAGGCTAGCTGCTCCCTTCTGCTTCCAGTCATTGTGCTAAGCTAGGCTCCTGGACCACTCTCTCTGGGGATAGTGGACACACAGACATGAAATTGATAGCAATCTTCTTGTCTGACTCTGGGGAAAATGGTAAATAAAATAAGTGTGTATTTCCCAGAATGGAATGGTTGGACTTTTCCTTTAAGGCGGATACCAGATAAACAATAAGCCTGGGACATGTTCAGACTAATCCTCAACATTAAAACAAATTCTAAAAAAGCTTTAATAAAAGGCTAGTTGATAATGGAACAATAAAAAACAAGTGTGGATATTTGTCATTGTGCGCATGTATGTGTGTATGTGTATGTGTATGCATATAGTGCTGACACTGTTGGTTGACCTACTTGCGTGCAACACCTCAGTTTCACTTCTTGTAAATACGTCATCTATCTATGTTTTGCACCTACAAGGAACAGATGAGTCAATGTGGTCACTTTGAAACTTTACATCCGCACAAATTGGGTCAAAACAAACTTTCGAGTTTATCTTTAGAGCAGGGCGATAGACCACCAGCCCTGATTCCAAAGTCTAAGCATAACCAACTTCGAAAGAGGGCCTAAGCCTAACCAGTTTGAAACAAGGCGGACATTGTTACGACCCTGGCTCAAAGGGAAGCAACATTAGTGCACACAGACATCAATGGTCTGTGTTTAAACCAAAAGACTATTCTAAATATGATAACTAGCACAAACTAAAGAACAAAGTGGTGGAAGGGGAAGAGAGACTGTTTCAACAATCTCTTCTAGCAACAGTCACCCTGCATGTGTGTGTGGGGAAGTGCCTTTAAGCCTGCAGGCAGGTGTCCAATTAGCAGCAATCAGCTAATTAGCAGCAGTCAGCTGCAGCCTTCTTCTTCTTTCGTGTAACGTCAGAGGTCCAACTCTGTATCTTGTAGCCATGCCCTTAACTCTGGTCCCACATCAAAGAGGCTGGCTTCCGAGGGTGGTTTGTATAGGGGGCAGATGGTCAGGATGTGGTCAACAGTCTGCTCAGGGTCTCCACACTCACATGCAGCGCTGTCTGCCAGGCCCCACTTCTTTAATGCAGCCCAAGACACAGCCCAAGACACAGGACTAACATGGTACATAACAGACATTAATACATCGCTGATAACAAACTATCACTACACATGGGCAAAACAGAGTCCATTCTCTTCGGTTCAAATAACAAACTCAGCAAGACCGACGGCTTCTCAGTTACAGTGGGTGACAATATTGTCACAAGGAAAGAAGATATTACCTACCTGGGTTCCATCCTAGAGGCAAATATTTCCTGTGACAAAATGGCATCCAATGTAATAAAAAAATTCAACCAACAAACTCGATTCTTGTACCGGATCTCCTCACTGGTAAACAAGAATACCCTGAAGACTCTGGCAGGAGCACTCATTCAAGGGTACTACGACTATGCTTGCACCTCATGGTACCAAAGCACCTCAAAGGCGCTAAAAACAAAATTACAAACATCTCAAAACAAACTGGTCAGACTACTGCTTGACCTTACTCCTAGAACGCACCTCACCCCTGCCCACTTTGACAACCTAGGATGGCTTAGAGTAGACGACAGAGTACAGCAACTTGCAATGGGCCTGGTCTACAAGATACACTACACGACCAAGGTACCCATGTACATGTCAAAATACTTCCCAAAGGTCAGTGAATACCACGATCACAACACCAGAGGGAGCTCCACAAATCATGTTAAACCCAGATTCGGCTCAAACAAGGGACTAAACACGTTTCGCAATTATGCCACATCAATGTGGAACGCCCTACCCAAAGCTGTAAAGGAATGTGAATCACTACCCACTTTCAAAAACACTCTCAAAAAACACCTACGGGAGACTGCAATTCGAAACTGGCCCCTGTAAATGTCCTAACACAACCCCCTCCAATGTACAGTAAATTACCAAGTATGGTCTTGTCAATATACCAATGTACAGTTTTGCTTGTACAGTGGTACAGTGCCCCCCACCCACCCCTCCTACCCAACCTCCCCCCACTCCTATTCAACCCCCCCCCCACCCAACCACCTCCAACGTACAGTCCCCCCCACCCCCCCCACCTACCTAACCTCCTCCAATGTACAGTTTCTACGTCAAATGTATATACTTTTTTCTGGACTCTTTTCGTATCACAAACAGTACTGTATTTGCAAATCTGGTATGTCATAAATGTATAGATGTAGCAGTACTGTCTATCTGTATGTCATGTATGTCATATATGTTACGATGAATTGAAAATGGGGGACCCTGATGTAAACAAGACAAAAGTCTTTCTCTGGTCTGCATCCCCTTAACAATTGTATGTATTGAGCTGTACTGTACTGTACCCATTCTGCAATCTGTTAATAAAGTTTTCATTCATTCATTCATTCATTGTCAATAAATCAATCAATCAATTCAATAACCCACGCTCCTGTTAAGCCTTAAGGTCCCCCCCTGCTTTTCTTTATCATAAATCGATCAATAGAGACCGTATTAGATCCCCAATTATCATATCATGGGGTATCATTGGAAAGCCACACTCATTGGCTACAACCCTGTGCAAAGATTTTCGAGATCGCCAAATGATTGACGGAGCTAGAGCCCCGGGAGTCGGGGGTGGTAATGTGTACCTTTGCGTACTTTGGGGCACGCCTCACATATCGGCATGCAACTCGAGAACCGCTGAACGGATTTCGTCACCTGAAAGGGCAATCGACAGGCAACAAATAGGGCTTTAATTCCATCTATATATTGTATTAAAAGAAATGCACACCCGAGCCACTAAAGGTCGGCAAAGAAACGTCCACATGTGGGCCCTTGGATGTTAAGAGGTTAATGTTTAAAAAAAAAATTGTAGCCAAGAGTAAAGACCATAACCCTATCAAAAACAGTAGTCAAAGTGTATATTTTCATTTTTACCGATGTTTTATATGATTTATCGGAAATACGAATTTATTGGAAAATGCTCATTATCATAAAAACCGCAAGGAAATGACTAAATCCAGATTCAACCCTGCCATTGGAAAGAGGAGCATTTTCCCTATCCATAGATGTATGATTTGGCCATAATAAGGTCAAGGTCAAGTTCAAGGTCAAATATGAATTTATAATTCAAATCGATTATCATTAATTACTCTATCTACAAATCCTTCTGTTTAACACATTCTGCGCCAATACCGTTGTACAACGTGTTTCAAGTTCATGCGAATTCTGCCAAACCACGGCGTACGACGTTATTGAGATCATATTTCATTTTTTCGCCATGTTATTCATAATTCCCTCACGGAGCCTCGTCTGATGCAGTGGGAGCATGCACAACTCTGCAATGCTTCAATACTGCCCCCTGGTGGATGATCGGCGAGTTGCCAAACCGGAAATGGACGAGTCGATCTTGGTGCGTCTTGGAAATACGTCCGGCACTCGCATATTGTCGCGGGACTCAAGACACACACCGTGTATATGGATCGCTGCCATAACTCAATAATCGACATGATTTGGGCTGTTATTATTATTATACAAACCGGAAATGGAACGACTCGATCGCCGTCAAATAAGTAGGATATTTTTGCTCCAGTCTCACTGGCCAATGGTAAGAGGACACTGACGTCATTTTCAGCACGTTTGTTTATTATTATCCATGCAAACTGCTCCGATCAATATATCACCCATACTACATAAAGCATTTACCGACGATCACGGAATTATAAACGACCCCCCCCCCCCCCCCCGTTCACCCGCGCATGATCAGTCATAACGTTTAGGATCATGTAGACCCCTGTGCCTCAAATAGATTCGCTATCAGCTCTATCTTCAATCTTTCAAAATGTTCAGTTGCTATCGCTATCAGCTCTATCTTTAATCTTTCAAAATGTTCAGTTGCTATTGCATGCACTCATCTGTGTTTCACTACACACTTGAGTGCATGCTTACCAACTGTTTGTCTGCAACACTACTATCACCGACATCTAAGAAGGGAGATCCCCCCTTGAATGGCCCATCTAAGGTTTCTCTCCTCCACACTGCCTGTGGAGCATTTTTCCCTATTGTTAGGTTTTAGTGAGTTTTTCCTTACCTTCGCGTGGGGTATGTCTGGGAGTGCTTGCATTCTTTCATTTATTTGCATTTATTTTAAATTTGTTGGACCTTATGGTGTTCTTGTTCTGTTCTTGACTTATTGTTATGTTTTCTTCTTGACTTGTTTAAAGAAGACATGTACGGCCCATGGGGACATTAACGTGTGTTGTCGGGGCCTTATAAATCAATTTGATTTGATTTGATTTATGTACAGTTGAAAATTTTAATATAGCGTGTATCGCCAACAAACGGCATTTGATAATCTATATATGCGTTTATGCCTATATCTCACATTCTAGGAATTACTGCAGAAAACGATAAAAACATATTTATATTCTAGACGGTATTTTCGTATGAACCGATGAATGAAAAAGTAAAACGTTCCTACATCCTGAACGATATAATCGATGTTGAATGGGCCATAGTAATGTCAATTTAGCAATACAATTTAAAAAGTTATAGCCCTGCAAAGAAGGTAAACATCTCCATAGGCTTAGACTAGTGGCAGTGATCAAACATTGATGGATATAAGCGTGGCAGGGAACATCTTCCCGCGGTTCATTTGCTTAGATTTGTTTTTACACATGATCTCAATAAGGTGGTGAATGAGCTCAGTGAGCATTTTCTCGTCCCCCGCAGATTTAACATGATCAAAGATGCAAAAATCATAAATTAATATTCTCCTTTTCTTCATTACAATTTACTCAGCCTAGTAACAGACACAATATTTCTGACACTGGAAATACATACCCCCAGGTCCCTAGATGTTCCTAGATACCAAGAACATGCAAATTGACCTTGCAGAAGTGGAGCAATCTTCCATTTACTTAGGCATGCACCTTTAGGCGAAAACGGTCTACAGATTAACAGGTTAAAACAGCGCACCTCCCAGCTGCTTCTATAGAAAGTAGGTTAAATTTTTTTTTATATGTTTCTATAGGAGGCAACTTCTATTTTTTAACCTACTTTCTATAGAAGCATCTAATAATGAAGTTCTTAACAGTTCTTAACCAATTCGAAACAAGGCGGACATTAATAACATTTTCAATCAATCAATTCAATAACCCACGCTGACGCTCACTTAAAACAGCGCACCTCCCAGCTGCTTCTATAGAAAGTAGGTTAAATCTTTTTTTTCTCCTATAGGGAGGCAACTTCTCTTTCTTTTCTTTTTTTTACCTACTTTCTATAGAAGCATCTAAGAATGAAGTTCTTAACAGTTCTTAACCAGTTCGAAACAAGGCGGACATTAATACATTTTTCAATCAATCAATCAAACCAATAACACACAATCACTTCATTCTTGCCTTGAAACAGCGCACCTCCGAGCTGCTTCCACACGGAGGCAACTTCTCTTCTTTTTTTTTGGAACTACTTTTTCTGGAGATGGGTTTGTCAATAAATCTTCAATTAATGCGTGTTTATTGTATAGCAATACGGTTGGATGAATTTGGCCATGGTATAAAAGCATTACATCACACAACAGAGTGTGTTATAGAAATTAGATCATGCCTATGGGGGTCTAATGACTAACTAACAACCACCCATAGGCGTGGTCTAATTTCTATAACCCACTTTGTCTCGTGATGTAATGCTTAAATGCCACCCATTTTAAGAATTCCCACTATGTGCCCCAGGACAGTTCTGTCAGTAATTGTGAGCATGCACCACTCTCTCCTTAAAGGTCCCTTCCACTCAAAAACAAGCACAGAAAACAAAGTTCTCCACATAATTCAATAACGCCATTCATCTCCTAATTTCAATACGTTAATTAACAACTAGATTAGTCACATATTACAAACTTGTTACTTAACCTCTTCCACCCGGAGCCTATTTTCTGAAAATCCGCCTAAAATAAATGGAAAAGTAAATGGAATATTGCTCCACTTCTACAAGGTCCATTTGCATATTCTTGGTATCTAGGGACATCTATGGACCTTAGTGAATGTATTCCCAGTGTCAGAAATATTGTGTTTATTACTAGGCTTGCTTAAATTGTGATGAAACAAAGGAGAATATGAATTATGATTTGTCTTTGCATCTTTGACAGTGAATAACACCATGCTAATAATGACCAAACATTAAAAACTGCCACTGATCTCGTTCAGTACCTTCTTGAGATCATGTGTACAGAAAATCTAAGGAAATGAATAAAGGGAAGATGATTAAACAGAAGGTTCTGTAGATACAGTACTGAATTCTCCCATCCGGACCAATGCAATTTGAAATATTATTATAGAATATAGAATAGCAGGCCTATAAATTACCTTATTATAGCCAATTCGCACATTTATATATATATACACATATATTATCTTTCAAATGCCCGAGTTCAATTTGGATTTAGTATCACCAGGCGTGCATAAGAACAGATAAATACAGTAGCTTTTTTATTTTGATTAGGGTGCAACCGTTTTTAAACAAATTTCAGATCTAATTGTTGCTACATGCTAACAATAGGGAAGAGAAACTAACTATGTTTCAATATTTGTCATAAACGTTACCTTTTGTGGTAGAATTATCCCGAATAATAGCAGTTATTGAAATAATTCATACAGTACTATGAACCTTGAACCCAATAGAATCTTCCCGGAAGTGTAGTTTTGAAAAATGTCAACGCAGAACCAGACCTGTGGAAGTCCGCTACAAAATGGCCACAAAAAACCTACAATTCCCATTCCCCCAGTTTTACAAAATGGTCGCCTCTTGCGAAATATACAGACCAAAAATAATGTATTGATGATAATATACATTCTAAATGCTGTTGTGACATGTTCATGTTTATACTTGAATACGTTTGAAATTAAAATAGCTAGTTTTATAGAACAGTCTAGAAATATTGATTTATGACCATTATGTCACCCTCCCCCCACTCTCTTAGGTATTCACATCCACTTTACACTGGATGAAAGCAGCACACAAAAAGTGTAAATCAGGATTCTCAAATAGGTGTTGGGAAGGGAAACCATGGAAATGTACAGAAAGGTATTTAATACAGTACTCATTTCTCACAGTGTTGTAGGCTTACATACAACAGCACAAAGCCTTAAATCTACTGTATACAAAAACACAAAGCCTTAAATCTACTGTATATAAAAAACACAAAGCCTTAAATCTACTGTATACAAAAACACAAAGCCTCAAATCTACTGTATATAAAAAACACAAAGCCTTAAATCTACTATACATGCAAACCACTTGCATGGCAACACATTTTGAGTTGCACTTTTTCAAATAGTGCAACTCGAAACACATGGATATGCAAGTGTCTGCATGCAGATTTAAGGCGTTGTGTTTTTGTATAAGCCTACAATGCAAATCTTAAAACTGTTACACTTACTGTAAGACACTTTTATAGACATTGCCGTGCCCCCCCCTCCCCGCCCCAGTAGCAAGCTACTGCGACTTTGCTGTCTGGGGACCAGTCCAAGATTGATTGATTGATTGATTGAATGAAAATTGTATGCCCCCCTAACGACTTTGCAGAGTTGTAATCGTAAGCATGAAATGTTTGCATCAAGTTCAAGGCCATATCATTATTAATTTTTTATATAAAAAAAAATCTTTTCAGGAACAGCCTAACAGCACTAACCTCAATATATCTGTAAAAGATTACAACTATTTCCGAATTTTAACCACTTATATTCCTGTTTGTTTGATAGTAAATCCCTTTTTATGACAAAAAAAATGCAGACATCTGCATTTAGTTCACATTTATACACGTTTTCAACGCCAGAGTTCAGCGTCGAAAACATGCACAGAGTCCGTGTGAAAAAGAATATGTATTCATATTTACAAATGAATGACTAATTCGGTCAGAAATAGCGTAACTAATAACGTTAGTAAGCACTGCTTTTTGGCTATTATACTCGCGGGGATACAGTAAATGAACCCCCCGATACATTCTGGAAAGCTCATCGCTGATTGTGGAAGAGCCAGCCTACTTCCGCACTCCTGCACTCTGCTCGTCAGAGCGAAGCCGCGCGAGGGAGCTTCCACCCCGGCACCAGGGCTGAGAGATGTGCCGATGAGTCTAGGTAGTCGAATCTGATGGTGCTTTGACGGCCTACACCAGCCATAGTGCAACTGCGCCACCGTGTGTCATAAACGGTAAAGGACATACTGACAGAGCAACAGGCTCCCGGTGGTACGAAAATAGCGTTTATTTGATAATTACAGCGACAATTGAATGAATGAGTGCAGATAAAAAATCAGCGTTTTAACATTGGAGTCTATGGGAAGAAAAAAAACACCAAGGTTTTTGCCAGGCTAAAGTGTATAACTATTCTTTTAGAGCAGCAACAGCAGTCTGTTTGTATTTACTAGGGTATTCTACAACCTTCTAGAATATAATGCACCATTACAACGAAGGCCTGCAACTTTAACATTAACATCCGGTGTGTATAAGCATATGATCAATTGACTGAAGTTTAATCAGGCCTTAATAAGGCTTTAATAAGGCTTTAAAAAAAATCAGCCACATCTAAATGTATGAGCACAACAAGGTTATTCTAATATTTTAAATAATCACTCCACTGATTTAGAGATTGGCACAATGTAGCTCTAAAAGTCTCTGTTTTTCTCTTTTATCTCTGTATTCAATTTTATTTTAGTGGTTTTTCCATGATATTTTAGCTCTCACTCCCTTTTTTTTATCTTTCATTGTTCTTTTCTATTTTTCTTCATTTTAAGGTGTTAGTGTTTGTCTCCAATCTTTTCCTTTTTCTGATGTTTCCTACATAAGTTAGTAGAAGGTTCAAATGAATATATCAATGAAGGTATTCTTTTTTTCATTTTTCATAATATTGTTAGTACATTAAGGGAAGGCGCAAGACCAAAAGCGACATTCTATTGAATTAGAATGAAAGTGTTAGATCCTATGGCAATTAGCATAGGAAGAGTAGGATTACAAAGCTCAGTTTGGGCAATCCGGTGGCCTAAGAGAGGGAGTCATACGCGGAGGATGTGTCTATGGAACACAGGCCTGTACGACTCTCTGGGGGAGGGGGGAAAAGGGGATTTTTATTTGTATATATATATGTTTTTAAGCTCGGCTCTCAACGGGACCTCAATAATTGGATGTACATCTATTGTAGCTTCGCACTCCAGAAGCATTACCAAAAACTACACAACAACATGTATAGATTATGGCTAGTTTGAATATAATGATATGGAACACTGGTGGGATAAATAAACAACACAAACGCAAAAGCGTGCTCACACTGATGAAAAAAGAACATGTGGACGTGGCTCTACTAAGCGAAACGCACATTTTAGAGAAAGACATAGATACGTTAGCGGACAACACATATCATAATATTAGTCACTCTTCTTTTGGTACGAGAACTCGAGGTGTAGCCATAGTCGTTAGACGTAAGTTGAATATTGAATTAAAGGGAGTATGGTCTGATGCAGATGGTCATATAACTATAGCTATGATTGTACACAAGAACAGGAAAATAGCGTTGGCAGCGGTATATGCCCCAAATTTGTACGAAGAGGGTTTCTTCACTACACTAACCAATGCAATGTTAGACCTTCCTGATTACTCATTTATAATAGGTGCGGATTTTAATGCCATTTGGAATCCAAGGATGGACAAATCTTACCTCGCCTTTTCCAGCGAACAAAAGAATTCATCAAATGCATTAAAGGATTGGTCGAAGATTACAGTTGTAAATGACTTATGGCGATCACTTAATCCCACGACCCGAAAGTACTCTTGTCGATCTGCGAGACATAACACATTATCCAAAATAGATTATGTCTTTGCATCCCCGAGACTATTTGATAACTATGAAGTGGAAATGATACCCAATGCACTATCAGATCACTGTTTTTTACTCCTAAAAGGAACATTTGGTATACTATCTTCCCGAGCCCCAAGATGGCGATTTAACTCGATGCTGCTTAATAACAAGGAATTCATTACACAACTCAATGAAGCTCTTATAGTATTCCTACGGGAGAATGCAAACTCGGTGCAAGACCCCAGAATAATATGGATGTCGGTAAAGGGAATGATCAAGGATTTCACTGATAGCTTTTCCTCCAAAATGCGCAAGAATCGATGCACAAAACTGTCTGAACTGGAAACGCTTTACTCAACGTTATTTAATTCTTTAAAATACAACAACTCAACTCGACTAGAAAATCAAGTTAATGTACTAAAAAAATAGATCAATGCCATATACAGACAACAATCGGAAATACAAATACGCAGCACAAGACAACAGCAGTACTCCCAAGGTTCTAAACCTAGTCACCTATTAGCCATGCGATTAAGAATTAATGCAAAATTTGCAGATATAACTACCATTAGAGCACAACAAGTACTTGAAACAGACCCTGAAAAAATAAACGATACATTCAAAGAATTCTACTCCGACTTATATAAATCAGAAACGACCTTCGATCAAAACAAAATGGACACATATCTTAATCAAATTATTCTCCCTAAACTTTCAGAGGATGACGCTAAACAGTTAGAAACACCGATCATACTAGAGGAACTCAAGAAGGCCATATCCGAAATGCAAAGTGGTAAGGCTCCCGGAAGAGACGGTATCCCACCAGAAATGTACCTTTCTTGTTGGGACATAATTGGACCCTTATTACTAAATATGATCTTATACTCAGTCAAGGAGGGGAACTTCCATAAAAACGACAATATTGCACTCATAACAGTCCTTCTCAAAAAAGACAAAGACCCCACCGAGTGCGGTAGTTACAGACCCTTAAGCCTCCTCGGAACCGATATCAAACTGTACTCTAAGGTATTAGCCATCAGATTACAAAAGCATATGACGTCTTTAGTTCATCCGGACCAAACTGGCTTCATAAGAGGCCGCCTGATCACTGATAACATAAGACGAATACTGCACGTACTAGATGCCAACAAGGACGACACCATACCTAAGGCGATGCTGTCCCTGGATGCAATGAAAGCTTTTGACAGGCTGGAATGGTCGTATCTATGGGCAGTATTAGAGAAGATGGGGTTAGGTAAAGGTTTCATTGATATGATTAAAGTAGTATACAAAGACCCATTGGCCATGATTACTACAGGTATAATCACCTCCGGAATATTTCCGGTATCACGCTCAGCTAGACTGGGTTGCCCTCTTAGTCCCGGACTATTCGATCTATCATTAGAACCTTTAGCACAATATATAAGACAATCCCAATCCATACAACCAATCGTAATCAAGGGCACACAACATAAAATTTGTTTATATGCGGACGACGTAATACTGTTCATGCAAAACCCCAACACCACACTGCCTCATCTGCTCAAGTTGATTGAGAACTTTGGTGATTTATCGGGATTCAAGATAAATTGGCCGAAGTCGGCTTTCCTTCCACTTAAAGGGGAACTCCAACATTTTGGGAAATTAGCTTATTTAACATCTTCCCTGGAGTTAGACAAGAAGATACATACCTTTTTTGTCTCTGTGCGTGCATTTTAGCTTTGGGAATAGACGCTCCGTTAGCATAGCTTAGCTTCATCACTGGAAGTGAGGCAGGACAGTAGCCTTACAGTGCCTTACAGTGTATTGCAAGGTCTGACATTGACCAAATTTGATATGCATGACCTTGGTGGGCTCTAGGTCAACTCCTGAAAAGGGGGTCAATGTCAGACCTTGCAATCAAAAGTTAGGGGGCGCACTGAAATTATGGCAAGGGTTATTAGCCCCCTAACTTTTGATTGCAAAGTCTGACATTGACCCCCTTTTCAGGAGTTGACCTAGAGCCCACCAAGGTCATGCATATCAAGTTTGGTCAATGTCAGACCTTGCAATACACTGTAAGGCACTGTAAGGCTACTGTCCTGCCTCACTTCCAGTGATGAAGCTAAGCTATGCTAACGGAGCGTCTATTCCCAAAGCTAAAATGCACGCACAGAGACAAAAAAGGTATGTTTCTTCTTGTCTAACTCCAGGGAAGATGTTAAATAAGCTAATTTCCCAAAATGTTGGAGTTCCCCTTTAACACCCCTGCAAAAAAAGATATAACCCTCCCAGGAGAGATACCTATGGTAAAACATTTTAGATGCTTGGGAGTGGAAATATTCCCCACCATAAGACAAACGGTGAAGCACAATTACACAATAATCCAAAGCAAAATCAAAGACGACCTTGATAGGTGGGCAAAACTTAAAAACTCAGTACAGGCACGGTCCAGACGCCTGCGCAATAGAGCAGACGATGCACGTGCTCCAGGACTATTGAACTTGGGGGAGCAAGGATATGATCTTGCTCCACCACTTTTTGATCATATGAAAAATATGATATACCCCCCCCCAATATATAAATCTAAGCATAACTACGTAATTTCAATCAAATTAATAATACGCAATGACACTTAATAACACGTTTTTAAGTTTCCAAAGATTGCGACCCCCCCCCCTGCTCCCCCATATGGTTTGATCCAGTGCCTCTCCCACCCCCAGCAGAGCAGACGGCGCACGGCGCTGGCTGCAGGTAGGCTGAGTGTAAATAAAGGCCACAGAAGTGTGTCATTTGGTGGCAGGCAGGATTTTCCAGTAAGTTGTTTATGATTGTTAAGATTATTTATGTTAGACATGTCTTCTATTGAGTGGTAGAAGTTCTACCACGCAATACAATAAAAGTGTTTCACGTCCCGAAATGCCATCTGGTCATACCAAACAATAATAATAATAATAATAATAACAAAGTTTCCCTCTGGTTGGCGTTAGCTTTAGTGCTAGCCGCTAGGTAACGTTGTCATATATCTAGATATGTGGTGTCGTCAGCTGGATAACGTTGACTTCGTTTGCAAATTTTAACGTTCGAAGCAGGGCCAGATTAACGACGGCCGCGGCCCGTGGGCCTTTAGTGATGAGGGCCCCCCAAAAAAAATATTTTTTTTTTACTTTTTTTTTTTTAATTTTTTTATAATAATAATAATGCAATAAGGGGACCCTGATGTAAACAAAACAAAAGTCTTTCTCTGGTCTGCATCCCCTTAACAATTGTGTGTATTGAGCCGTACTATATTGTACCCATTCTGCAATATGTTAATAACATTTTTAATCAATCAATAACAGATTGCAGAATGGGTACAGTACAGTACAGCTCAATACACACAATTGTTAAGGGGATGCAGACCAGAGAAAGACTTTCGTCTTGTTTACATCAGGGTTCCCCATTTTCAATTCATAATGAATTGTAAGTAAGGGTGCAATAGAAATGTTTCATAATGATGTTCAGTGTATTCATAAGTGTATTGCTCTCCTTAATGTAGAATGATATGGTGACTGTGCAGACTCAGGGAGGAGGCAGAGAAGGAGAGAAAGAGACCCAAGAGTTACAGGTAATGGAAATATCAGACAGCTTAAAGTGTAGGATAACATAACAAATTAAGACACAAAATAGGCTATATTTACAGCAGACCCTGTTATTGTTCCTTGTTGGTATTTTTTCTCTCTTTCTTATTAAAAACTTGGCCTATTTGAAAGGAGATTGATTTAATAAAAATAAAAGAGCGAAAAATCAATATACAGTATATATACAGTATATATATATATATATATATTAATATATTATTATTATTATAGTAATTGGCTATCATACTGCAATATAAACTGAGTTTTATAGTGAAAAGAGCAGCTTTATTGGTCAAGATTGAAGGCTCTATATTGCAGGAAATTGCATGTACAGGTTCATTAAATGAAAAAAATGAAAAAAACCACCCCTTGCCTGTCAAAAAAAAAAAAAGAAAAAAAAAAAGAAAAAAAAAATAATAATAAAAGAAAAAAAGAAAATTATGCACCCCCACTTTCAACTATAACTAGGCGGCAATAGTTAAGATGGACGTACTACCTAGAATCAACTTCTTCAGTTCAATGCTACCGTTACCCCCTCCAGAGGGTTACTGGAAAAGATTACACTCCTCCACATACAAATTTATTTGGAATAACAAACCACCACGTATAAAAAGATCCACCGCACAGAGAAATAAAGCAGACGGTGGCATGGCATTTCCAGATTTTTTCCACTATTTTAAGGCGTACACATTAAGACCATTGACAACATGGTTTGATCCCCAAGCATTATTAGTATCCTGGAGACAATTAGAAGAACACATAGTAGCCCCACATAGACTGAAGGACATAGCATACACTAAACTACCAATCAAGCATTGTGAACGGAAATTTGGCCCCATAATTACTCATGCGATCCGGATATGGCGTGAAACACAAAAAAAATATCCTAACCCACATAAATGGCACAATCATACTCCCTTATTCAATAACAATGCACTCTTGATTGAAAAACGACCTATAAGATTCCCTATATGGGAAGAGCAAGGCATACACTCATTAGGGGATGTTTTTAACAAACAGGGTTTTTGTAGTTATGGAGAAATATGCAAAAAATGTAATCTCACCAAGTCCACATGGCTTTTTTACATACAGTTACGGCTATGTTTGAAGTCAAGTTTCAAGTTTCAAGTTTCTTTAATAGTTGTCATACAGAAGTACAGAATACTTTTATACAAAATGCTTCTTACTGTTGCGCTCCAGAGACTGTGCAAGACAAGATAAGTATGAAATAAAATAACATAGTAAAATTAGAAGTAAAAAAATGAGGTCACAGTGTTCAGTTTAGACATATGTACAATGTTCGATGCAGAATAGACGTAGTTACCATACAATATACAATACTGTGCAGTGTACTAATATACAATACTATATAGTGCAAGGCAGAAATGGAGAAATGGGACGAGGTGCAATTTAGGTACAATTCACAGTAGGTGTACGAGTTGTAGTGCAAATCCTTTATCAATAAATATAAAGTGTAAGTGTGTTTGTGTGATCTAAAGTGTGGAGAGTGGGTGCTGCAGTGTGTTGTTTGTTTGAGTGAGTGTGTGCGTGTGGGTGTGTGTGCTGTGTGCATTTGATGGTTGTTGCATAGTGATTATTGTTCGTTTAGCAGCCTGATGGCCTGGGGATAGAAGCTTCTTCTGAGTCTTTCTGTGCTCGCCTTAAGACTCCGGTATCGCTTGCCTGACCGCAGCAGTTCAAAGAGGCAGTTGTTCGGGTGGCTCGAGTCCTTAATAATTCTCTTAGCCTTCCCCTTGCACCGCTTGTTGTAAATGTTCTGGAGGGTGGGAAGCCCCCCTCCAATTGTGCGTTCGGCTGAACGTGTCACTCTTTGTAGTCTGCTACGGTCTTGTGCAGTGCTATTCCCAAACCAGGAGGTGATGTTGCCGGTCAGGATGCTCTCTATTGTACATGAGTAGAAGTTCCTAAGGATCTTCTGACTGACTTGGAACTTCCTTAGGCGCCTGAGGAAGTAGAGGCGTTGTCGTGCCTTCTTCACAACACTGTCAATGTGTGTGGTCCATGTCAAGTCCTCGGATATGTGGGCTCCGAGGTACTTGAAACTGTTCACTCTCTCAACCGGTGCCCCGTCGATGCTGAGGGGGCTGTAGTCCTTGACCCCCGACCTCCTGAAGTCCACAATCATCTCTTTTGTTTTGCTGACGTTCAGGGAGAGGCAGTTCTCCTGACACCACTGTGACAGGTTCTCTACCTCTTCCAGGTAGGCCCTTTCGTCGTTGGCAGAGATCAGGCCCACCACTACTGTGTCATCAGCAAATTTGATGATGGTGTTGTTGTTCCGCTGTGCTACGCAGTCATGTGTGTACAGGGAGTAGAGGAGGGGGCTCAGAACACAGCCCTGGGGGGCCCCTATGTTGAGCGTGATGGATGAGGAGGTGCAGTTGCCGGCTCTTACCACCTGGGGTCTGCCCGTCAGGGAGTCCAAGACCCACTGGCAGAGGTCATAGTTCAAGCCCAGGTCCCTGAGCTTGGCTATGAGTTTGGAGGGGACTATGGTATTGAATGCTGAGCTGTAGTCGATGAACAGCATTCTCACATAGTCACGGTGTTCCATTAGACATACCAATTGAACACCACAGATACCACAAATTCTTCTATGAAAGAGAGACATCGAGAGGTTTTGTTTCAGATTTGTATCATCAATTACTAACGTCCTCGTATGAAACCCTCCAACTAGACTCTGTCTGGAGGAGGGATATACCAGACCTGGAAAGTGACTTTGATTGGCAAGAACGCCTGGGCAAATGTCCGACTTACATCAAGGAACCCGGAGCATCAACAAATCA
Source organism: Notolepis coatsorum (assembly GCF_963971535.1). Taxonomy (NCBI): domain Eukaryota; kingdom Metazoa; phylum Chordata; class Actinopteri; order Aulopiformes; family Paralepididae; genus Notolepis; species Notolepis coatsorum. The sequence goes on along the minus strand of NC_140183.1, from coordinate 48,661,804 downwards.
ATCTTAACTATATTCACAGGACATACTTGACTCCTATAAGACTGAACAGAATGGGTCTTAAAAAAGACTCCAAATGCTCCCAATGTACAAATGGGGATGAAGGGACATTTATGCACATGTACTGGGACTGCCCACCAGTTAAGATATTCTGGAAAGATGTGACCCAACAATTATCAAAACTCTTATCTTGGAATATACCTGTACACCCCTCTGTATTACTATTGAATTATGTTTTTGAGTTTGCAGTACATCCACAGCTAAAGAGATTGGTTTTATCGGGTATCACAGTAGCTAAAAAGCTGATCGCATCACGCTGGTTTCAACCGGAAAAAATTTGCCGGAAAGTTTGGTTTCTTACATATCTCGATGTGATTTATCAAGAAATATCTACAGCAAGAATTCTGGGTCTCAATGAATCCAAAATGACAATGTGGTTAGAAGTGGTGGAGAGAATAAAAGCTAGCTTATAATGGTAGTGTCTGGTTAGGAGCGAGGGATAATCTGGAGTTCGAGCTGGAGCATATGTGTGTAGGTTTTTAGATAACAGGTATTAGGGGTATATCCTGTATAAGACATTGGTATAAATGGTAATTTCGTTGGATATACACTGTGTATTAATGCTTGTGTATCTTATCGTGTGTTGTCATATTTGTTTATATGTGTGTTTAAAAAAAATAAAAAAAAAAATAAAATAAAAAAAAAATTCTTTTAGAGGTATTCTAATGATGATCCTTTTATATATTGAATATATATCAAAGATGACCAATCTGACCCAATTTCATGACATAATAATCAACACAGCCATCGTTGTACACAGAAACACAAATACATATAGGCAAAAAACACAAAATAGTCGCTAAGGTTCCCATGTCAGTACTGGGGGACCTCGCCCTCTGGGGTGGGGCCTGGGGCCCTCACCAGCGGGGTCCCCATGGGCAGCAGGCTGTCACACGTCACGGTCTTCACCGATGCCTCCCTCACGGGATGGGGGGGACGTGTCGGACCGACACAGTAGGGGGCAGCTGGCAAGGACCATGCTGCCCGGTCTGCACTACATATCAATGTGTTGGAATTGAAGGCAGTGCTTCTAGTCCTCAGACGGCTCGGCCATCATGTGATGGGCAAGCAGGTTCTGATCAGGACGGACAGCACGACGTCGGTGTCGTATGTCATCAGACAGGGAGGAGTACGCTCCCCCCGTCTCCACCGGGCGGCGGCCGATTCGGTCCGTGGCCGCCCGGGATTCTGTACGCGTTCCCCCCCATACACCTGATAGCTCAGCTGTTGGGGCGGGTACGTCAGGAGCGCGGGACTTTAATCCTGGTCGCGCCGGGCCGGGGCACGGCTGTGTGGTTCCCGGCCCTGATTCAGCTCTTGGTGGCCTGTTCCGTGGCCTGTTCCGTGGGTACCGTGGGCCCTCTCTCAGGCACGCGGAACTCTGTTCTGCCTCCTGTTCTGGGGCAGCCCCTGATGGCTTGGCTGCTGAAGGGGTGAAACTGGTGGGGATGCATCTTAACTCTTCTGTGGTTAACGCCATCCAGAACGCGCACACGCTCCGTCCACTACCGCGGCTTACGCAGGGAAGTGGCGTATGGTTCGAGAGTGGTGTGAGGTTGGGGGCTTGGACCCGGTGTCATGCCCCCTGGACTCGGTTCTGTCCTTCTCCAGTCTATCCTGGATGGGCGGTCGTCCTCGACAGTGAAGGTATATGCCGCAGCTATATCTTCTTGTCATGTGGGCTTTGAGGGCAAAACACTGTTCAGCCACCCTCTCGTGGGACGTTTCTTGCTTAGCGCATGGCATCTCAAGCCTGTGGAACGTTCTCTGTCTCCGAGTCGGGACCTCCAACGGTTCTGGAAAGGCTGTTGGGGGCCCCGTTTGAGCCTCTTGAGCAGGCGCCATTGGATCGTCTGTCTTATGACCGCGTTCCTTTTTTTGGGCCATCACCTCCGCTAAATCCATGGGTGAGCCGTGCCGTGTGCTCTCTCGGTGCGGTCGGAGTACCTGTCTATTCGGGCCGATAGCAGGCGACTCTGTGGCCTGATCCGGCCTTCGTGCCAAAGAATATCCGGAGCTCTTGTCGCTCTAGGGATATTGTGCTTCAGGCATTTCGCCCTCCTCCTCACGATAGTGGGTTGGAGGTGAGTCTTCGCCTGTCGTGTCCTGTCCGTGCACTGAAGGTTTACCTTAGTCGCATGCGGGATCTCAGGGCTTCCGATCAACTGTTTGTTTGATACGGTGGCCCTCGCGCGGGTAAGGCGCTGTCCAAGCAGCGCCTGTCACATAGGTTGTGCGAGGGCATTGCCTTTTGCTACATGTTGGCTGGACAGGTTCCCCCCGGGGGCGTTAGGGCGCACTCCACTCTGCTGCCCTGTTGGGGGGGGCCTCGGTGGAGGACATCTGTGTTGCGGCCTCCTGGTCCTCCCGAGTCATTTCGTTAGGTTTTACCTCATGGACATGACTGGGGGTTCTGTCTCCCAGGCAGTCCTGAGGTCCGGGACCTCTCCTGCATCCCGCCATCAGGTGGGCTAGCAGGAGTGTGTGGGTGTGGACCGCGGAGTGCTGTGTCACACGTGGTCCCGCTTGCGCTGTATGTTCGGGGGTGCCTGGTTCCCCTTTTTTCGCACTTTGGTTGTAGTTGACTGCCTCCCCCCCATCGTTAGGACGGGCGGGTGGACGGGACTCCCCTCCTCCCTGGCTGGGGCTTACGGGCCCTCCGGGGGTGCATTTGACGTGGCCACGCGTCCGCTCTGCCCTTTATCTCAGAAGGCAGAGCGAGACACGATGCCAGTAATGAGATATAACGTAAGGTTATCCTATAACCCTAGTTATATGAATACTGGCTGAGCGTCTCGCTCTTCAGCGCCCTGAGGTCCCTTGGATGTTTTCCACATATGGAATTCGAACTTGGAAGGGTGAGGGCAGGGGAGTGGCGTGGTCACGTGCAAGTGGGTGCATGTGTTTGGTTTCCGTGGCTCAGTAGGTGCTGGAGATAATGATATCTCAGAAGGCAGAGCGAGACGCTCAGCCAGTATTCATATAACTAGGGTTATAGGATAACCTTACGTTCTGTGTGATCAATACATGGCCATACTCCTGTGTGGATATTTGCGTTATGGATGTGACATAACAGATGCTACATACTAATAAAATAGTTTTGCTATTAGAATAAAGTACAGTAGCCACTCTACCGATGCAATTTGTGTGGTATATTATTATTAACTGCATGTGTGTGTGCAAGCCAGACCGGGAGGTGAAGCTTTTATGCCACTTAGTAAGTATGTCGGCCTTCAATCCACATGAAGGAATATAATCCATATTACACTGAACATGAAAAGACATATTGCAGAATGAATAGGCCTATAAATTAATCATTTACCAACTACAGAAAGTAATATTTTACATACAGAGAATTAACATAAAATAATCTTAGCTGCCCACCCTGGGGACTCTGGCAGAAACTATTGGATGGCTGAAGGGAATTTTTTTTGTTCTTAAATGTCTATTGCAATGGAAAATTACTTCATGGAAAATCAACTATCAAACCACGTAAATACTTTTCTGAGAATTTTCTGTGTGTCTAGCATAACCAAATTAGGATACGTTCACTGTCTCTGGGCAAAATGGCACTTGAAAATGCACAGTTTGCAGGATGTATGTAGGCTGTCACAAGAGCATGTTGTTTATTCCATGTCACATCCATAATGCAGATTGTTTGTCATGTTGCCCTATGATGAAAATGTATTTAAAAAGAAATTGTGGGGTGTCTACACTCGCCCTAGGAACTCCCATGAATATAAATGTGAATGATTTCATTCATGCTTAACCAGTTCATTTTCTGAGGCATTTTGTTAGTTATATAAATATAATATAAATGCAGTCCATTTACCGTAGTTGTAAATGCGTCACATCCATAATGCTGGAATTTACCACATATCTTTACTGTTATAATAAATTGAGCAGATATTGGATTGGATTGTCATCCCTAAGTGGTCCTGTATCACTCATTTGAAATATTTTACACAAATGACAAGAAACGTGTATTGTGGGTATAATTACTGATACAACTGAGGGAAAAGGCTTGGCCTAACACGACATCTTAAGACACGTAGGTGTGAAGATAAGGAAGCATGTCATCTTTGTTCAGTGTCGTATTTGCTAAATAAGTAGATGAGCTTCATTCGAGCAACATCCTGTACACATGACATTTGACATAGGCATAGACGGTACAGTATATTCAACATTTGACCACTTGGTTTACGACTGCCCTGACTAAGGTATGCTATCTTAGGTATGGTTTTTCTCTTCTTTCACCTTTTAATCTGTTTCCCGACGATTATGTGTGCAAACCACTCCTGAAGGAAACTCACAATTTAAACATATAACTCAATATAACTATTCACACATTGAAAGTTTGATTTGTAAATGGAAAATATGTTTTCTGGAACCTGCTTAGCCTATCAAACAGCTACATGTCTGTTTTACTCCAATGTACAAACATTAGAAATGTAACCAAACCTTTTACAGCCTCAAAGGTCATGTATAAATGGTGCTAAATGGCACTAAAAGTGGTTATTTGGACCTGCTGTATCTTTAACTATAGGTATAAACTGTAGTATAAAGGTGGAGTCACTGTTGTCTGAACTCTGACTCCATTGCCTATACGCTCTGTTACCCTACTGTACGACTCTCGCCTACTCAATTTACCTACCTAACCTAGTGCTTTCACTGTCTGCAACTGCCATACACTGTAATCATAGTAATCATAATAATCTTAACTAGCCACCTCACTATAGTCTACCATACTCTGTATGATAGCATGTACAGTGCTGTACATATATAGCATATATACATTATATATTTACAGCATATATATACATATCAATATCCGTCTGCATATAATCCTCCTATATCCTACTAATACACCTGCATATAACCCATATAACTCTGTATGATAGCATGTACAATAATGCTGTATATACCGTATATATATATTTATTCTTACCATATATATATCTATCCACCTGTCAGTACATCTGCCCATAATCCTTTTACATGTCTGTAGATACTATATCTATATCTGTAAATATTTAATTGGCTTCATGAATGACTTCATGGAAAAGCTCTATCGTACGTATATCAACTATCAAACCACGTAGAGCTTTTTACTCCAGATCTGTGAAAAATACTTTGCTGAGAATTTGCTGTGTGTCTAGCATAACCAAATTACAATACATTCACTGTCTCTGGGCTAAATGGCATTTGAAAATGCACAGTTTGCAGGATGTACTGTATGTATGTAGGCTGTCACAAGAGCCATTCACTCTCACTCTCAACATGGATACAAATATAATAAGCATTCTTCAGGTGGGGGTAGATTCTCTATTTGGACATTATAGCCTATATGTGGGACTGTAAAAAAAATAAACAAATCTGATTATCCAAATTCCTGTCCTCCAACAGTTCTTTAGTCTAAGGTCATCCTTGATAGCGCTGCCAGCCCAATGTATGAGATTATCATTTAAACCGAGCACACTTCACTTTGTGGATGTCACTGGGGATATAATAACTCCAGCTCCATTGGAATCAAAGTCCAAAGTCAAATAGCAATATTGTGGCTTACTGAACACTTCTGTCATGATGGAATAATGATGTTGTTATTTTTTCTCACTACAATTGGAAAGAAGCTTATGGGTTCATGTACTGGGTATTAAAAAAGGGATTAACAAAGAGGCTTCAGGGATACTCAAGCCTATGAAGCGCAAAGTAGAAAACTCTTTACTATTGAGATGGATACTTAATTTGAACACAATTAACTATTTATTACAAATACAATAGGGTTCTAGGGGCGAGGTCCAATGGGATTCTCATGGCCAATGGGTTTCTCTGTGCTGGACATACCCATAGCTAGCTGTAATGCACATGCCATGGCTGGCCTCCTTTGTCAGCTAATGATTGGATGAACACATTCATTCATAATAAACAAATCAACCAGGTTGTTGGAAGCATGAATGGCCAGCTAGGTTATGCTTCCCAATCATTCATACCACTAAACAGAATTTAGGCTATATGTCTATTTGATTTTTAAAAGCACATCTGTACTGTAGACCTTCTAGGATTGTCAGATACAATTTAAGACATAATAGTGTCTCACTGTCTGAAGCTACGCTAACTGAAGCTATGCTAACTGCCTGACCATTCCATCAACAAACCACAATGAATATTTTAATGGAAATGCTGATTTAGATGGCCTCACCTATTCTCTACTCTGCATTCATAAAACATTCTAAATTGAATTGGTGATTTATTATACCAGATTGAGATGGTAGGCATATAGTCCCATTGGGATCGTACCAAACTATGGACTATCTTTGATCATTCCACAGCTAGTAGTAACTAATTGGGCATGACTTTGCCAGAAAGTGTATACTCACTCTATCATGCAGCACGGCAACCTACAATGGAAGTTGCAAAACCTTGTAACTGGCAGCCATCACAATCAAAACCTTGTAAGTAGGAGCCATCACAATCATATAAATTCATATAACATTAGTTAATAGCTGCCTAGCCAGATTAGTTGTCCAGAGGGTGGTAATGAACTGTTGACAGGACACTCTCCCGCAATCCTTTTTTATTATTGTTTATTTGTATGTTTTTGTATTTGTGATCATTCGTTTCTAAAGACTTACACATGATTGTTGCTTGACTTGAATAGAAACATAATGGAGTCGTAATGGAATGAACACATTTCCTTTCCTGTTTTTCCAGAATGGAGGCTGAGGCTGATGAACACACTGAGGCTGAGCACAGAGAGAAAGCTCTGCTGCTGTCGGTTTACATCATCACCTTCGTGGCAGGCCTTCCGGCCAACATCTTCGCTTTCCTCATCTTCGTCAAGAAGATGGGTCAGAAAGCCAAACCCATCGACATACTCCTCCTCAACCTGATAATCTCTGACCTCCTCTTCCTCTTCTTCCTGCCCATTAAGATGCAGGAGGCAGCTAGTGATGGATTTTGGAACATGGCAGCATTCCTTTGTCCACTGTCCAAATATGTGTTCTTTGGCACCATCTACAACAGCATCTTGACCCTAACTGGCATCAGTGTTGAACGGTATCTCAGTGTGGCCTTCCCAATTAAGTACAGATTACACAGACGGCCCTTGTATGCAGTGGTGGCCAGTGTGTTTTTCTGGGTAATATCCATGGGAAACGTGTCTATAGTTTTCTTCATGCATTACCACACCAGCTGGAACCATACCGCTGAACACGGATGTTTTGAGCATTTCACTAAAGAGCAGCTTAAGATCTTGATGCCTGTGCGACTGGAGCTCTTCCTGGTCTTGTTCTGTGTGCCCTTGCTCATATGCAGCTTCTGCTACATCAAACTTATCCGAATTATATCCCAGCAGTCAACCATTGTTGCTAAAAAGCGCTTCCGAGCCATCGGCCTGGCTCTGGGGACACTGCTGTTGTTCATAGTATGTTTTGCACCGTTCAACCTGTCCCACGTGTCTGGCTTTGCCTACAATAAGAGTGCACATTGGCGGGAGAAGGCTCTCCTCACCAGCACCTTCAATGCTTGCCTGGATCCCCTCATCTTCTACTTCTCTTCCTCCACCTTCAAGGGTACATCTCGAGATGTCCTGAAGAAGCTGATGGGAAGGCTGCATGGTTGCCCTAATGCTCTACCCCTACTGCCCTGCTCAATAATGTCAGGAAAATGCTGTGAGCCCAAATGACTGTTATATAGCTTATCTTCTATCTATCTTCTATCTATCTATTATATACCACTGTATGCTTTATGGAATCATTTCTGTGCTGTTTTCCTTCGGTGGAGTACATATCTATAGGATTGTTCTATATGTATATATATATATATATATTATATTATATATATATATATATATATATATATATATATATATATATATATATATATATATATATATATATATATATATATATATATATATATATATATAGGATCTATGTTTATAAATCATTTTCAAAGAAAAAAATATATGGCATATGAAATTACAAAATTGGTCTCTCATCATGGGTCTATTCTTCTCTTGATTTATAATTCTCCCTCTTGCCTAGAATATGAATGGTTTCTGATTTACATTTCTGGACCTCATTATCCTGCGATGGCAAAACTAATACCATAATTTTATATATACAATAAATACAGTATAACAAAAATACAGTTATGTTATAACTCTAATCCACTTGCTTGCACAATACAATACACAATTAGTTCTGTGCTTGAATTCTTGCATATTGAAATGTGTTGTTATTTGCGGGGCAGTCTTGAATGAAAAACACGGTCAATAGCTCAAATGCTCAAAGCTCTTTTGTGAACGTCTACCTCATGAAATTCACCACTGCAGTTGAATGTGCATTATTTAAGTTGAAAAAAGTAGTAGAACACGCTCACATCACTAGACTTGACACTGGGTGCTGTAACCTCTGATATCATACATAAAAATAGGGAAACAATGTCCAGGCACGCACTCCAGGTTTTTCCAAATTTATTGGCAGCCTGTAATCATGACGTTTCGGTGTGAACACACCTTCTTCAGAATGGCTTGCTTTCTGCATTCTGCGTCATGATTACAGGCTGCCAATAAATTTGGAAAAACCTGGAGTGCGTGCCTGGACATTGTTTCCCTATTTTTATGCATTATTTAAGTTGCCAGGAGAAAATTTACCTAATTGTATTGGTATTAGGTGGTGCAGTGCACACGACAAGCACATTTACATTTACATTTACATTTAGTCATTTAGCTGACGCTTTTATCCAAAGCGACTTACAAGTTCTGTACGACAAGACAGCAAGAAGGGTACAACTCTATCAGCTGAGTAACAATGTTCATCAAGTGTTGCGTGTTACACATTGACCTCCACATTGACCTCCTATACCTTTTTGGGACTTTCCACTCTGACTGGCTATAGAATACAAAAGAAATTCATAAAAGAGTCAATGAACGTGACGTGAGTAATAAGCACACCTACCATAATAACCCTGTAAATCATGAATATTATGTACAGTACATTATATGGCAGCTCAACAACAGAGCGGTGTTTGAACAGCTGCAGATGATGCACTGGCACCCTCCTCACAGGTGCGGTTGGGAGGGAGTGTCCTGAATAAAGCCAAGTCTCTTTTGTATCCAATCCTTCACCGCTTTTACCTACTCCTCATAACCAAGAGCTGTACATTTAGGAGCAACAGGCCCTAGATAACTGCCACGATTTAATACCTAGGACCAGACACGAGTGCAGCCCATGACCATCCGTCCTGCTCTGATTACACCACAGGCTGGTGCTTACTATGGAAACCATCTTTGGGAAGTGTGGGAGATAGATTGCGTCTGTATCGTTCTAATCATTTCCATTATCTGTACTGGGTGTTTAGATTATCTTGTTGTAAATAGAGGGGACGTGCGAGTCGACAGCAGGTAGGAGCTCAAGACTGCCGGAGAGATTGTACAGAGAAAATCGAGTTTGGCAATAGTTACAAATGGGTGCACCAAAAAAAATCACAGTGGAATGAGGTAAGCTACGGTTTCTTTCAGTTTTTTTCTTTCAGTTTTTTTTCTTCCAAAAAATATGAAAATATGAGTTGTTTAAATAGTTGTCAATTATTGTCTTTCATCACATTCCAGTAGTTGACAGTGATAATTCCCCCATATTAGTAATGAGTCTTTAAATGAGAGGAACTAGACTTCTGTCTTCCTTATTCACTCTTATTTGATGCAGTGTACAAGGTAAGGACCTCGCCTTTCTTAGCAACATGTCTTCTTCACAAAACAGATTTGTGAAGGTTCTATCACTTTTCTTCAATGTTAATTTTGTATACAGTATATATATATATATATATATATATATATATATATATATATATATATATATATATATATATATATATATATATATATATATATATATATATATATATATATATATATAATGTAGTTTAGTACTAAAAGGCATCTCTGTAGCAAATGTGCCAGTCATAAATATATTCCCAGGCGCATTCGCTACAGAAATATATTTTAGTACTAAACCACAGTGTTTGAGTCACACATTACCTTGTGTGTGTAGACATTACCTTTATGACCGTCATCATTTTTACAAGCTGTATTGTGCTTGTGTGAGTAAGGAGAGCAGTGGTTAGGAGTTAACGATAAGACATTATTGTACTGTATTTACAGAGGAAGCAATAAGACTGTGATATCAGTTTGTATATAAACGCATGAGCCAGACTCACATACAGGGCTCTTAATGATGGACAATTCAGTGCCACAAATAAACCACCTCATAGGGAGGCGACAAAATGTGCTTCCATTAACTACAGTGACCTATATTTCTCATTGAATATTGATATTGAAAATATATATTTATGTGCATTCTTAAATCAAGTGACAAATGCACAATGGGCCAAAATAGTGCACAGTGTCTCAGTAATATCTCTCCATTCTTTCTTATCACCAGAACTCCGAGCCCTGAAGGAGACGATGAGTGTTGGTTTATCAGTTGGGACAGGAAAACCTCACTGTCTAACCGGGTTTGTTCCAGGCCGTTGACCCAATAGGCCAGACCCAGCCTTTGTCTCATGACTCTCTTCTAGACTCTCTCACTGATCAAGCCCCCTGCACTGGAGTGTTTTCATCGCCCCCTAGAGACCAAGACGTGATGTGACACATCTCTGTCCCCCTGCACTATTGAGTGACTTGACTTGCAGCAGGACCACTATGCAAGAGTGCCACACTGGCCTGTGCCTGTCTGTCTACATCATCACCTTTGTGTTGGGCTTCCCAGCCAATGTCCTTGCCTTCTACACTTTCTGCAGGAAAGTGAGGCAGAAAGCCACGCCCATCGACATCCTGCTCCTCAACCTGACCATCTCAGACCTCCTCTTTCTCCTCTTTCTGCCTTTCAAGATGCAGGAGGTGCGGAATGACATGCTGTGGGAGATGCCCTATGCCCTCTGTCCGCTGTCCGTATTCATCTTCTACATGACCATCTACAGCAGTACCTTCTTCCTCACCGCTATTAGTGTGGAGCGCTACCTTGGTGTGGCCTTCCCCATTCAGCACTCTCTGACGCGCCGGCCACTGTACGCCGTGGCTGCCAGCGTCTTCTTCTGGATCTTCTCCATCCTCCACCTGAGCATCGTCTTCATCGTACCCCACATTGGCTCTCATAGCCACAGCACTCTGGGTAGCCTCAACGACGCCAACGACAGCTCTGCAGACAGCTCCAAAAAGATGGTGTGTTATGAGAATTTCACCAAGGAGCAGCTGGAAGTCCTGCTTCCTGTACGACTGGAGCTCTGCATTGTCCTCTTCTGCATCCCCTTCCTGATCTGCTGCTTCTGCTACATCAACTTCATCAGGATCCTCTCCAAGCTCCATTACATCGGCCGGCGCAGGCGTCTGCGAGCCATCGGCTTGGCCCTGGGGACGCTGCTGGTGTTCGCCTTGTGCTTTGGCCCTTATAACATCTCACACGTCGTGGGCTACATCAGATGGAGGAGTCCCGACTGGAGAGACAAAGCCCTGCTGTGTAGCACTTTCAACACCTGCCTGGACCCACTTATCTTCTACTTCTCCTCCGCTGCCGTGAGAGGGAACGTGGGCAGTTTGATGGGGGTGGTGAGGAGGCGGCTGAACAAGTGCTTGTCCTGTCACATGTTCAGGGTCCTTTGTGAGGGCCTTGACAAGACTACAAAAGATAAGGTACACAAACAAGTGGAGATCAACGCTATCTGAGCTAATTGACTATAGGAGCATCCAGTGGCTGACTTGACTGATATGAAGCTGAACAAGCTGGTGAAGAAGGCTAGCTCTGTAGTGGGTGGTGAGCTGGATAATCTAGAGGTGGTGGCTGAGAGGAGGATGAGGAAAAAGCTAGAAGCCATCCTGGAAAACCCCTCCCTATGTTCCCACCCCCTCTATGAGGAGCTAGCCAGAATAAAGAGCATGTTCAGCCAAAGACTCATCCCCCCCCGACACACCACAAGCCGCCTGGGCCGGTCATTTATACCGGCAGCCATCAGGCTTTACAACCAAGGGCTCGGACGGCCGGCTCTGCGGTCAGGAGAACTATCACTATCATTGTCAGAACTCGGGACGTGATAACTCGAGACTCATCCATGTGCACTCACTGGACTATCTTGTTTTTTGTACTTTTTATATTATATTTGTATTTATATTTTATATTGTATCTATATTGTATATACTGGAATGTATAGGACTGTGGAGCTCTGTATCCCCCCTCATGCTGCTTTGACACCTGAATTTCCCAAGGGGATTAATAAAGGAGCATCTTATCATCTTATATTATATGTTATTTCTTGATGCCTGTAAGCAGGAAATTACAGCCATGTTTATGTTTTTACACATGGGAATATGACTTGCCATTTACAGTGTCTATGTCTGTGTTTGATCATCCGCTGGCAAACATCCTATTCGGATTACAGACAGGATATGGAAACCTTCATCTGAGAAAACAGGAAAGGAACCCACAAAAACAATGTCCTGCTATGATATTTTGTGCCATTGCCACTCAGGTATTATATTACGCATGCACATAATGTACATAAAAAAGATATATATATATATATATATTAAAAATATATATACATATCTATGTTATGGACTGCCTTATCTGAAAGGCATTGTGTATAGTTCTTTAAGTACTTTATGTACTTTAATACAACATTGTGAGATGTTGTTTTGGAGAGCTTGAGACTAACAAACTGAATATCTAAGTAACACCTTCAAACATCTCTTAGCAATAGAGATGAACACTTCACACAATCATCATCAACATATAGCATTTAGGTAGAGAATATTCTGTGTGTGTGTGTGTGTGTGTGTGTGTGTGTGTGTGTGTGTGTGTGTGTGTGTGTGTGTGTGTGTGTGTGTGTGTGTGTGTGTGTGTGTGTGTGTGTGTGTGTGTATGTGTGAGAGAGAGAGAGAGAGAGAGAGAGAGAGAGAGAGAGAGAGAGAGAGAGAGAGAGAGAGAGAGAGGCAGGGGGCCATGAGAGTGGGACTGTTTTAATGAGAAGGTAAATGGACTGCATTTATATAGCGCTTTTATCAAAAGCGCTTTACAATTTATGCCTCGCATTCACCCATGGTGGAGGCAACCATGCAAGGTGCCAACCTGCTCATCGGGAGCAGTTAGGGGTTAACTGTCTTGCTCAAGGACACTTCGACACGCTGCCGGGAGGAGCCAGAATCTCACTGGGACCCAATTACCAGACAACCACTCTACGCCCTGAGCCATGGTCACCCCTAAGAAGGCTTTGTGTAATGATTGATTGCGTCATATGAATTTATGAAATTAATCACGTCTATTGTCTTTCAATAGACATCCAAATACGGGAGACTCAGAGGAACATTGACTGTTGTTTTATTGTTTGATTTTTAATGTAATTGCATTTTATACATTTAAAAAAAAACATCTTTCTGAAAATTGGGAAGCTAAGTAAATATAACCATGTTTATAAAAAGGGATGTCCGATATTATCGGCCTACTGATATTATCGGCCGATATTGGCATTAAAATGTGATATCAGAAATGATTGGTATCGGTTTTCAAATATATATATATTTTTTTACATTTATTTAACCTTTATTTACCCAGGCAAGCAAGTAAGAACAAATTCTGATTTTACTTATTGTCAAAGGTATGCATAATCTTGTGTTAATTCCACGACAAGAGATGTGTAATGTTAATTACCTGAAATTATTCCGTTTTGGGGGGGGGGGGCCTGCATCGGTATCGGTTGATATCGGTTGATATCGGTATCGGAAATTAGGCCCCGTTTAGACGGAAACGCTAGCAGGTGAATCCGCACATTTTTTTTCCGGATGTGCCTTTCGTTTATACGGAAACGGCGTTTTTACGGGGTGAAACCGCAAAAAAGTGAGACTACCTTCCAGGGTGGAATTCCTAGAAACGCAAAAGCTTTGCGCTCTCGTCTAAACTGTCAAAACCGTATAAATCTGTTAAAACGATGACGAAAGGGTTGTCACGGCTCTGGTCGCGCGTACTGCTTACGTCACAGGTAGCAGGTATGCGCCAGTAGCCGAGACGTAAACAAAGCAAGTATGTCTGACTATATCAACGGAGATCACCTGAAGGCTACATTGGCAGTACTTTTAAAGACAGTTGGCTGTCATTGGCTGTGGAAGTGGGTAGATTCCAGGGTAAACCTGAGGAGGAGCGGCTGTGTGTTCTGTGTGATCTGGGAGTGGTGGAGGATGAATATCATTTTGTTTTTTATTGCCCTTTGTACACCACTTTGAGGAGGGCTTTATTTGAAAAAATTCAAATTGCAAACCCAGATTTGTTTTGGCAGTCTGAGAGCTGTATGTTGAGTTGTTTTTTTGTGGAGGACATCTTCGGTTTTGCAGGATTTTTGGAGAAGGCATGGCACCTGAGACAAAACACACTGTATCCTATATAATTGTATTTGAATTCACCTTGTTTTTCTGTTTTTCTGTTTATTTACATTGAGTACAGCTTGTGTTATATTACGTTTTATTGTATTTTCTTGTATTTTTCTTTTTTTATGGCCATCTTGGTCTATGTAATTTGTTAAGTAATTGGTAATGTATATTATTATATACTTATTGTTATGTGTCTTGTAAGCCCATATGGGCTGGGCATACATCTGTATGTAAGACACGAAAATAAAAAATATCAAATCAAATCAAATCAAATCACTTTTAAAGACACAAGAATCAGTCCAGTTTTAAGATACGCTATTGGAGCTGGAATTACCGCGGCTGCTGGCACCAGACTTGCCCTCCAATGGATCCTCGTTAAAGGATTTAAAGTGTACTCATTCCAATTACAGGGCCAGCAGGTGCCTCGACTGGCCCGCGCCGTTCTGTGTTCTGAACGTAGCGTTATAGCAGTACTTTTAACCCTTTCACTGCCACACGACAGAAGGTTAACCCTTTACTATCACACAACCGGCTGTCGTGTGGCAGTGAAAGGGTTAAATACACAAGAATCTGTCCCGCGGCGTGAGTGGACCCACTGTCTGTGAGTGACTCTGCTTTGGTCCAATCACATTCCCCATCCACAGTCTGCGAATCAGAGGCAGAGTAGGGCGGGTCTTCACAGCACGTCATGTGACATATGCGTCAATCGTGTGACAGCGGTGCTCCGTCGTTACAGCCTCGTCTGCACAGAGAATTCCACCCCAAACTTTTGCGGTTTCTGTTCACAAAACGCTCGTCTAAACGTAGCCTAAGAGTTGGACAATATCGGTATAGGTAAAAAAGCCAATATCGAACATCCCTATCAGTTGTTGAGTTCTGCTTTCGACATCAATGTTAATCTGGTTATAGACACATTTCAGCTTGCCATAAAATGTAATACTATTGCATTCATTCATACATACAGGTTATTGGTAGTGATTACAGTCGACACCCAGCGATGCAGTGGTGGTAGGACGCGGTTACACGCCGTTGTAGTAGATCACTGAGGCAGAAGTGCGCACGGATGTGCACGCGCGCACACAAAAATGCGTTCACAATTGTCACTGGACTCATCGCGCCGCTTATCACCTAGACTTTGCATAATAATAGGATACCGATAGCATAACAACGAGAAGAGCCAAACCAAAATACAAGCCCTGTACCAATTGGTGGGGGGTTGCTTGATCTGTGGTCCCGACTGGAAGGATGAGACATTAAGTTGTGCTTCAATCTGAAGGAAACTGTCCTTCTGTAAACTAACTCTAAGTTACATTGTTAATTTAGTTTGTATTTACTTTTCTAGTTTAAGTTAATTCAATTAAAGAAATTGTAACTACAATTACATTTAAAACATTGTTATGCATAATAATCATCTGTTCTGTGCGCAACCGAGGGAACGTGTATGCGCGTGCGCGGGAGCGCGCGTGCACGTGGCGTTTGGGCAGTTCCCATATTACGACTGCACCACTGTCGACACCATGGCCATGCAGGCCGGATTATATTCACAGCGAACCACACTTTCCACAGCACGTGAATGGAGAGAACACACACACACACACACCACAAATGATAACAATACTATCACATAAGGAAGTGCTTGCATTGGCTCTAATCCCGTTATCTAAAGTGGTCCGCACACGGCGGGTGATTTTTGCCAGGCGACCGATTTTTTTTAAGCGAGACGACCGACAGAATTCTATCGCTTCCATTGTTATGAATGAGAGAACCCACACGGCAGGAGATTTTGAAGCGACGATCGCGCAGCAATTTCTGTCGCCTGGCAAAAAATCGCCTCGATCCTATTTTTTGAGGCGACGGCAGGCGACACAGCAAGGACAATGAGGAAATAACATGACTTCTACTGGTGTATCATTTGTACACCATTAATTTATCAATACATTCATTGATCAATAACCTACGTATTATTACCATGCTACTTATTGTCGCGTATTCTTGGAATAACGTGAGACCACAACTGTGAACTGATCTGGTCATTTATTTACCATCGCAATCACGTCAGTTAACTCTAGGGTGACCAGATGCAAAAAGTCCAAAAGCAGGACAACAGTAAGATTTTGGTGGGACAAAGTGGGACAGATAATGTAATTTTTTTTATTAGAATAACTCGTCTTCACCAAATAGATAAAGGTTAAATCAAAATAAATATAAATTAAATACAGAATTATATCTCTCCACATTCATCTTGGCACTGGCAGCCGGCTTGTTACCACCTAACATCTGTTTTAAATATTCAAACTTTATCACTTGACAGGAATGTCTTGTGTTCGATATTTGTTTTTTTTGCTTCGAAAAGAGGGACATCCTCTCAATATGTGGGACGCGGTCTCAAATGGTGGGACAGTACAACCTAAAGGGGGACACCTGGTCACCCTAGTTAACTCTCCCGTTACCTTGAACTCCCCTCCTATACATAGTCCCCAGCCCCATTCCTATTGGCCGGGCACTCACCTTACTTCCTGTTCGTCATACCAATAGACCCGGCCCACATAGATGGTCTAAACTATGATAACACCACATCTCCCCTTTCTTGAGAACAAAAGGGTAGACTGCCTTTGTCTCCTCAAACCTTAGAGGATTATTCTGCCTCTTGTGTAGAAAGGTCTGTCCCTGTTTACCAAACATTATTATTCATAGTGCCTTATACTAGACTATACCATTTACATTCTACATACCATATTTACATACATTTAATTTGTCTTATACATTTGTGCCCTTTTTTTTTTTTTTTTTTTTTTTTACACAATTTCAGATCCCCTTTCCCCCCCCAGTTCACAGGTCAAGCCTATTAGGTTTCACTACAGTTCTCCCAGACCGGGTTTTGAGAGTGAGAGTCCCTTTAGGTGCGGCTTGGGATACCACACCCGGTGACATGGGAGCCTGCTCAGGAGTTGGCTCAGCCTGCTCAAGAGTTGGCTCTGGCGTTTGGTGCTGTAGTGGGGAACCTCTGTCCTGCTCAAATGTCTGAAGAGGTATCAGGTGCAGGCGGTTGCGTCTCACCACCCCCTGAGGTAGATCCACCAAGTATGACCTTGGAGTGGAGTGTTTCTGGAGCACTGTCCCAGACTCTTCAGCGTCAGTGACCCATACTTGTTCTCCTGGTGACAAGTCACTGAGAGCTTTGGCACGGTGACGTTTGTTGTACGTTTCCGCATCCGCCACGCCTCTCTTCTCCTCCTTCCGAGCGAACGCACTGCAGTCCGGCAGCGCAGGAACCAGCTGGGAGGGAATGGTCGGCACAGTGGTGCGGAGACGTCGGCCCATGAGAAGTTGAGCCGGGCTGTAACCACTCTGGAGAGGTGTGGCTCTGTAGGCGAGTAGAGCCAGATAAGGATCTCCAGCCTTTTTCAGCAGATTTTTTACTGTCTGGACTGCGCGTTCCGCTTCGCCATTACTTTGGGGAAACCTCGGGCTGCTGGTGACATGCCTGAATCCATATGTAGCTGCAAAGGACGCGAAGGCCTGTCCAGAAAACTGTGGCCCATTATCTGACATCAGGACCTCTGGAATGCCATGGCGGGCGAAGATTGAGCTGAGGTGAACGATGATGTTGGTGGACCTGGTGTGAGATAATAGTGCAATCTCAACATACCTGGAGAAGTAGTCGACAACGAGCAGGTATGTCTTGCTTCCCAAGACAAACAGATCTGCCCCCAACTTCTGCCATGGTCTTTCAGGGCGTTCAGACACCATGAGTGGCTCTCTGTGGTTATGGCGCTCTTGTATACATGTCCTGCAGTTGAGTACCATGCTATTTATTTGCTGCCCGAGTCCTGGCCACCACACGGACTGATGCGCGCGCGCTTTACATTTCACCACGCCTTGGTGTCCCTCATGTATTTTGGCCAGCACATCATTTTGCATTGTTGCTGGTATTACAAGCCGTGCTCCTTTCAACAGTAGTCCATCTTCCACTGTGAGTGTATCTCGCTCTGGCCAGTAGTTTTTCAACAGCGGTTCCTCTTTTACATGCGCTGGCCATCCTTCTGTGCACAGTGTTATAATACGTGAGCAAACACTGTCAGCTTTCAGCTGTTCTTTCAGGTTTTCCACGTATGAGGCACTGACAGGTAGACTCTCGAGAACAAAGTCCACGTATATGTTGGTGCTCTCCATCAGCTCTTTATCTCCTGCAGACATACGTGACTCCACAGGTGCACGCGACAGCATGTCTGCTGTCCAAAGTGACTTTCCTGGTACATGCACAATGGAGTATGAGTAGCGCATGAGCCTCATTCTGAAGCGCTGGATTCTTGGCGGCAGCAGATCCAGTGCTTGGGCTCCAAGTAGACTGAGTAGGGGTTTGTGGTCGGTCTCCAGGCAGAAATGTTTCCCTATGAGGTAATCCCGGAACCTTTCACATGTGAGGGCTAGCGCCTCCTTCTCTACCTGCGCGTAACGCTGCTCAGTTGGATTGAGCGAGCGTGATGCATACGCCACAGGCTTCCATCCCTCCTCCTCTCTCTGGAGAAGAACGCCTCCCAATCCATATGATGATGCATCAGCTGACACTTTAGTGTCTCTGTTCGGGTCATACATAGCCAGCACAGGAGCAGAACACAGTGCCTTCTTCAGCGCTTCAAACGCCATAGCCTGGTCCACGTCCCAGACCCAACAATTTCTCTTTGAGAGGAGGTCCCGAAGCGGCTTATCAGTCTCGGCCAGCTGAGGGATGAACTTTCCCAGCTGATTGACCATGCCGAGAAAACTCCTCAATTCAGTAACGTTCGTAGGCTCCGCCAACTCTGTGATGGCCTCTGTCTTCCTCGGGTCAGGGCGGATGCCCTCCGATGTGATGATGTGACCCAGGAAAAGCATTTCACTCTTGGAGAACTCACATTTGTCCACATTCAGGGTGAGGCCAGCTTTTTCCACTCTTTGTAGCACAGCATGGAGTCGAGCATCATGCTCTTCCTGGTCCCGCCCCCACACTAATAGATCATCAATGTGGCAGACCACCCCTTCTAGCCCCTCTATGACCTCCGCCATCATGCACTGGAAGTGTTCAGGTGCTGAGGCGATTCCAAATGGAAGACGGTTAAAGTGGAATCGGCCAAAGGGTGTAATGAATGTGGTGTACTTGGCTGATTCCTTCGTGAGTGGAATCTGCCAGAACCCCATGTTGGCATCCAATTTGCTGAATATCTTCGCTCCCGCAAGTGTCCCGAGATTCTGCTCTACTGACGGTAAAATGTACTTTTCACGGCACACATACTCATTCAAGCCTGTCAAGTCCACACATAAACGCACCTTCTCTGTCTCTTTCTTGGGTACGACCACCATGCCGGCGCACCAGGCGGTCGGCTCCTTCACGCGGCTGATAACACCCAGCCTTTCCATGCGTTGGAGTTCTTCCTTGACCTTCCCCACCAACGGCAGTGGAATTCTCCTGGGGGTTTTCAAGGAAATCGGCACAGCATTGGGTGTAAGCTTAATGTGATATGATCTACGTACCATACCCAGCCCACTGCATAGCTTTGGGTAGCTCGTCTTGAGGGTCCCCTTGTCCACACTATTGACACGGATGAGCAGGCCCAGGGCTATTATGGCTGGCAACCCGAGCAATGGCGTACTCAGATTTTTGACCACATAGACTTTCTCCGTGGTATGTTTGGCTCCCTTTCTCAGCTGCAGTCTGGCGAAACCCGACACATCCAACGGAACCCGTCCTGGACCCAATAAGGGTCTCTCTGCTTTCTGGAGAAGAGGCTGCTGTGCATGGGAAAATATACTGTTAAACATTGTCTGTGACACAGCCGTAACATCCGCTCCGGTGTCCAATTTGAAAACGATGCTTTTCCCCATTATGCCTATCTCAGCAGTCCATGCCTCTTGCTCAGATGTCAGAGCCAAGAAAATAGCCCCTTTCCTCTTCTTCCTCAATACCATGCACAGCCTTACCAGCACGGCACACACGCTGGTAGTGACCCATTTTCCCACAGGAATGGCACCTGACCTCATTTGCAGGGCACTCGTGTTTAGGATGGGGTCCGTCCCCACATTTGTAACACTGTGAGCTGTTTTGATTTTTACTCTGGCTGCTGTGTGCTCCATAACTCTTATTTTTGGTGAAACTAGGCTTGTCATACTGCTGCCTGCCTTTAAACACTCTGTCCATAGAGCTAACACTATCCATGAGTCTTACACAACCGGCATCGCTCCTCAGTGTGTGTTGCTGTTTTTTAATCTCTTCTGATTGTCTAGCCATGTTAATGGCTTTTTCCAGGTCTAGATTTTTCTCCATCTGCATGCGTTCTGAGAGATGTGTGTTAGCCAGTCCCACTACGATCCTGTCCCTAATTAGCTCATCATGCAACGTCCCATAATTGCAGTGCTCTGCTAATCCATACAGTGAAGTAATAAATGCATCCACAGTCTCGTTTGCTTCCTGCTTGCGCATGTTAAAACGTGCACGTTCATACACAATGTTCTTTTTCACAACAAAGAAAGACTGAAAGCCATCTCGCACTTTACCGTATTCCAGCTGGTCTGTAGCACTGAGATTCAAGCCTCTCAAAACATCATCCGCTTCATCTCCCATACAGTAAATCAACGTGTTTACCTGATTTTCTTCTGAGTTTGCAGTTAAATTGCTTGCCTGACGGAACCTCTTGAATCTCCTGATCCATTTAGTCCACTCGAGCGGCTTGGAGAAATCAAAGGGCTCAGGCGGTTGGATGTTGAAAGTAGCCGCAGGTACGTTAGCCATGATGCTACCTCCGCTTCTACCTGGCTGCTCTTTCTCCTCCTTGTCACTCATGAAGCCTCTTTATTCCACCTCCGAGGTAGACCGTTTGATCTGTTTCACAGCACTTCTGACACCATGTCGCGTATTCTTGGAATAACGTGAGACCACAACTGTGAACTGATCTGGTCATTTATTTACCATCGCAATCACGTCAGTTAACTCTCCCGTTACCTTGAACTCCCCTCCTATACATAGTCCCCAGCCCCATTCCTATTGGCCGGGCACTCACCTTACTTCCTGTTCGTCATACCAATAGACCCGGCCCACATAGATGGTCTAAACTATGATAACACCACACTTATGTTAATTATTATTAACAGGAACAATTTAAATAAATAACGTTAGTTGGAGAACTTAAGGTTTAGCGGCCGCTTGTCATTAACTAATAAATTGACAATGCGCCACGATGCACCTACACTACTTAGATGTTTTTATACTCGGGTAACAAAAGAAGTTGTGGATGTTGACCATGGGCGGAGTTTATGGGGGTTCAGGGGGTGCATTGCACCCCCTGGTGGCCGGGGGTGAAATTGCATTTTTTTTTTTTTTTTTTTTTTAATCAAGATTATTTTTATTTTAATAAAATTATAATAATTGTGAGAAACAAATCTGAATTCTATTATGTTTTGTTTTACAATACATTCATTTTATAGTAGTAATCATGTCACATTATAAGGCGAACCTTCTGTAGTGTGGCAGTGAAAGGGTTAACGGCAACGCGCGGCCAGCAGCAGCAGCGCGATACAAAGCCACTTATTCTGAGATGATAATTAATGTATCTGGATAACCAATGCACGAATTTTGTCGAGGCAGGTAGCGTTATTTCGGGAAAATTGATATCTATAGCCTGGTATATTTTTCGTCCACGAAAAATGGAGGCTGTAATAATTATTATTGCTCGAGAGTCTGGCGGGTATAGTTCGCCAAGCAGTCGCACCCCCTGGCGTCAAGTTCAAACTCCGCCTATGATGTTGACAGAGTTTAATGTCCAGGCTGCAACTGATGTTTTGTAAGGTTTATTGTCCAAAGAAAATGATGGTTCAGAACAGACAGTTTGCGTCTTCCGTGAAAAAACATTCTCTCTCAGCAGGTGCATAACAATACTTGTCCAATCGGTGCCTAGTGAACGTATTGTAGTGATCCGTCGTAAAGTAATGTCAGGAAGAATGAGGAGAGGTTGTATTCGTATATGGTGGTTTAATTCCAGCTCAATATGGGTTTTACTTCCCTCGTAATGCAGCTACCTGCTAATATGCTCGCTTCACGACAACCTAACGTCCGGTCCGCCCTAAAAAATCTCCCGGTGGGAAACCACACCCCCAGCTAAACAGAGCTTATTATACCTGAACGGTCGGGTCTGGTGTGGGGGGCCAAGCGATTGTCGTTGAGCGACAGACGATCGCATCGCCAGGCAACGTCGGTCGCCCGCCGTGTGCGGACCACAGTGACCACAAGTTGAGCTGATTACAGTATCTGCTTGATGAGCGTATCATGAAACATTCACTTGGATACACAGACTTGACTGAACCACACAGGCATCAAGCTAGCCACTGTGGCACAGTTACACAGGCATCAATCTAGCCACTGTGGCACAGTTAGCAAATCCAGGAATCCACACAGCATGCTACAAAATACACCCAGTTTTGACATACAGGGAAGAATAAGCTTAGCATCACTGCTCAGATGACATATAGTAGGTGTGAAAGATATCCAGTACATTTTAAAGAATAAGAGGAAGTGAATCTAAAAACAAATATAGCCTACAGGTAGGCCTATGGGAGACATATTAACGGGTCGTGTTTAATTCACATTTTTCAATGGTGATTCCGTGACTGAATTTGTATGATGAGGTTGTTGGTCTGGTCTGTGGAGATGAGGGAGAGAAAGCCAGGCGGTCCTCTTTTGTTTTCCCTCATATTTCACGTCTTATTTCCTGGAAGATAGTAATTGGTCAAATATGGATTCAGTCAGTGTTGACTTTTTCCTCACAATGTCTGATAAAAAGATAGGGCTATATAAAGAACAAGGACATGTGTGCGCGTGCGATGTGTGATGTGTTTGTCAAAGGTAAAGAAAATTGTATTCACCCTGCAGTGGTCTCTTTTTCCACACAAACAGAGATGTTTCAATGCTGTGGAGAATAAGGTCAGACTGTATGAATTCAATATATTTGCCCCTGGTTAACACACATGGGGTGAGAATTTCCAGAGTGTTACCTTCCAATAAAAACACCATGGTCATCCCAGAGATGAGACAAATCTTGACAATATTCAGGTATCCAATCAGCTCATTAGGGGAAGCCTCTGAAGAGAAGCCAACACTGATTAGCACAGACATTATTGCGTGAGACAGAATCAAAAGAGGTGGGCTGAAGTGGCTTTGGTTGATGGACATTCGCGTCCTCTCTGTGGGACAAGAGGTGTTTAAACATCGGGGGAAATCATTAACTCGTTCAAGTATACAATATCGCATGCAATCTTGCCTTGGAATGATCAATGAGTGGGAGAAACAGTCTGACACTGAGATAGACCTAATCTTTTTTCACTGAGCTAGACCTGAGCTAGACCTAATTACACCAAGTGAAAGTGGCAGATATAGCTGTGGTCAGGGCCGGGTGGCCCTGCCAGTGCAGGTATGATGATCCCAGCGTCCATGGACTGCTTCGCTGGAAGGAGGAACACACTGATGAGGTGAAGTTCCTGGCCAAAGTGGTCCGTCACCAGGAAACACTTTGGTTGGTGTTGAGACGTGGAACCGAACACAGAGTCCACTGACTGCTCCGATGTTGGGGCTCCTGGGATCGGACTTGTTGAGAGGTCAACAAGAGGGTTGCTAGAAGGAAAGGTGCAGTTGCTGTCTGATGGGTGATCAATATCTGCTACAGTCTGGTAGCTCCAGGTGAGGGTTAGATCGTTTGGGTGGAACCCCCCAGTGACACAGAGGAGAGCCCACTGACCTGTCTGTGGGTCCCGGGGAACCTGAAGGAGCATTCTGGGGGCTGATGGCGGTGCTAGCAGTGGTAGGGGTGGGAGAAAGAACAAGTTAAAATGACTTGAGTCAGAGCCCTGTAAACTGCTACAGTTAGATGGACCCAACATAGCATAGCAACCAGAGAATATCTAAAGGAGGCCCCTCTTCCGTATGAGGGATTTCCACACAATAATTTGACCATCCCTCCCTGCTTTGTTTTGTGGCGAGTTTCAATTCCCCCGGGAAAAATCGATACAATGCACTGAGCGTGGTGCAGAGGCGATTATTTCTGATCTGTCATGAAACTGCTCAGGCAAAAAGATAAACTCAGAGGGAATTTCACAAGGCTTGAATCTTTATAGATTAGAGGTTGGTTGGCCTCTTTATGGTGATGCACAGCCCACACCAGCACTTAAATTGAATTGCCTCACAACGTTGTGGCTCGGGTGCTCGAAGGATACAAATGGGAGATAATTACGAGCATGGCAACATCACCACCCAAACAAAACAACAATGAGTAATGAATTACAATAAAACATTCAGAGGTAATGGTGGTTCATTTGTTACCAGGGTCATTTATATCTCACCCAAGACTATGATCTCTGTGCCGTTCCCCCGCTCTGGATCTTTCTGTAGAACATTCACCTCGCAGTAATACATCCTGCCGTCCTCCAGAGCGACCTCAGTGATCTCCAGGGACGAGGTTTGGTTCCTCTCCGCGATGATCTGCCTGGCTGAGTTTGGGATGAGGGTCTTTTCTGATTTCATTTTGAACCACTGAACCCCATACTTGAGGGATTGCACTTTGAAGTGACAGGACAGGGTTGCCGTCTCACCCCGCATCACATTTAGAGCAGGGGGGAACTGACGAACCGCCAGTCCCTCTGAAGTCGCTGTCACGCCTGAGGGTGAAGACATAGCTATGTGTAGCATATAGGGAATATTAAAAAAAAAACAGTGTGTAGACATACTGTACAAAAGAACTAGCAATAGTTTGGCTGCATAGGCTATGCCCATTGGTAGAGGTTGAAAGAAACCAATCACAAATTCAGTTACAGTACTCAAGTTCTTTCTTCCAAAGTAACACTGGATTAAAAATATCCTAAGAGGGCATTGCTAAAAATTGCCCCTCTTCAAAAGATTTCCATGTTATAATGTAACGTTTGTGTAATGTTATAATGTAACATTTGGTCGATTTATTCTGTTTTTGCATTGGTGGATCATGTCTTAGAAGCAAGAAGTACAGACTGAGTGTGTTGAGAAGTTGATGAGAAGTTGTTTTTGATGAAATTGGATAATAATGGTGACAGTGACCTCTGGAAACACAACAGATGAGAGATGCAGAGAGGGGGCATGTACTATCAACACAGCACTTGAAGCAGGCGCGATCTGATGCTGGCAATGAAACAAAGGTAACATGATGCCAGTGGTGTCCTTTAAGAATAGTTTCTGCAGTGAGATTTATTATTAAGTAATTCTCAACACTATTTGTTTGAGTATATGTGTGTGTGTCTCTGTGTGTATGTTAAGACTTATTAGATTCAGTCAGTAGCGACGCACAGTACTCGAGTTGTGAAAAAAAAACAGGAGGGATGTTTCAGGGCTGCAGATCTCATGACACGTTTGGGGGGGACGCAGAGTAGGGAGGTCCGGGGGCATCGTCCCCCAGTAGAACATTTTAATTATTTGAATACGCAAATGAAGCTTTTAGGAGTATTTCGAAACTAGAATTACAGAGTGGGAGTATACACTACTCTTGATAGCACATAATATTGGGGGGGACAATTCATATTTTTCTGATGATTAGCTGACACAAATGCTAGCCTGGTTAAAGACATCCAAGTCCTCATGGTTTAGCTATAGCTACATTAGTTAACTATTGATAGATAATTTATTACATAATAATATGATATTGTAAGGAAGGGGCAGGACCAGATAAGCTTTGCTTCTTTCTGTCCCTTCTCGAACAAAACCATTTGTCTCTTGAGCTATGTTGATTATTGCTTCCATAGGAAGATATATTTAATTGTATTTGTATTTTATTTCGTTTTAGTTTTTTTTTTGTTATTACAAATGTGTGTGTTTATGGTTGAAAATGTTCGAGATAAATAAAGATCAAATTAAATCTAACTGATGAAGTGAATAGTGATCCCTCTTCTAACAAGAGAGGAAAACGTAGCTTAGCTTTAAACTCATTCATTGCTTATAGAGATTCCACGTTTAAAGTAATGATCGTGCACTTGACGAACCTATTATTATTTTGCCTTTTTAAACATGTTTGATTGATTGATTGATTGAAAACTTTATTAACAGATTGCTGAATGGGTACAATACAGTACAGCTCAATACACACAATTGTTAAGGGGATGCAGACCAGAGAAAGACTTTCGTCTTGTTTACATCAGGGTCCCCCATTTTCAATTCATCAATAGATCAATTCAATTCATCAATAGATCGAGCTGTCCTCCTGGTCGTTTGGCCATTACGATATTGATGACCATAACTGGCTGCGCTAAGCCACCAACAGCTGTCACAAGACGCGCACTGACAGTATGACCAGTACCGCGGGAATTTTTATGAAACATTCTGATATTTTCGCGGGTCTTGTGCAGTGGTGGCACGAGATGCGCACCGTTTGACAGTGATATGCACAGCATATTTGCTAGTGCTCTCGTGACTGAGGAGAGGATGGCCCGCGGGAATTTCTATAAACATTCTGATACTTTGATGGAAGGGATGGGAAGGGGGGATGGCCGTTTTAGAAGGGGGATGATATTGACCGTTTTTATTTCAGGGGGGATGCCATCCCCCCTCAACTCGAGTACTGGCGACGCATTGTGTCAAGGTGGATAACAGTTAAAGGTAGCTCATCTCACAGAAATATCAACAGCAATCGATATAATACAACTGACTAGGATTCACACTAACCTGGTGTTGGTGTATAAGTATAGAAGTAAACACAGGTAAGACCATGGTGCCATGCTGCTGCTCCCATCTCCAAGTCTGAGTGATGAAATTATTTCTCAGGCAGTATTGAGTTTACAGCTCCTCCACTCTTTGAAATGTGATGTTTTTTTGTTCTTTTTTTTTGGCTCTATGGCGAGGTTATGGTTCACTAATAGCTCATGCTGCAACCGTAAGACAAATCCCAGGGCCTGTTAGGTGAATAAACTACACGTCAGTGGGTCTCATTCCCGAACGAATTTACGACCAAAAATTTCCTCTTAGGCAGATTTCTGCCCATTTAAGACATATTAGGGCTGGGAGCACGAGTCCCCAAATTTTCCTGAGATCAGATTTGAGCGTGGCTGAGAGCAGATTTAAGAATGCTGAGGAGCACTCTTATGATTGATTGACTAATTGAACATTTTATTAACTTGACAGACTGTGTTCTCATAGTGATTCCTTCATGTTAACGCTACAGGCCTCCTTGGAATTAATTACTTAATCATGATTAAAATAAATATGACAATATTTGTACGATAAGAAATTACGCATTTGATGTCGGAAAAATAAATAATATGGATTCATCTGATCACAGGGCAGCTGCTTAACCAGCTATTTTGGACAAATGTATAATTACTTTAATTACTCAGATAAAACAAACACAATTATGCAATTATTGTGAAATTATTGAAAATAAAAATTATTTAATGCCTTCTGTGGAATTTGTATTTCTTATTTGTTACACATCTGTTTTAATGATTAATTATATACATTTGAAAGAATGCAGGTCAACATGCAATGTATCCCATTGATTGGTATACAATGGGACAGACCTTTGTTTGATTGATTGATTGATTGATTGAAAACTTTATTAACAGATTGCAGAATGGGTACAGTACAGTACAGCTCAATTACATACAATTGTTAAGGGGATGCAGACCAGAGAAAGACTTTCGTCTTGTTTACATCAGGGTCCCCCATTTTCAATTAATCATAACATATATGACACACACGACATACAGATAGACAGTACTGCTACATCTATACATTTATGACATACCAGATTTGCAAATACAGTACTGTTTGTGATACAAAAAGAGTCCAGAAAAGAGAGTACATTTGACGTAGAAACTGTTGGAGGAGGTTGGGTAGGAGGGGTGGGTGCATGGGGGACACTGTACAAGCAAAACTGTACATTGGAATATTGACAAAACCATACTTGGTAATTTACTGTACATTGGAGGGGGTTGATATAGCTATAAACCTGCATTCCTTCGAATATATCATTAATCAATTAAACTTATATTGAAATACACTATATAGCCTATACACCAACACTGAAATGACAGTGGATAAATAAATAAATAAATAAGAACTAAAGCTAATCGGTGGAAATAGACTGCATTAATATTTCATAACAAGTCTTGTGTGCGCCTACGTGTCTAATGAATGAACAGTATAGGCTTAATATATTCCAGTTACCTGTTTCATTAGGATCCAGCACTATACACATGCTCTGTCCCACGCACAGTACAAGCACAGTCCGCATGTATACAGACTGTACCTATACTGTACGTAGGGCAGAGCACACATACAGCATCTACCAAATCCTAATGAAACAAGTCATTAATGGAATAACAAGCCATACTGCGTTCATTCATTACGCCGTATATTATATTTCATTCATTCATTCATATACAGTACTGCGCGCCGCGCGTGTGTATGTGTGTGTGTGCGCGCGCTGCGGCAGGTGTACCACGAGCTGTATATGATGCCAATACATTAATCTAATCTAGTTTTGATGGGTCGCAAGACTCGCAAAGCACTTCCGCCATTCCATTTTCACACAGCTGCGTCACTAGTTGCCTTATAAGGAGCTCTGGAGGCGTTGTTTTGTATGCAAAGGACTTGAACGGGAATGTGTTTTTTTGAGTTTAAGACAGAATCACATTCGCCAAGCAGGTACCAGATCTTGTCACAGGTGCGACCGTTTCAGCCACTTAAGACATATTACCAGCACGTTCGGGACTCAGAGTGAACTTGTCATTGATTCTGTCTCAGTGGTTCCAAGATAAGTCTTCCAAAAGAACTCTTTGAAAAATTTTGGAGAATGAGACCCAGTGTCTTGGTGTACACCTCGCAGTCTACATGCTGACAGTGTAACCGTAACCATGTTTTTTTTTTTACTCTGCAGCTTTCGATAATGATGGAAGTGTCGAGGCTCATTGGAAGATCCAAGTAATTGATTTGCATTTCAAAATAATACTTTTTATTTTAATTTAACTTTTTTTAATAAATAATAAATCATGCATAAATCATTTATATATATTTTTTAAATAAATGCATTACATATCCATTACCTATACATAACAGATTGATTATGTACAATTACATCTATAAAATCATACATTACATAACATTTGTTTAATCAAGGTTTTATGCACAAGTATTACTTTTATGTACTTTTCACTGAAAAAAAAAGTTTGTTGGATTTACTTGATTTGAATGTGTACATTGGTTCCACATGATCAGAATATGTCCAACTGACATACTTTTCCTCGTTCTCCTTACTTACTTATTGCTTGTGAACCCAACATATTGCATTCACATTAACACTTTAACTGCCACACACGAGATATCTTGGGTTTCCGATAGTTATGTTGAAAGCCACTCACAAGATTTCTCTGATTTTTTATTTATTTATTTTTTAGCGATCTGAAATCATATTGCATCACGCGAGCCTACCCGAGTATACCCGAGCACCGCCGGCGATCATATGTGGAAAAAAGCGCCCCCTATCGTCTCCCAGATGACATAAGGGATTTTGGAATGGACTCAATGAAAATGGATGGGGAAAAAAATCCGGTACTCCACATTTTCCAGTCCACTGATCCAGCCGGGGTTACCACAGTTCATTCTGGAGCCTCTCAGCCCCGCGGAATCATGTGTACTACTGTATCACGTTGGATCCATACACTTGTCGATTTTTTCGAATGGTGATCAGGAATTGGAATATACCAGTTGGATACCATCTGATGTCAGGTAAGGAATCTATGTTATCAGTGTTAGGATAATCAGACTAATTTTGATGAAGATATAGGCTGTTTTGTGAAATGGGCTCTTTCGGTTTCACTGTAAAAGTCCAAGAGGAAATCAACGCGGCGATTATCCGTGCGCGGCCCGAATGTGCTTGCGTGCACGTATAATATTGATCATCTAGCGTTTATTTGAAAACGATTCATAAATAGGCCGACGAATATCAACGTTGTGGAATATTCCAGTAAAAGACGATTTTCATAGAATGGTCCAGAATGAACTGTTTTTTTTATCTCAAAACGCGTGCTTTTCTAAATGCTCTGAAACGGAAATGAAGCGATAAAAAACCAATCTGCCTTGACAGCACTGACTGGAAAAGTAGTCTTTGATAAGCGACGGGCAGATTAGACACATAGCCATCATTTAAAACATAGATTAGGCCAGGGGTGGCCAACCAGTCAGAGACTAAGAGCCACAAAAAAATGACTGTGGTACCACAAAGAGCCACACCATATACCAGCGTTTCTCAACCTTTTTTTTCAGTCACGACACCCTTCATGTGTTTATAGGTCTCACCCTCTGGCCTCTGAAGTTGCTAATGTCTTTTTTATTTGGGCCTCACAGGGTTAAAAGTACCCTGTGAGACCCACGGTTGCAAAATTACAAAATCACTTTTAGCCATTTAAAAAAATAATGTTTATTTAAAAAATGTTAAAGGGGAACTATTTTACTATTTCTTTCACTATTTGGGCACTTTTACACAATTCCTGTGAGTCTATGGAACACCTAGGTTTTTTTCAAAAAAAATGCATTGTTTTGTATTTCTAATCAAGTACTAAAAACCGCATTTTTCTACCTCAAGATCTTAAGCCGTTTTGAGGCTGGGCTCCAACCACTGTGTGGCCTGGTGCCAACTGCCACATCAACTGCCACATTATTATGCAGCTGAGAAATCTCTGACATCACAGATATGCACATTTTCAGATGACTCAGTTCAGTGAGGGTGAATATTGTGAGAGGAGAATTGGAAGAATTCACCAATATGAGAATTAGAGACATATATCCTATTAATATAAGTCCACATAGCTAAGAAACAATGGTAAACACTGAAAAAAGCCATTTATAAGATAGTTCCCCTTTAAGCACATGTATAGTCAATAGACCTGTCTCAAACCCTGCCCCTTTTCTTGATCCTCCAATCACAGCTGTCGCTTACCTCTGACTTCCTCGTACAAACTTTGTTTGTACGAAGTCAGAGGTAAGTGACAGCTGTGATTGGAGGATCAAGAAAAGAGGGCAGGGTTTTGAGACAGGTCCATTGGTCCTGTTGTTCAGCCTCACAATGCTATTTGATAGTAAATGTGTTTATATGTCCCACCCTCTGGCCTCTGAAGTTGCTAATTTCTTTTTAATTTGGGACTCACAGGGTTAACCTCTTAAGCCCAAGATATACAGTAAAAGTGTATATTTTCAGCATTATGTTTGTTTACCAATTATTTATTTTAACTGTTATTAGTGAAATATAAGATTATAGAAATCTCAGGGCATTGAGTCGGAAACCGGCGCATATTGACAGGAGGAAGTGGCACAGCCAAAAGTGAGTGTAGTCTTTTGAAGGAAGAGACTCAGGGCTTTCAAATTTCGAAAAACTACCCTACCCAGCTCACACCAGCCCCTGTCAATCATCTGACTTCTGGATTTACTTTTTAATTTCTCTTATTTTTTGGGATTATCTCCCACAAACCTGAACGTTATTGCCATAAAACAGAACGCAGTTAGTTTCTCTACCTTTCTGTGAACGTCTTGCAAAAAACAGTGTTGCAATATGATGAAAAATTGTGGAGAAATTTACATTATAAAAAAGATGGCAGAATTCAGTACTGTATCTACAAAACCTTCTGTTTAATCATCTTCCCTTTATTCATTTGCTTAGATTTTTCAGGTCTGGTAAATTTTAGCATGGTGTTATTTACAGTCAAAGATAATTTTTTTTTTAAATAGAATTGATATTCTCCTTTGGTTCATTACAATTTACTCAAGCCTAGTAACAGACACACTATTTCTGACACTGATCCATATATGTCCCTAGATTCAGATACCAAGAACATGCAAATGGACCATTTAAAAAAAAATTGTAAATGTTTATTCTACGTCCTTATGGAATGAGTGACATAAAAAAAAAAAAGTAAAAAAAAAAAAAAAAGCAAAGCAAAAAAAAAATTAAATAAAAAAAAAAAAAAATTTATGGATGGAAGAGCCGCACATTGACGGGCAAAGAGCCGCATGAGGCTCGCGAGCCGCGGGTTGGCCACCCCTGGATTAGGCGATATTAACGTTAACATTGAAGTGGACCGTGGCATCAAGGGGGTAAAAAGGAAAACCCGGCGTGGCACTCAAAGTGTTAAGATTACTTAAAATAAACATGTTGATTCAACATATTTGTCGTTACAGTAAACACAATTTAATTGTGTAATGTTAACATATTTTAATGATGTTCAACACTAACTCCAACTTGATTTCTTAATGTAAATCTAACTTGATTTGTTCAAAACACAACTTGATTTCTTAATGTAAATCTAACTTGATTTGTTCAAAACACAACTTGATTTCTTAATGTAAATCTAACTTGATTTGTTCAAAACACAACTTGATTTCTTAATGTAAATCTAACTTGATTTGTTCAAAACACAACTTGATTTCTTAATGTAAATCTAACTTGATTTGTTCAAAACACAACTTGATTTCTTAATGTAAATCTAACTTGATTTGTTCAAGTTAACACAACTTGATTTCTTAAAGTGAATCTAACTTGATTTGTTCAAGTTCATACAATCTTACATGTTTTGGCATTGACAAAAAAGGCAAAGAGTCAGAGTTATGTACCAAAAATGTTTAACATTTTATTGAACATGAGGTAGGTAAACAACAGCAGTGGCTATATATAGTCAATATATAATAACAGATAGTCAATGTTTCTAAAACTGTTCGGGACAGTTGACTATCAAAGTTGAAATACAAAATACAACAAGTAAACCCTGCATCGACAGCATATAAATACTGCTGGGAATGTAACAGAAACTATCAAGTAGGTCCAAGCTTTTGCATCACTACGATTAAGGCATTCTTTAACAGCATCATAACACATTAAAACACATTTTGCTGGTTAGTGTTTGTCCTTGTATTTAAAGATATATCCATTAATTATGAATTGATAGCACTAGTACATTTCCATAATGTTTTGAATTGTTAGTGTTTTAATTCTCTTTTAATTTAGTTGTTAAGAACTCCTGGTACGTTAGTGTGATAGAAATGTGTGTGTATTTTGCGTGTATGTGTCTTGGTGTGATCAAAATGTGTGCGTATGTTGCATGTATGTGTCTTGGTGTTATACAAATGTGTGTGTATGTTGTGTGTATGTGTCTTGGTGTGTTTGAAGCTCCGCAATGTAGTTTTTGGAACAAAAACATGACCTGTAGTATAATGTTTCAGTGGTTCTCTATAAAGTGCATATGCTCACTGTAAAAGGCAAATACAAAATACTGTGAACTGTTACCACAAACAAATGAAAATAAGGGAAAAAAAACTACTGTTGATATACATCTGGTGTAAGATTAAGTAATGGATGAAGAGAAATACAAAATACAACAAGTAAACCCTGCATCGACAGCATATAAATACTGCTGGGAATGTAACAGAAACTATCAAGTAGGTCCAAACTTTTGCATCACTACAGATTAAGGCATTCTTTAACAGCATCATAACACATTAAAACACATTTTGCTGGTTAGTGTTTGTGTTATGGTTTGTTAACAACCCCAACAGCACGGCACAGACAGGTAGTTCAGAGTTAGCCAAAAACCAGGGCGTATTTATTTACAAAACAGAAATGAGCGAAAACAACAAAAAGCACAAGGGGAGAATGTTCTTGGGCAGAGTAGTCTGCGGCTCTGCAGCTAGTCTCAGAGCAGAGACGGCACTGTGGCGTTGCGCCTCTGACTCTGCGGCTCTGCAGCTACTTGAAGATCCACTCGGGAAGGAACAGAGAGAGAGAGAATGTAAACAAACGAGCGAATGGAATACAAGGCAGTCCAGTCTTCCTTAGCTGAGTCCAGTACAAACACAAGCAACAATTCTTCAATGTTTACCAAACACACAAAAAAACAGATAGGTCCCGAGTCCAGAAAAATGCGAGAAAAAACAGAGCATCCAAAAAATACGTTTCCAAAACTCACCAAGGCGCAATTGCGCAAAGCGGGCAACGAGGCACAGATCCAACGGATGGCAGAGAGAAGCAACAGCGGCGACATCCATAGACGTCCTGGAGAAAACAAACGAGGTATAACACGGGAGGAAAACAAGCAGCAGCTAGTGGTAAGCCCAAAACGACCGACACCGAACGTTAAGAACCCAAGAGTATATAAGGGCTCCACCGAGCTGATCTGAAACTCACTTCAGGTGCGCGAAGGTAATTGGTACCTGGAAGCGTGCGGAATCGGACCAATCCTCACAGTACCCCCCCCTCCACGGGAGCCACCCGGCGACCCGCCCGGCCTCGGCCTCCCCGGACGGGACCGAGGGCGGCACGGAATGGGAAGTGGCTGTAATAGGCCGGAGGGTGCCTGGTGGGAGGCCTTGCTGCGGGCGCAGACCGTGCAGGCCAGAACAAAACCCCTGACGTCGTTCCTCATGGTGGGCCACCAGAATCGACGAGCCAGGAAGGAGAAAGTGCGGCGAACGCCGGGGTGGCAGGCAAACCGGCTGGTATGGCCCCATTGGAGAACCCGGGACCGGACTGAGTCGGGGACGAAGAGGCGACGAAAAGGAACGTTGCTGGGAGCGGGATGGAAACATAGGGCACGCCTGACCACGGTCTCGATGCCCAAGGTGACCACTCCCACCACCCTGACCTCTGGGAGGATGGGAGTCGGATCCTCAGTGGTCGGAGCCCCCTTGGAGTGTAACCGGGACAGAGAGTCGGCCTTCTCAGGGACGGTCAGACTGTAGAGGCGGCTGCCGGGAAGGGGGGCCCCTGAGCGGAGGTTGATGGCACAGTCGTAAGGCCGGTGAGGAGGAAGGGCCTGAGCCCGGGACTTGCTGAAAACCTCCCAGAGGTCGTGGTACTCGGGGGGAATAGTTGAGAGGTCCGAGGGCGGCACACAAGGGGAACTCCGGGGCGAAGGACTGGACGCCGCCTGAAGACACTGGGCATGACAGGAGGAGCTCCACCCCCTGATGGTGCCGGAGGACCAGGCGATGTGGGGCTCATGCAGCGCGAGCCAGGGCTGACCCAGGACTACTGGGACAAGAGGGGATCTGGTAATAAAGAACTGGAGTCTCTCAACGTGGTTACCAGCAATGGTGAGGAGGACAGGACAGGTGCGTTGAGTGATGTCAGCCAGGCGGTGATGATCCAGCGCGAAAACCTCCAAGGGCCTCTCGAGGTCCTCAAGTGGAATGTTGGCCTGGGTGGCAAACTCAACGTCCAGGAAACTCTCATCAGCACCCGAGTCAATGAGTGCACCCACCGTCGCCCGCTGGTCCGCCCAGGCTAGGGTGACGCTCGTCAGACGGTTAGGTGGTGCACGGATGTGGGAACAGGAAAAACGGCTCACCAGGATCTCTCGGGGTCCCGGCGAGCCTGGTCTTTTGACTGGGTAGGGCAATTGGAGATACGGTGTCCATCCCGGCCGCAGTAGAGACAAAGGCCGGACCTGAGCCTGGACTCCCGTTCTGCCGGGCTAAGGAGGGTGCGTCCCAGCTGCATGGGTTCCTCCTTGGTCACAGCTCGGGAAGGGAAAGGGCCACCAGTCGCGGAGGGGACAGGATGGTCAGCAGAACAGTCACGAGTACGGGGGGTCTGGGGGACCTCTGGGGGTCCCAGTCGTGCTCTCTCACGCCTCCTCTCCCGGAGGCGTCCGTCGATGCCAATGGCGAGGCTGATTAGGCCCTCGAGAGAATCGGGCTCCTCTCGGGTCGCGAGCTGGTCCCTTACCGCGTCGTTGAGCCCCTTCAGGAAGGTGAGATGAAGCGCCCGATCATTCCAACCGCTCTCGGTTTGCGGCTAGTCTGAACTCCAGCGCGTAGTCGGTGACACTGCCACTGCCCTGCCGGAAGGTGCCCAACCGAGCTCCCAGGTCCTGGCCACGAGCTTGGTGGTGGAAAACCCTTCGGAGCTCTGCCACGAAGTCTGGGTAAGAGAAACAAAAATCAGCCCTCATAGACCAGGAAGCAGTGACCCACTGTGCTGCTCGGCCTGTGAGCAGGTTAGTCATGTAGGCTAATCGGGCTCCCTCTGACGTAAATCGGCTGGGTTGATGAATGAAAACCAACTCACATTGCATGATGAACGTGGCACACTCCTCGAAGTTACCGTCGAACAAACGTGGGTTGGAGAGACGGGGCTCCCGAGGTGCGAGGTCGGGAGG
Source organism: Notolepis coatsorum (assembly GCF_963971535.1). Lineage (NCBI taxonomy): Eukaryota > Metazoa > Chordata > Actinopteri > Aulopiformes > Paralepididae > Notolepis > Notolepis coatsorum. The sequence continues at coordinate 48,625,152 of NC_140183.1, read as the reverse complement.
TGCGGGGTCTGTCGCGGCGGCGGGTGGTGATCTGGCTGGAACTCCTGGCACAGGTGGGGTTAAAAGCAGGGTGTTCAAGTTTTCAAGTTTCAAGTTTCTTTAATAGTTGTCATACAGAAGTACAGAATACTTTTATACAAAATGCTTCTTACTGTTGCGCTCCAGAGACTGTGCAAGACAAGATAAGTATGAAATAAAATAACATAGTAAAATTAGAAGTAAAAAAATGAGGTCACAGTGTTCAGTTTAGACATATGTACAATGTTCGATGCAGAATAGACATAGTTACCATACAATATACAATACTGTGCAGTGTACTAATATATAATACTATATAGTGCAAGGCAGAAATGGAGAAATGGGACGAGGTGCAATTTAGGTACAATTCACAGTAGGTGTACGAGTTGTAGTGCAAATCCTTTATCAATAAATATAAAGTGTAAGTGTGTTTGTGTGATCTAAAGTGTGGAGAGTGGGTGCTGCAGTGTGTGTGTTAAATGCTGCACTGAGACAGCCTGTAGCTGGTGCAGAATATCAGCCTGCTGATTACCCTGGGTAGTCTGCTGGGTGGCCAGAGTGTCAAGAGAATCCTGAATAGGCTGGACCTGGGCCCGTAGGTCCTGCACAGCAGCCGCAGCTGCACCTAACTGTTGGGTGTGGTCGTTGGTCAACTGGATCTGGACCGCCAACGCTGCCCTAACTCTGTCTGTGTCGGCTGGGGTCGACATGGTCGGGTCGTAATGTTATGGTTTGTTAACAACCGCAACAGCACGGCACAGACAGGTAGTTCAGAGTTAGCCAAAAACCAGGGCGTATTTATTTACAAAACAGAAATGAGCGAAAACAACAAAAAGCACAAGGGGAGAATGTTCTTGGGCAGAGTAGTCTGCGGCTCTGCAGCTCGTCTCAGAGCAGAGACGGCACTGTGGCGTTGCGCCTCTGACTCTGCGGCTCTGCAGCTACTTGAAGACACACTCGGGAAGGAACAGAGAGAGAGAGAATGTAAACAAACGAGCGAATGGAATACAAGGCAGTCCAGTCTTCCTTAGCTGAGTCCAGTACAAACACAAGCGACAATTCTTCAGTGTTTACCAAACACACAAAAAAACAGATAGGTCCCGAGTCCAGAAAAATGCTAGAAAAAACAGCGCATCCAAAAAATACGTTTCCAAAACTCACCAAGGCGCAATTGCGCAAAGCGGGCAACGAGGCACAGATCCAACGGATGGCAGAGAGAAGCAACAGCGGCGACTTCCATAGACGTCCTGGAGAAAACAAACGAGGTACAACACAGGAGGAAAACAAGCAGCAGCTAGTGGTAAGCCCAAAACGACCCGACACCGAACGTTAAGAACCCAAGAGTATATAAGGGCTCCACCGAGCTGATCTGAAACTCACTTCAGGTGCGCGAAGGTAATTGGTACCTGGAAGCGTGCGGAATCGGACCAATCCTCACAGTTTGTCCTTGTATTTAAAGATACTGTATATCCATTAATTATGAATTGATAGCACTAGTACATTTCCATAATGTTTTGAATTGTTAGTGCAGTAGATATTTCTATTATAATTATAGATCAGAGCTTTAATAATGTAACTAATGGACTTGATTTGTCACTCATGTGCTCAGTGATGCACAGTGATCAGACTATATGCATCACTGTGCCTCACTGCATCACTGAGCACAGAGTGACGGTTACCATCTTCCTGGACTTTTACTTTTAAAACAACATTGTCAATATTACACTTATAAACTTAATGTAGATCTCTATTTTTTACTGTATTTATATTAGCATGTACATACATTACATAGGAAATGTGAATCCCGGACCGTATTTTATTTTATTCTTTATTCTTAGGCAATTTTTTGTTCTTATTTGTGATTTGTTTTGTCTACCTAAATGTTTACTGTGAACAATTTGTAGTGCCAAATTTCCCTCGGGATGATTAAAGTATTTATATTCTATTCTATTTATGTTACAGGGTTAGGTGGGAATGTAACAGAAACGATCAAGTAGATCCAAGCTTTTGCATCACTACAGATTAAGGCATTCTTTAACAGCATAAACGGGATTTAAAAGGCAAATACAAAATACTGTGAACTGTTACCACAAACAAATGAAAATAAGGAAAAAAACTACTGTTGATACACATCTGGTGTAAGATTAAGTAATGGATGAAGAGAAATACAAAATACAACAAGTAACTTGAACTTACTTGAACAACAAGTAAACCCTGCATCGCCAGCATATAGGTAAATACTTCACCTACAAACATAATACTGTTCTGACAGCACAACAGTATTGGTGTAATGAAGAGATTTGCTGAAAAATAGAAAAACTTTAAGTGCGTATGTTTATAAAAAGCAATGAAATAAATTATGTAATAACAACAGACGGCGAGGTGGTGCAGGTTTGATTGAGACATTTTGATAGCAGGTGATCTTAAAGGAAAACTCAAACATTTTGGGAAATTAGCTTATTTAACATCTTTCCTCGAGTTAGACAAGAAGATATATACCTTTTTCGTCTCTCTGCATGCATTGGGCTTAGGGAACGCCTGGACCGTTAGCCTAGCTTAGCTTCATCACTGGAAGTGGGGCAGACATCTAGCCTAGTTCACTACAGTCAGGAAATATACTCCAAATACAATCAAAATACAACTCCCAAACGTTCCTGTAAACATGTTGTGACCTGTGTATTTACCACGTCTCCCAGTCACACTAGTCACACAAGTCTCCCAGTCACACAAGTCTCCAAGTCTCCAAGTCACACAAGTCTCCCAGTCACACAAGTCTCCCAGTCTCCCAGTCACACAAGTCTCCCAGTCACACAAGTCTCCCAGTCACACAAGTCTCCCAGTCACACAAGTCTCCAAGTCACACAAGTCACACGAGTCTCCCAGTCACACAAGTCTCCAAGTCGCACAAGTCACACGAGTCCACAAGTCACACAAGTCTCCAAGTCACACAAGTCTCCCAGTCACACAAGTCTCCCAGTCACACAAGTCTCCCAGTCACACAAGTCTCCAAGTCACACAAGTCACACGAGTCTCCCAGTCACACAAGTCTCCAAGTCGCACAAGTCACACGAGTCTCCAAGTCACACAAGTCTCCAAGTCACACAAGTCTCCAAGTCACACAAGTCACACAAGTCTCCCAGTCACACAAGTCTCCCAGTCACACAAGTCTCCAAGTCACACAAGTCACAAGAGTCTCCCAGTCACACAAGTCTCCAAGTCGCACAAGTCACACAAGTCTCCAAGTCACACAAGTCACACAAGTCTCCAAGTCACACAAGTCTCCCAGTCACACAAGTCTCCCAGTCACACAAGTCTCTCAGTCACACAAGTCTCCAAGTCACACAAGTCACACGAGTCTCCCAGTCACACAAGTCTCCAAGTCACACAAGTCTCCCAGTCACACGAGTCTCCAAGTCACACAAGTCTCCCAGTCACACGAGTCTCCAAGTCACACAAGTCACACAAGTCTCCAAGTCACACAAGTCACACAAGTCTCCCAGTCACACAAGTCTCCCAGTCACACAAGTCTCCCAGTCACACAAGTCTCCAAGTCACACAAGTCACACGAGTCTCCCAGTCACACAAGTCTCCAAGTCGCACAAGTCACACGAGTCTCCAAGTCACACAAGTCACACAAGTCTCCAAGTCACACAAGTCTCCCAGTCACACAAGTCTCCCAGTCACACAAGTCTCTCAGTCACACAAGTCTCCAAGTCACACAAGTCACACGAGTCTCCCAGTCACACAAGTCTCCAAGTCACACAAGTCTCCCAGTCACACGAGTCTCCAAGTCACACAAGTCTCCCAGTCACACGAGTCTCCAAGTCACACAAGTCACACGAGTCTCCAAGTCACACAAGTCACACAAGTCTCCAAGTCACACAAGTCTCCCAGTCACACAAGTGACTTGGAGACTTGTGTGACTGGGAGACTCGTGTGACTTGTGTGACTGGGAGACGTGGTAAATACACAGGTCACAACATGTTTACAGGAACATTTGGGAGTTGTATTTGGAGTATATTTCCTGACTGTAGTGAACTAGGCTATGTCTGCCCCACTTCCAGTGATGAAGCTAAGCTAGGCTAATGGTACAGGCGTTCCCTGAGCCCAATGCATGCAGAGAGACGAAAAAGGTATGTATCTTCTTGTCCAACTCCAGGGAAGATGTTGGAGTTTTCCTTTAAGATGCCTCGGCGGCGCATAGAACAAGTGGGCCCAATGTCTATCACTGTCTGTCTGTCTCTGTTTGTTTCTCTCCGTCGGTCAACAAGTTTTTAGCTAATTAATATTTTCAACGTGCTTTCACTGAAAGAGCCTGTTTTTTAGAGCGAGTGCCTTGTTTGAAAGTTTACCTCCATCCAGTTCCATGAAAATCTTTTGGATTACCTCATTCATTCATTCATTCAATCTTTATTTATACTCGATAATACACTGAGTAATTAAACTCATTTACAGTGCCGTCGAGATGTTACATACACAAGTGTCACAGTGTGTTCATAAATATAAAGACATCAGACAATCAGAATAATTAAGAGCACATTTTAAAATACATTAAAAAAAAGAATAAAAAATATTTTAAAAAGAATAAAATAGCTCAAAATTAAAACAGAGGTAATAATTTAAAAACAATTACCTCAAAGGTGTAGCGGAGCTGCGAAGGGTAGCTGAGGTTTAAGGCATACATCAGTCCGAACAGCATTGCAACAGCTAATGCGCCATTATCCAGACCTTCCAATATCTTGGTGCCTTCGAGGATAATTCCTATGTTCTCTGGTTCGTCACTTGAAGCATGATCTTTAAGAACATAAATCCCCACAGTGGTGTCTTCGATGGCCTTGTTGATGACGTCTTCATCCATACCCTGTAGAAAACAGACAAAGGTTAAACAAGGGCTAACACCTTATATTGATTGAAAACCTTTATTTATCCCTGAGGGGAGATTCAGATGTCCATTACAGCATAACAGCAATTTAAAAACAGTAAAAACAGTATATACATAACATACACTTATTAGTATGTGTTAAAAACAAGATGGATAAATACATAGGGATAAAAAGAGCTAAAATAGGGCTAAAATAGAGCTATAAGTGGTGAAAAGAAAAATAAACAAGTCCAATCATGATGTTAAATAATTAAATTAAATTAAATTAATTGGTTACAGTCCACAACCCAGCTCCTCCAGTCCACAGCAGTTAGCCTGTCCTGGCCCTGCCTGGTTGTGGAGCCTGATTGCCACCGGCACAAAGGACTGCCCGAAGCGCTTTGTGGTATGTCGGGGGGGGGGATAAGTCTGTGGCTAAATATGTCTCAGCCCTGACAAACAGTGCTTTCTGGATCTTCACCCATGTAGATACACAGTCCCTTCAGGATACACTCTCGTCCAGCATCCACGTCATCACACTGAAAGGAACATTTCTTGATTCGTGTCTTAATTTAGCCATTGTGCTTTATTTTAAAGTCAACTACTGGTTCAAACTGTTATATGACTACATATTTCTCTGAGAATATAACAGTAGGATTCCTACGATGGCACAAGCCTTGCTGTGAGTAGTGTTGCACGGTATACCAGTATTGAAAAATTAACGCGGCACTAGAGGTTTGAAAGCGGTACTATACCTCATTTTAGAGGAAAGGTTCAAACTGAGACAAAAAGATGCAAATAGTGAAAGGAAAAAGATGAAAAATAAAGCACTCATGGCCTCCTGTACAATTTGATTGCCCTCTTTACCAATCATTTGTGGTAACTAAAAAATTCATTTCCATAGCCTTTCCTCCAATAAAAAAAATCTTAATTCCCCCAAAACAGCCAGAATTCAAAACTTTGTAGGTTTTTCATGACAGTGGGACCAGTTAGCACTTACGTCAGCCATTTGTGCCATTTGCCTTTTGAGCTTTTCCCCTAGCTGTCCTCCCCTCTTTTGGAACAGCTTCGTCAGGTTGTCAGAGTGGAGATCAAGCTGAGACAGGAACTTGGACTGAAGTGGCATGGTGGTGATTCTCTTGAATTCAGCATTGATCTGAAGACAGGTAAAAAGCATAGGAATCAGAATAAAATGGTTAGAGGGTAGAAAGCCACTGTTATATATACAGCCGATCAGGAAGGGGGAGATATAGCACAACGAAATATAAAATCATATTAGCAGTTTGACAATGGACCCAACACTTCCCTTGTAACGTTATCAACAGCAAATCCAAGATGAGATAAGCCATACATACCTCACTGACTTCAAAGAGAGCTGGCCACCTTGCCATGAAAGGCTCCACCATTGGTGCATCACGGACGACTTCAAGTCTTCTATGTGCGAAAGTCTTCTCCATCTTCAGTTTCACAACATCTCTGTTGTTCCTCTTCTTCACATCCAAGAGTAGATCTTTCTGCATGGCCTCCAGACTTTCCTCCGTTTCTGCTGATGGGTATGGTGGGCAGAAGTTAACCTCTGCTCTCTTGGCCTTTTTGACACCGAAGGCTGCACGCTTTCCTGTTGGTTTGTTTCTTAAAGAGTTCACCGTCACCTCTGGGCAGCCCAGATGTCTCAGCTCTCTGCGGTAGTTACCCAATTTATATTTTAAACTCATCTTCCATGCGCCATATCCAGTGCTGGACCCCTTCTCAGTTAAACATGGATGTGCCTTGATAAGACTCTGGGCTGTTTGTTCCATCTCCGTATCACTGACATAGACTTTATACAGAACAATTTCCTGCACTAAACCATCAAGGATGGCTGACTTCAACTTGGGATCAGGGGTAAGTACAGTGCCATTTTGACTATAAGCTAAATTTGCCTGCTCAAGTTTTATTTCAGCATCATAGGGGAACTTAGGCACGTGGAAAACAGCAGGCCAAGAGGACCGTGAGCTCCTAAACTCAATTGATGGCAGTACATCTGGATCCACAGATTCAGGCACTTGAGAAGAAGTAGGCCAAGAGGACGTTGTAGACCCACTCGATGACAGTATATCTGTATCCATAGATCCATCCGACGAGAGCAGAGAAGTATTTCCAGAGAAAGGATCGAGAGCTTGGGGGTTTAGGACTGGATAGAGAAGAATGGGCCTTGACATATCCACAACTTTAAGAGTACCTTTGTCTTCTAGTTCTGAAATGGAGGTAAGGTTAAGGAAATCATTTCCAAACAAGGAGTCCTTAAATTGAAGTCTGAAGCTGCCCTGAAGTCCACACTGTTTCATCACTTCAATAAGAAGGCCATCAACGGATGCAGGGAATCCATGGGAGAGAGTCAATCTCTGAGAGCTGCCATCAGTCAAGATGATCTTAAGGATCACAGGAGTCGCCATCTTCAAAGTCTTTTACTCTGTAGAGACACAAAAAAAGTTATTAGACATTAGACATCCATACATTTCAGATTTCAAATTAAGTGGTAAAAGCCTACTTTTCAATTATTGAGTACAGTAAGTTTGTGAATGGAAACCAGACCTCTCTCCACTAACGTGAGACTACCTTTTCCCCAATAACCCCCATTCCCCCCTGATAGCACACCTTTTATGACAGACAAACATTGACAGACCATGACAGTAACAGACAGTGAGTGAGTGACAAACAGACAGAGATAGACTGTGACAGAGAGTGAGTGACAGACAGACAGTGACGGTGACAGACAGTGACGGTGACAGACAGACAGACCTTTTATTTCAATATGCCTTTTCAATGTCACCATGCGGGCTGATCCAATCTTGTAGTCAACCAGTGGATAAGTATCCAGGAGTTCACAGAGTGCCACAAAAGTGAATGTTCTTGTGGGTGCTGGGCTGAGTTTGAAGGCTCTATAATGCTCTCTGTACCAACCACAAAGCTCTTGGACAATGTAGAATACACTCTCTTGTAAAATGCAGATTTGATCAATTTCACTAAATTCAGGCAATCCCCCTTCTGCTCTGTGGGCCACTATCATTCCCTTCCTATAGGTTATGCCATTGGTTGTCACACACTGTGCAAGTTGAACCTCAGTCGTGTCAGGGAACTTTTGCCTGATGACTTGTGCTATTTCCTCTTTGAGTAAGTCTACTGGTAGAGTGGATACAGCTGAGACCTCTAGCTTAGGCTTGCTCAGACATGGAGAGCTCAGATGGTAAGCGATCATCATCTGATGCTTTGAGGCTAAAGAGAGGGGCACATTCTTGAAACAGCTTGTATGTCAACCTGTTTAAAAAAGCTATGCTTAGCCTCAAATCGCATTGTCCACTGTCCGACAAGTGGACCAAACAGCCTAAACATCTGGGGGTAGTGCTCCAGATAATGGTGTTTTGGTAGCAGCCTGATGGCAGGGAACAACTCCTGGTATCTCTGCCTGTGCTCTAGGATTTTACTTTCTAAAAAAGCCAGCGAGTCATCACTATGTACAGGGGAAACTACAAGCTCAGTGATGTCCTTCAGATCCATAAGAACAAGCCATGCAGGCTCATCTTCAGGTACAAGTGAACCAACCAAAAAAGGTAAGAACCGTGAGCGTCATGAGCGTTTCCTCCCACTGTTTTTGTGCTGGAGAAACTTTGTGACACTACATGAGGTTTGTTTGTCCTGTCGGCCCATTTGTAAGGAAACTTCAGAATGGCGCTGTTCAGATCAGCCAATGTGAAAAGCTTTCTGGATATAAGCACTCTTAAGCAATGAGCTAGCTCTGCAGGGATTATACCCTCCAAAAGGTCATGGGCAAGATCAGGTGGATAGCCAAAGATGACGTGAAAATGAGAGGCATTATTTGTGAAGACGCATTCCCTTTTCACTCCACAACAAAATTTCCCTGTATCTTGGGCTTGTTTGACATGGGCCTGATGGAGCTCCTTGGTTCTCAGACTGAAAGCACCAGATGCAACGGAATGTTGCTGAATATCACTGCTCTTTCCTGTGCAAAATCTGTAGTAGTATTCCCCTGAAAAACTCTCCAAAAATCCAGCGACACTGTGTGCTCCTAGGTTGTCAGCCACTACACTACACTACCTTTAACTGACTCACCCAACAGTGGGACATAAACACCCAGCTCCTCCAAAGTTTTCAGATCTTGTAGAAGCGGTTCAAAGATTTTTGCATAACCATAGATTTTAACATCATCGGTTTTGCACAAAACTGACAAGTAGATCGATGTTAATGAGGAATGAGAACCCGGAGGCAAGTTAGCCAACACCCAATGAACACCACAAAGCTTATGCTTCTTTCGCGAGGTGCCAAGGGGGTTACAGGTTTCAAAGTCATCCACATACAAATTTTGGATGATAGTTGGCTTTTCTCCAGCGAGGAAACTATTACCCTTAAATAGGGAACCATCTCTTGTACTGATATGTGCCTTCCTGTCTTTGATGGCACTCAACAACGTTATCAATGATATCCCTTCGACCCAACAGTTGCTGCAGGGACTTCAATAATGGGACATATTGGAAACTGCGCTTGTTTTTACGATCTAGAATGTATTCCACTGGCTCTACAACACTGAAGTTCTCCTTGTAATACTGCTTACGCAGTTGTGCTGTACGTAGGGGGCCACCTTTTTGTATGGACCTTTGCACAGGATTACCAGAATAAATTGCATTAACAGTTTCTCTAATTGTACATTCATCAACAGTGAGGTTTTTCTGATGAAAGATGTCACTCACAATGTCACAAGATAATGGAACAGGTGCAGAAGAAATCAAATGATGGAGTTCCCCTAAAAACACATCAAGAGCAGTGCTTGGTACATGGACCAAATGCTCCAACTTCAGCAAAGCAGCTGCAAATCCTTGCTCTATGACCTCCTGCAAGTCCTCAGTATGAGAATGACTACTTGAAGGAATGGCAGTATCTGACTGCTCTACACACTCCTGACTATTTGCCTCCAATTCATTCAGAGATGCTATCGTAGTTACAATCACTCCAGGTTTAAAATCAACCAATGTGTGATGGCAGTGTTTTCTGTTTTTGTGTGACTTAAATGTGCCAGAAATGTTTGTTTTAAAGTCACAGCCTAAAAACATACAATCAACCGTCTCACTTCTTTTGAGATGTGCATTTATATGACAAAAATAATCCTTCTCTGATGCTAAATCCCTGCAAGCACAAAGGCTGCAACTGAATGTTGCCTTCTCTTTCCGAGTGACCCCAGTGGAATGGGTTTTATTGTGGTGGACAATAAGGGCATTCCACGTCTTAAATGTACATGGGCAGTGCAGGTACTTACATGGAAAGGGATAACTACTTCCAAATCGTGGATGCCTTAACCTGTAGTGATGCAAAAGCTTGAACCTACTTGATACAGTTTCTGTGCACCCCTTACATCTCCACATTCCCAGCACCTAACCCTGTAACATAAATCAAGACCATCATTAGTTACATTATTAAAGCTCTGATCACTAGGCCTAATTATAATAAAAAGGTCTACTGCACTAACAATTCAAAGCATTATGGAAATGTACTAGTGCTATCAATTCATAAATAATGGATATATCTTTAAATACAAGGACAAACACTAACCAGCTAAATGTGTTTTAATGTGTTATGATGCTGTTAAAGAATGCCTTAATAGTGATGCAAAAGCTTGGGACCTACTTGATAATTTCTGTTACATTCCTAGCACCTGTAACATAAATCAAGACCATCATTAGTTACATTATTAAAGCTCTGATCTCTAGGCCTAATTATAATAAAAAGGTCTACTGCACTAACAATTCAAAACATTATGGAAATGTACTAGTGCTATCAATTCATAAATAATGGATATATCTTTAAATACAAGGACAAACACTAACCAGCTAAATGTGTTTTAATGTGTTATGATGCTGTTAAAGAATGCCTTAATAGTGATGCAAAAGCTTGGGACCTACTTGATAATTTCTGTTACATTCCCAGCACCTGTAACATAAATCAAGACCATCATTAGTTACATTATTAAAGCTCTGATCTCTAGGCCTAATTATAATAAAAAGGTCTACTGCACTAACAATTCAAACCATTATGGAAATGTATAGTGCTATCAATTCATAAATAATGGATATATCTTTAAATACAAGGACAAACACTAACCAGCTAAATGTGTTTTAATGTGTTATGATGCTGTTAAAGAATGCCTTAATAGTGATGCAAAAGCTTGGGACCTACTTGATCATTTCTGTTACATTCCCAGCACCTGTAACATAAATCAAGACCATCATTAGTTACATTATTAAAGCTCTGATCTCTAGGCCTAATTATAATAAAAAGGTCTACTGCACTAACAATTCAAAACATTATGGAAATGTACTAGTGCTATCAATTCATAATTAATGGATATAACTTTAAATACAAGGATACAATTTGACCGTAGACACCATGAACCTGAAACAAACAATAATTTCACTGATCACTGCAGTGTTGAGCTTATTTCTATTCATCAATGGGACTTCATTTAGCTAGCTAGTAGTTAGACAATATAACACAGCTAAGTAACGTTAGGGCCCAGTCACACATTCACAAAATTATTGTGACCGGGCCCTTAATTAACCATAGCTAACGTTAGCTAGCTTAGAAGCACTAACTAACGTTAGCTAGCTTGTCTATTAGCTAACGTTAGCTAGCTACCCAGCTATAAGCATACCTTAGGCTTAGAGGGACTAACTAACGTTAGCTAGCTTGTCTATAGCTAACGTTAGCTAGCTTGTCTATTGTAGCTAACACAAGCTGTACGTTAGACAATATAACACAGTGAGCTAGCTAGCTAGCTAAGTAACGTTAGGGCCCAGGCAGTCACACATTCACAAAATTATTGCGGGAAGAAATGCGCCTCCCATTCTATTTTTCGCACATGTGTGATCGGGCCCTAATTAACCATAGCTAACGTTAGCTAACTTGTCTATAGCTAACGTTAGCTAGGTACCCAGCTATAAGCATATAGAGGCACTAACTAACGTTAGCTAGCTTGTCTATAGCTAACGTTAGCTAGCTACCCAGCTATAATTATACCTTAGAGGTAACTAACGTTAGCTAGCTTGTCTAAAGCTAACGTTAGCTAGCTCGTCTATTGTAGCTAACGTTAGCTAGCTTGTCTATAGCTAACGCGAGCTGTCCAAACATTTTATGCTGTGTAGCTAGCCAGTGGCTAACCCAACGCTTGTCTGATAGACAGACTAATAGAGGAAATGTCGCCCAGTGCCCACTTGAACACCAACATAAATCAATTTGATGAACTTACTTTCAATTCGGGAGTTCTTTCTCAAAAGACGAATTTTCAATTCTTCTCTCAGAGTCCATCAGACTTTCTGGCGGTCGAATACTATTTCCGGTATACTATTTCCGGTTGGTGACTCTACTCAATTTAACTGAGTTGTCAGTTTTCAATCAACGCGAGAGAAACCAGTAAATTCAACATTCTCCATAAACAACGGAAGTTTACTTGATTAAAACATGATCACAAAAGGATTATAAATGAATTAGTTGAATGCACTAACTGTATTCGTGTAAATTCAAAGACCTGCTCTTTCCCATTTTTTCAGTGTACTTACTGTACAAATCTGCTGAAATCTTTCAAATCGGTCAAAGTCAAACTGCTTGTTTAGTTGTTAGTCACAAGGGGGTTCTAATTTTTGCATTTTCCATAAAATATCTCTAGTAAACTGATTCGAAATGTCAGATGTTCAAAAAAATTTATAGACAGTCTCGATTCTTACCAGATTAAAAAATACAAGCTTTTTCCTTGCACAGTATTGACAATTATGCATTGAGATCTTTGAGTAATAGTATTCTAATGGATTTGTTTTTATTTGAAGAAATTGTGTCTCTCTTCCTCTCCCTTTCTCTACCCCACCACACACACACACACACACACACACACACACACACACACACACACACACACACACACACACACACACACACACACACACACATACACACACACACACACACACACACACACGCACACACACATTAAATACTTCATTTTAATTCAAAAAGCATCTCCACAAATTGTTCAAAACATCAAGGAGCATTAAATCATCCATGCATCACTCTTGAATGTTTATACAGAAATTGATTTCTTTTTCAGTTCTTGGCAGCACCTCTGACAGCTGTAGCAACAAAATCCACAATACAATCATTTCTAGCAGTATACAGGCATTTATGTGAGGTAAAGCCATTCACATGTGCATGTTGGTGTGAAGCATGCAAGATAGGCAACACTGCACACACACACACACACACACACGCACACGCACACGCACACGCACACGCACACACACACACACACACACACACACACACACACACACATGGCCCCCTAGTTATAGTTGAAAGTGGGGGTGCACGATTATTAAGTGACAGGCAAGGGGTGGTTTGGAGGGGGTTGACCCCCTCCACGGCAGATTTATTTTTTTATTTAATGAACACCTGTACGTGCAATTTCCTGCAATATAGAGCCTTCAATCTTGGACTTCGGAAATCAGTTTTTTATTTACTGTTCTGTAAAAGTATTGTCGAATGTAATGTTTTATGTGGACCCCAGGAAGACCAGGGTTCGAATTATCACCTGAGAGCTATGGGGGCCCCCTGAATTTAATTTTTTTGCTTTTTTTTCCTGAAATTGTGGCTGTTTTCGAAGTCATATTTAGAGGAATATCTCATTAGGATTAGTCTAATACTAAGTAATAATGACATCACACAACAGTCTAATCATTAGACTATTGTGTGATGTCATTATTCAGTCTCATTCTTAACCATCAATATTTGTTCATTTTCTTACTCACCTCTGATATATAATGCCATATTTACTTATTTGCATTTTGCATCTGATAAAATACAACAATTTAATTTGAAAAATTATACCAAATTTATGAACTTGAATTAACATTTATTTTTCTCTGCACTTATAAATCAAAAACTAACAAAATAATCGAATGGAAAATAAATAGTTGTATGGCACAACAGCCGCATTTATCAGGATACAGTAAGTAACATTATCATCTGATAATAAAATGAACATAAAATAAATACTTGTATAAATCAAAATAAATAATGTTATAAACAAATATGCACAGGTAATCAAGAACTGAATGAAAAATAAATTAGAAGTAGCAGCATCTTCTTAGAACAACAAGAAGAAAAGTAACTACTCCAGCATGTCACCGACATGCAGACTGGAAGAGCCGGGATTCAAACCACTGACCTATTTTATCCAAAGCGAGTAGTGACGACTAGCCCTACCTCCTGAGCTACAGCCGCCACATCATGAGCAATGCTATCACTGTGCAAATATATTTTCTTCCTCAACTTCTTGCTCTGAGAGCTAGTCACAGTCCCATTCATCCACTGCTCTGCCAAATGGGCTCCAACAATGTCTTGGCGTTTTTACATGGAAGGCAGCCAATGCATCCCTCCTTGGCAAATAAACAGCTATATTTATTTTTCCAAAAGTTCCACTGACTCGGACCCCAGCTTTGTGGTGGTTGAGTAGCAGCACAGTCCAGGTCTAGTGGTGGAGACTCGGGTCTGGCAGTGGCAGGCCGGCGGCGTCATTACTTTTACCAAACGGTTCGTGCGTTTTGCGAATCTGATTGGCCACTGACATTTCTGGTCATGTGACATGTGCGCCCAATCGTGTGACGGCAAGTTCTTTCGACGGTTAAGCTTAGGCGCTCTTTCGAAGTTGGTTAAGGTTAGAGTTTGTCTTAGAGCATGGCGATAGAACGCCAGCCCTGATTTCAAACTCTAACCCAACTGCGAAAGAGTCGCCAAGCTTAACCAGTGATAAACTAGGCGTTAGGCCGTTTGCAGGCTGTTCGACGAGGAAATGGGCTAAGACACTGCTTGTCACGCGACAGTAGCGCTGCTAGCTGCTGCACTAACAGCGTCAGTCTTTGGCCTTTTTATAAAACCAAAGCTGTCCAGCTTTGTACAGCCTTGCGGCGGGTTGAGCCTTTTTTTTGGCGGCATGTGGCGTACTGTTTAGTGTTTAAGTTTTCAGTTGCAGGACACGGACCGGCAGCCTTCTGTTTACAGCAGCTGCTTGCTGCTTTTTCTTCACTAGGTTGGAGTAGCGTTAAACTTATGGGCGACGCTCATGGGCGACACATAGCGGCTTGGAGATGAAATGCAGCCTATTCCACAACATTAATTACTCAGTTCTTTTAAAAACTGAAAAGAAAAATATGATCTATTAACAATTTATTTAGGTAACATAAATAATACTAATTCGTACATAAAAAAAAAAATATATACATTTTTTTGACTATGGGGGCTCAGACTCTAGCTATGGGGGCTGAGCCCCCATTGGCCCCCTCATAATTCGAACACTGAGGAAGACTATAGTTGTTGTCATGCAAGAGCTAATGGGGATCCTAATAAACTCAAACTCTAATGGGCTTCGATCTACCAGGTATACCTAGCTAGTCAACCACACACACACTGGTTGATGTTACAGTAGCTAGCTAGCAAACGTCAGGTAACAGCTAGCTAACATAAAGAGTGATTTGTAATTCAATGCAGCGAAAAAAGAGAAGGTGATGATTATAAATGTGTTTAAAACCTGTTCCACCCGTGGAATATTTTCGCCTAAAATATATACCTAGGTAAATGGAATATTGCTCCACTTCTACAAGGTCCATTTGCATATTCTTGGTATCTAGGTACATCTATGGACCTCAGGGAATGTATTCAGTGTCAGAAAAAGGAATAGCCCCCAGCTAAAACTGAGACAAAAGGCTCAAGGAATTTATGGAACCGGTCAAAGTAGATTCTATTCTTATCTTAACAGCTGTAGGTCCTGTGATAACAAGCCTGGCTCCAAAGGGGACCAGAGAAAAACTAGCAGAGTTAACTAAACCGGGTAAAACTAATAATCCAAAGATAAAATAAATTTAATTGGTGATAATTATATGTTTAGGTTATAGGCAATTATAAATGTTGTGTTCTATGTGATACTGGAAGCTGTAATTTAACCTACAGTAACTACAGGATTTCAAAAGACTTGTCAGGACACAGCAGCTGTGGGTGACACCGTCAGACTACCAGAGTTAATTGTCCCCGCCCATAAAGCAAATAGGGCAGTTTGATTAAAAGCAGAATATCTAGTTAATATTAGCAATAAAAACACTCATAAATAGTGGAGGAATCTTTAGCTTAATATTCTGAATAAAAAGATATCAAGAGCTGGGTTCTCACTATATTGATAACTGGAATTATCAAGTAAATCATTTAGTATCACATGATTAAGTAAACAATAAAGTCTGAAACATTACTCCAGTACTGTTTCATGATCTAATAATAAATTAAGTGTTATTGGAATATTGGAACCTCTGTAAATTATTGGAATGATCCAAATGCTTATCAGATAGTCAGATCTGGTCAGGGATTTCAAGAGGAGGTGTATTAGGACCAGACCAGGGATAAATGTTTAATAAGAAATTACATGAATTAATGACACAAGTCTATTTTAATCAATCAAGAAATTGTGTGACAGACGGTCGCATTTAAAGAGAGGGAGGTCCTCCCTCTCTGGCTCACATTCCAGAAAGGGCCTCAGGGTTCTGGTTGGTTGTGTGTGTGTGTCTGTCATCCTGATGACGTGAGCAGGGGGGGGCGTGCTGGAATGTTTAAAAAGCACGCTCCCCGGGAAGAGAGAGAGAGAGACGAACGGAACGAGACCGATGACAATTGACAAGACACCACCAGCCAATCTGAGCGTCGATGAAGGCCTTGCTGATCCATGCTAAATACTGCTGATCCTTATTGCTGAATACTGTTCCTGAATACTGAAGACTACTGCAGAAGACCAGAACCATAATTGAACTACTTAATACTGGGAAATCCAGAACGAGTGTGTATTTTACCATAACAGAATGCTTTGATACGGCCGCTGCCAGGACGCCTTAAATAAAAGTAATTCCATACCACTCTAATCGCACCTGTGTGTGGGACTCGGTTTATCTGCACTTCTACACTTGCAACAGAGACCGGTGGTCTACCACACACGTAGCCAGAGAAGACCAGAGTGCTAGCCAGTGGCGTCGTTAGCCCTGGGATTCCGGGGCTTTAGCCCTGGGATTCCGGGGCTTTAGCCCCGGATGTTTTTCTCCTAGCCCCGGATCTAAAAAAAATAAAAATATATTTATTTTTTTATGTCAGCATTCTCATTGTCTGTGCTGAATGCTTGTTAGTGTTTGGTATTTTTTGTTGGTTTTTAGTACTTTTAAACATCCATTTTTAGTAAGTAGTTTTCATTTGATCCTATAATTTTTTCATTCACCGATGTGGACTTTTTTAGTGTCCTGAAAGGCGCCTTATAAATCAAATGCATTATTATTATTATTATTATTATTATTATTATTATTATTATTATTATTATTATTATTATTATTATTATTATTATTATTATTATTATTATTATTATTATTATTATTATTATTATTATTATTATTATTATTATTATTATTATTATTATTATTATTATTATTATTATTATTATTATTATTATTATTATTATTATTATTATTATTATTATTATTATTATTATTATCATCATCATCATTATCATCCAGGAGGGAAAAGACACTTTGGATAGTAGGGACTGCATCTCTGCCTGTCCTGACCAGGAAACACTTTGCAACTGTGATCTCCTCTGGCAATAGTTGGATATTGTAATGTGTGGCGAGGGGTTGTAGCAATTCCACTGAGAGAAACTGGTCTGAGTTTGGACGACTGGATAGAACAGTCTCTGAGCTGAGGTCTGAGCTTGTGCCACAAGATGACTCAACTACATACTCGTCCATCCTTTTCTGCTTCCTCCTTTGGCTGGTAGTATGTTCCTCAATCCAAAGGCCATTACATATGACCTTTGTCCTGTCATACATGTCCACTGCCATCTCTGAGGTGCGATAACCTTTGAGTGTGTCCTGCACTGTGCTTTTAAATAGTACAGATATTGAAGATGTGCACTTTAACGCAGCAGCACCTGGAGCCATCCATACCCATGTCCAGTGTCCTATAGTAAGCTTTAATCGAACCCTGGTTCATTTCCTCGGATAGTCCGGTTGGTTTGGGGTGGTGTGAAAGCTCATTCACTCTTGCAAGTGAACCCTGCTGCGGTTCATTTGAGATGTGAATGCAAAGCGGACCAAAGGCAGGAAAAGACCCAAAAATCGAAAGAAAAAAATTATGAGAAGACTGAAACATATGTATATAATGAAACACACAATACAGTTTTTTTTCGATTGCCTAAGCATGATTTTGAAAACGGGGCCCGGTGTTTCAAAACACACAATTAGCACAACCACACACACAATTATCAGAACACATCAGATCCTTTGCTAAATTAAACACTTGTCAAAAACCATACACTAATTTATAAAAACTACATTTTGTTACCATATGAAACACACGTTTCATATGACTTAATTCTGTTTGAACCAGTTACACACACTGCTGTGCTTAACCTAAAACACATTTAGCAATTCTACTTCTCAGTGATTAGAGTACTGTAAGTGAAGTATGCAGAGAATGTGCAAATATACAATAAATTCACCAAACACTACACAAGACCAATGCTGTGATGAAAATATAATTTATGTATCTACATATACCCAAATCAATGATGCAGACTGATGAAAAAAATTACATTTTCTCTCCATATACCCAAATCAATGATGCAGACTGATGAAAATATAAATGTTCTCTCCATATAACCAAATCAGTCAACATTTCAACATGGAGAATCAAAACAATACATGTCCCAGTTTTCATGCTACTATGTGCATAACACTGTAAGCTCAGCAAATATCAGACAAACATAAAATACTGTATCCAGTACAGGTAAAAATTACAGTAAAACAAAAAAAAATTTAAAAAATGTAAACAGAAAATACTAGACATTATCTCTTTGCCTAGCTGGATCTGGCAAGATACTTTTTTGTTGTGATTCTCCATGTTGACTGATTTGGGAAAATGGGAGAAAATGTATATTTTCATCAGTCTGCATCATTGGTTGTCTTGTGTAGTGTTTGGTGGATGTATTGTATATTTTCACGTTCTCTGTGTACAGTACTTCACTCTCCTTCCATTTTGGTTGAAGACAGGTGAACTCACCTGCTGCATTTTTATAGTGCTTAAACCTGATTGGTGTATCTACAATTAAGCAATGGTGTGTTTGTGCATCTGATGGCTGTGTTTAACCAATTGGCTCATGTGTGGTAATTTGACATTCTGTGTCTAATGTAATGCAAGTGTGTTTAGTGTTTTGCAAATCACTGTGTGTATTGTTTTGCAAAAAGTGTGAGGCTGACATTGTAGGGGTGCAAATCTGGGCCTATATTTTGCTCCTTGGTTTTGATAATTGTGTAATACTTTTGATTTGAGTGTTTATGCAATTGAAGAAAACTGTAAAGACTAGAGATGAACTGTTTATTTCTTTTGTACATAGGCTGTGCATATGTTTGTTTGTTTGTTTGTTTGTTTATTTGCTTATGTGTATGATTCTTAACTGTGTTTTTATTTTGTCATTGGTGTATATGTGTGTATGTATGTACAGTATATGTATATATATATATATATATGTATATATATGTGTATATATGTATATTTGTACTCCTGTTGGGGCTTCTTGGACCAGATCAATGTTTTATCTGGCTAAATAAAGGTTAAATAAATAAATAAGAAACTGATGATTTGGTCCCGTTAACTTTGAATTTTCTATGGGGACTGCCCAGATCCCTCTCATGGACCTGGACCTCACTTTGAGAACCTCTAATGATTCTAGTTATTCAGTATTCATCTCTAATTACTCTAAAATTGCGTATTTCTGGGCTGAAGCCCCCAATGTTTTCTAACCCTAAAAACGCCCCTGGTGCTAGCCAAATATACGACACTGCCAGTACGTTCAGTACCTTCTTGAGATCATGTGTAAAAAAAATCGAAGGAAATTAATAAAGGGAAGATGATTAAACAGAAGGTTCTGTAGATACAGTACTGAATTCTCCCATCCGGACCAATGCAATTTGAAATATTATTATAGAATATAGAATAGGAGGCTTATAAATGACCTTATTATAGCCAATTCGCACATTTATATATATATATTAGTGCTGTCAAACGATTAAAATATTTAACTCGATTAATCGCATGATTGTCCATAGTTAACTCGCGATTAATCGCAAATTAATCACTTTTTTTTTTTACCTTAAACAGATCTTTTTCAAGTTCCAAGTTTTAATACTCTTATCAACATGCGAGTCAACAAATGCTTGCTTTATGCAGCCATTTAACACAAAAGGATGACCCTCATGCATTGCAAATTTGCATCAAATTCAAAACAGAGTGATGCACAAAATAACTTAAAAGAAAATAATAATTTAAAACAATGAATAAAGTGTGCATGAAATAATAGGGAAAGAAAACGTTAGGAACTTGTTACATTCACACACACAAGGGCTGATTAATCACACACACCCCTCTCTCCCTCACACACACACTCTCCCAGCTCTCTTTCTCTCTTGCCCCTTCCTCATCTCTCTCACCCCCCTCTCTCTCTATATCTCACACACACACACACACACACACACACACACACACACACACACACACACACACACACACACACACACACACACACACACACACACACACACACACACACACACACACACACACACACTTCAGAAACAAACATAGTATCAATGAGAGCATCAATAATACACCTGAGTGAAGTCTAGTAAAAAAAAAAAAAAAAAAAAAAAAAAATGTTTTTTTTTTTTTTTTTTTTTTAGTTAATCCTGAGTTAAACAAATTAGTGGCATTAATAGAATCTGGAGTTAACGCGTTAATATCGCGTTAACTTTGACAGCCTTAATATATATATATACATACATACATATTATCTTTCAAATACCCGAGTTCAATTTGGATTTAGTATCACCAGGCGTGCATAAGAACAGATAATGATATCTACTGTAATTTACTGTACTTTTTTTATTTGCACCACAGTGCAACCATTTTGAAAGTAATTTCAGATCTAATTGTTCATCATCATTAGGTGGCTTCTTCGTTCCGAAGGTTGCCTATCACTCTCCAACCCATTCTGTCCCCACTTCTTCTCTCCAACTCCGTGACTCCGCCTCTCACTCCGCTCCAATCACAGACGTCGTCTACCCAGCCTCTTCTTGGTCTTCCACTTCCTCTCTTTCCATCCACCTTCCCCATCACCACCTTCTTGAACATCTCCCTGCTGGATCCTCTCTACATGCTAACAATAGGGAGGAGAAACTAACTGTGTTTCAATATTTGTCAAAAACGTTACCTTTTGTGGCTTATTATCCCGAATAATAAGTTATTGATATAATTCATTCAGAATGCTGAACTTTGAACCCCCATAGAATCTGCTAGGAAGTGTAGTCGGGAAAAATGCCAACACTGATCGACAGCTATGCGTGTCCTCTTCAAAATGGCCGCAAAAAGACTACAATTCCCACGGTCCAAAATGGTCGCCGTCTCGCAATAGACTTCAGAAAATCGAAAAGTTAAAACTATCTAATGGCACTTTTAACCTATTGCTAAACTAACGTATTGATGATAATATGCATTCTACATGCTATTGTGACATGTTAGTGATGTTAATACTTGAATACGTTTGAAATTTAAATCGCAAATTGTATACAACACTCTGAAAAATATTGATTTATGACCAGATGGCATTTCGGGACCGGTACGGGTGGAACACTTTTATTGTATTGAGTGGTTAATTGTATCTGTAACTGAGGGGTACAATTCCCTGACTGTATTAATCAAGTATGGTATCATTAAACCACTACCGTCTTATGTACATTATTCTGGCCATACCGTACACAAGTATATGATGAGAACTCCTCCACAATGATACGGTTTCCACACAAATACTCGTTTAGAAGAATATTTATTAACAGCAAATATTATTACATAATATACTTTACTTAGATTGCGCTTATAAGGCAAAGAATGTGCGTAGGCAAATCAATAATGAATGTTAGGAATTATCTAGGGAATACTGGTAAGGGGGTTACTACCGGTTGTAAGCCAGCAGGGGGAGGCGATGCTCTACTACAAAGTCAATGGTTCCACAGGGACTCTAATAAGCTCCTGCGAGGGGGAGCGGTATTACTCCCTGGCTCAGCGGATGAAAGTCAGCCGCTGTAATCCCAATGTGCGGGCGGCACAGGTGGAACCGGTCAGCCTCTGGTCCAACAGAGACGGACTCGAATGATGGTCCTCACGGTAGATCCCACACAGCAGCGGGGTAGACGGTTCTCTGCTCCAGCAGCCACAGTACCAAAGCAATAATCCAGCCGGAAAGGGCTCTGCTGGCGCCGGTGTAAATCCTCCGGTGCACGGTGGTTCACAGTTGAACTTGACGTTACTATCCTATTCGCACGCGGCTATAAGTGCCCTATTTAGACGCACAATTACTCACTTCACGTGGTCTTTGACTCGTAATGAAGGCTTACTAGTAAGTAGCGAACGATACGTTGAACAAACGTAGTAGGATAAAACACGACTCTATTTGGGGCAATACGGGCCCTACTTCACCGCACGTTGCATAGTGGGTGAGGCGTCACTTGGGTAACTCGAACTGAACGGACTGCGGACTGAACTGAACAAGACTGAACCGAAAAAGGAAGTTCTGTATTCGCCTGCGCCATATTTATATGTACGGGGAATAAACTAGTACCAATCTCATTTCTGTCGCCGTATCCCTGGGCAAGGCAGGGCATGTTGAGACAAGCCTTGACGGTAGCTTTCAACTTGACTCTAGGGGGTAAGACACTGGCGCCTGGTGGGCGCTGTCCAATAGGAGAACGAAATATTATGGTCTGTAGGCTAAAGGGATATTCCGTGTATATGTACAAAGAATACACAAGGGATATCAAACGATATACAAATATTATGCAATATATATCAATCAATAAATACATATATTCGGTTTAATCTGACCCTTTGTAACAGTATCACTCTATCAAGTTGCCCCGTGGCATGAAATTATTCATTCATATTAATTCAAGTATTTGCATGTGAGTGAAAGGTACATGCATCGTTTCAAATATTGTATTGCCACCAGTGCTGTGCTTATTTACATTTATAAGCTGGTTACAAATCAAACAAAGTCTTTTAAACAAGTGTTTTCTCACTCAATTATCAAGTTGCCCCTTGACATGAAAGGGATTCAAGTATTTGCATGAATGCAAGGTACATACATAATATTTTATTGCCTCCACTGCTGTCAGACAACTATTTACTTCTCCAAGTATTAACATAAATTACCACTCATTACTCATTAGATCAGACTTTTCTCTTGTAGTACTTTTACCATTGGATGGCACTATCACTACCTCACTTGTAAATGCTGTATGGTGCAACAAGCTCTGGTAAATATACAACAGGTTATGGGCCCAGATCGACGCTAAGAAGCTACACAGAGTTTTGTGTGAGATGAACAGTAATGTGGGATTTCACAATGGATGACAAGCTGTTTATTGACCGGCTGAGCGGACCAGAGAACTGGGCAACTGGAAGTTTCAGATGGAGCACTTGCTAAAAGCTAAACAAGTATGGGGTATGATAATGGAGACAGATACATTAGCTGCAGATGCTAATGCTCAAGCACGGGCTGCGTTTGATAAATGGAGAGATATACAATATACAGTAAATAAATACAGTAAAAATATACTGAGGTCTACAGAAGGTGTAATATTGCACAGTGCTGTTTCAAAACTAAGAGTCCAGGGCCCTCATTTATCAATGTTGCGTACGCACAGATATGTGCGTAACCCCTGCGTACGATCATTTCTAAGCAAAGTGTGGGACTTATCAATTTGAACTTGTGCTTGACTTTGTGCGTATATCTACACACAGCTCGGAGCATGCGTACCGGTAGAATATGAAGACTACAACACGGAAATAAGCTTTGTGCATTAGTTTCAACATGGCGTGTTCTGTATGAACCGTAATTCATTATAGTTCATTGTAAAATAGCAACAGTAGTGTAATTATGGTCAAAACCATATTTGAATTTGAAGCATTTGGAATAATAGGTTTTTCTCTCCGAATGAATGCAGCATGGTTTATAACGTTATCGGAATATACGGGCAGTGGCGGCTCGCCACTGGTGGCGCTAGGGCGCCGACCCACCTGTTAAATGAGAGAAGAAGAAAAAAAAAATTGTTTTTTGTTTTATAGCCCTATAAATAATATAAACATGTTTAAAATGAATAATATTTACTCATTTTAAGTATGTTTGTATTTCCAATGCACAATATAACGTTATTATCTAAATTAAAAAAACACCGTTTTCATGGGCAGGAAGTGACGTTTTTTTTTATTTTTTCGTATTTCTCGCCCGGGCAAGAAGCGATAACGCTCTGACTGCGCGTCACAGTTTGATCGCTGTCTCCGTCACAGCCAATCAGTGCATACAGCGTTGTGCGTTGAAATATGACTATTATGTTGGAATCCGAGCGCGATTTGAAGCGGTCTAGGCAGCAAGCGTGAACTTCCGTGAAGAATTTTCCATAGCCGCATTTCGCGGAGACGCTCTCTGATTGGCCGACGCGATGCCAGTTTTTTTCCATTGCCGCATTTCTCGGGTTGGTTATAGAGAGAATGCAACTCAGTACTCGACTCGTCAACAACAACAGCAACTGTTACTACACTGAGCTTAGGCACTCTTTCAAAGTTGGTTAAGGTTAGAGTTTGTCTTAGAGCATGGCGATAGAACGCCAGGTAGTTTGCAGGCTGTTCGAGGCGAAAATGGACAAAGACACAGCTCTTGGCTAACTAACAACAAGCTATATTATGGAGGCAGTGTGGATGGACAATGGATGGACATCAACACAGGCTGGATGGACAATGCCATGGAGTGGATATACTTTATCAACAAGCCAACAACAAGGTAGATTAGCGATCTTAACTCTAGTTTAATACATGATACGTTGTCTACTGATGCCGCATAACGTTACAGCTACTGCTAGCTGTTAGCTCCGTTAGCTTAGCTGGCCACTTAATGCATGGAACGGAGTAACGTTAACGTTTAAACGTTATGTCGAGGTCATACAATACTACAGTCGACATAAGGTTAACGTTACCCCGTTTCCATGAAGTGTTTAAATAGCAGCAATCTTGTTGAAAATGTAACTACTAAAATGCTCTCTGATGCTGCTGATGCATAATGAATGAATGGTGAGTTGTTTAAAATGACAACATACATGTGTTAATTATTTGATTTGATTGATCCGAGAGACAGAGAGATCGTCTATGTTTGAATGAATGAATGAGAACTTTATTAACAGATTGCAGAATGGGTACAATACAGTACGGCTCAATACACACAATTGTTAAGGGGATGCAGACCAGAGAAAGACGTTTGTCTTGTTTACATCAGGGTCCCAGATTTTCGATTCATATCGATAGTTTAATAGCTAGCCTTGGCTCGTTTAACAATATGCAAAATATGTGTACAGCCCTGTACTCATACTGACGTTATTCTTGGTATATAATAGGTCTGATTGTGTAACGAATCGATTCCACGTCGCGCTGTGTGTGAGAGAGAGAAGGAGAGAGGGAGAGATCTGCCTGTGTTTGTAGACGGGCGAGTTTTGTTTCTAACTTTTCTATTTATATATTGTGTTTCAAGTTGTGAATTAGAGTCTAGACTATACTTTATTTGACTGGTTGTGTGTTGTTGTAGTAACAGCTGAGCGACTCGTTCATAAGAGCCGATTCATTGCCGTGAGCGTGAGTCGAATCACGAGTGTTGCGTGGTACTGTACTGTACTGTACAAAATATTTGGTATAGCGCCCCTAGTGGCGAAAACCCACCGGCCGCCACTGCTCCATAATATAGCTTGTTGTTAGTTAGCCAAGAGCTGTGTCTTTGTCCATTTTCGCCTCGAACAGCCTGCAAACTACCTGGCGTTCTATCGCCATGCTCTAAGACAAACTCTAACCTTAACCAACTTTGAAAGAGTGCCTAAGCTCAGTGTAGTAACAGTTGCTGTTGTTGTTGACGAGTTGAGTACTGAGTTGCATTCTCTCTATAACCAACCCGAGAAATGCGGCAATGGAAAAAAACTGGCATCGCGTCGGCCAATCAGAGAGCGTCTCCGCGAAATGCGGCTATGGAAAATTCTTCACGGAAGTTCACGCTTGCTGCCTAGACCGCTTCAAATCGCGCTCGGATTCCAACATAATAGTCATATTTCAACGCACAACGCCGTATGCACTGATTGGCTGTGACGGAGACAGCAATCAAACTGTGACGCGCAGTCAGAGCGTTATCGCTTCTTGCCCGGGCGAGAAATACGAAAAAATAAAAAAAAACGTCACTTCCTGCCCATGTAAACAGTGTTTTTTTTATTTAGATAATAACGTTATATTGTGCATTGGAAATACAAACATACTTAAAATGAGTAAATATTATTCATTTTAAACATGTTTATATTATTTATAGGGCTATAAAACAAAAAACAATTTTTTTTTTTCTTCTTCTCTCATTTAACAGGTGGGTCGGCGCCCTAGCGCCACCAGTGGCGAGCCGCCACTGGTTTAATAGCTAGCCTTGGCTCGTTTAACAATATGCAAAATATGTGTACAGCCCTGTACTCATACTGAAGTTATTCTTGGTATATAATAGGTCTGATTGTGTAACGAATCGATTCCACGTCGCGCTGTGTGTGAGAGAGAGAAGGAGAGAGGGAGAGATCTGCCTGTGTTTGTAGACGGGCGAGTTTTGTTTCTAACTTTTCTATTTATATATTGTGTTTCAAGTTGTGAATTAGAGTCTAGACTATACTTTATTTGACTGGTTGTGTGTTGTTGTAGTAACAGCTGAGCGACTCGTTCATAAGAGCCGATTCATTGCCGTGAGCGTGAGTCGAATCACGAGTGTTGCGTGGTACTGTACTGTACTGTACAAAATATTTGGTATAGCGCCCCTAGTGGCGAAAACCCACCGGCCGCCACTGTATTAAACTATCGATATGAATCGAAAATCTGGGACCCTGATGTAAACAAGACAAACGTCTTTCTCTGGTCTGCATCCCCTTAACAATTGTGTGTATTGAGCCGTACTGTATTGTACCCATTCTGCAATCTGTTAATAAAGTTCTCATTCATTCATTCAAACATAGACGATCTCTCTGTCTCTCGGATCAATCAAATCAAATAATTAACACATGTATGTTGTCATTTTAAACAACTCACCATTCATTCATTATGCATCAGCAGCATCAGAGAGCATTTTAGTAGTTACATTTTCAACAAGATTGCTGCTATTTAAACACTTCATGGAAACGGGGTAACGTTAACCTTATGTCGACTGTAGTATTGTATGACCTCGACATAACGTTTAAACGTTAACGTTACTCCGTTCCATGCATTAAGTGGCCAGCTAAGCTAACGGAGCTAACAGCTAGCAGTAGCTGTAACGTTATGCGGCATCAGTAGACAACGTATCATGTATTAAACTAGAGTTAAGATCGCTAATCTACCTTGTTGTTGGCTTGTTGATAAAGTATATCCACTCCATGGCATTGTCCATCCAGCCTGTGTTGATGTCCATCCATTGTCCATCCACACTGCCTCCGGGGTGTACTGACTGACTGCGCTCCGCGTAACTCAACTCGTTATTATTTTGCACACAGACCGCAGAAACACGGGAACGCCTCAGACTCTTATCCTTTGGCACTTGGAACTTACTGTACTTTGCTTGCAGGTCTGCAGCCATTATTGCTGGATTATGAATAGCACCAACTTTAGCCAAGGTACCGTTAGCAAGCTAAGCTAGCTGACCTAGCTCGTCTCCCCGCATTGCCATTTGATAACGTTAGTCAGCTAACGCTAGTCAGTAGCTACTTGACTTAAATACGATTCACCGTGGGTGCATTATTGTTGAGAGACGGACAGTGTCAGGTCCTGGAGAAAGGACAGGCCATCATCTGATTTGATGTAACGTTAAAGCGGATGTTGTTCCAACTAGCTAGCTTTTCAGCTGTTAATGCTATACAGTATAATAACACCAGCAAGTGAAACACATCCCGTCCGAGCTCCCCGTCACACGCTCTGTTGGGGACAATGGAATTTAAGAAAGTGTATCTGCTGCTAAAATGACAAACAGCATCACACTTTAAAACTCATTGATTTTATAATCATCACTCTCCGCAGGAGATAAATGACGTCATGCGATCGGAGGCTAGAATTTCCGATACTGGTGAATGAATGAAAACTTTATTTAACAGATTGCAGAATGGGTACAATACAGTACGGCTCAATACACACAATTGTTAAGGGGATGCAGACCAGAGAAAGACTTTCGTCTTGTTTACATCAGGGTCCCCCATTTTCAATTCATAGTGTGGTCTTCAATTCATATGCCTTTTCATAGATAGACAGATAGATATATTTATAGACATTTTACAGCAGCAAGCATGCAAACTAAACGGATGTCCTGATGAATTGAAAATGGGGGACCCTGATGTAAACAAGACGAAAGTACTTCTCTGGTCTGCATCCCCCCAACAATTGTGTGTATTGAGCCGCACTGCACTGGTATCGGAACAACTCTAATTTTAATGCAACCTTTCCTCAAAATTCAGTGCTAAGAACCACAAAAATAAATGGAATGAAATCATCATATCAAGCTGCAAGCAGAATTATTGTTAAATATATGTCACAACGAGAAAAAGCAACCAAGTCCTCACTCAGTGGCAAGAAGCCATTCTCTCTCTCTGATGCATACATAATAAAATAATGTATGACTGAAGTGATGGAGACCATGTTTGAAGGCAAACAAAAGCAAATCCCCCTCAGATTGCACAGCAACCAGAATAACTGAAATACTGGCTGGTGATTTGATTAAACAGCTTTGTAATAGAATAAAAAAGATGCACAGTGCATTTCCATAGCTGTGGATGAGTCCACTGACACCACTGAGAAGCTATGTTCTGCAGAACCGTTCATGTTCTGAAGAACTGTTCATGTTCTGAAATGTTATTGCTAAAGATTGAGAAGATTGGATCAGTTGTACTTTTTTTTGGAATACTTGAAACCCTTTTTTTGTGGACTATTTGATGCAGCCCAGCCTCACCCAGACTCTACCTCCAGCGGCCCCCAGGTAAATTGAGTTTGAGACCCCTGATATAAGGTATACTGGTCCGTCCGCAAGGATATCTGCCATTTGAGAATATAGGCTATTAATGCAAAGCGACGGCCTATAGCCTATACATATTATTTAATGTTTTCATAAGCGTAAAGATACAACAGCTAGATTAATGATCAAGTTAGTTTACTGTGCAGGGTTCGCAGGGCTGTGCCATGTGTTATTATATTTATATATGCGCAAGTTACTGTTGCATAATGTAGGCTATGGGCTGGTTGCTATTATATGTAATTCATATAGGCTACCTAATACCTACAACAAAATAGATTGTATGCCTCTAGTACAAATCATACCCGGTAGCCAATCGAACTAGTAAACGAATAAAAGCATTCATATTCCA
This sequence comes from Notolepis coatsorum, assembly GCF_963971535.1. Classification (NCBI taxonomy): domain Eukaryota; kingdom Metazoa; phylum Chordata; class Actinopteri; order Aulopiformes; family Paralepididae; genus Notolepis; species Notolepis coatsorum. The sequence goes on along the minus strand of NC_140183.1, from coordinate 48,595,668 downwards.
GCATGGTTAGAATGACACACCAACGCCAAACAGACAGTGGTTAACGAACAGTCTTTATTAGTATTTTGAGCTGTCCAGGCAGAGTCGTTGATATCTGACATCACCGTGTACAAGTCCGCCAGCTTTTTATTTATCCCATAACACGGGTTGTGTCTTCTTGGTTCCGTGAACAATCTCGCTCGTGGAGTTTCTCAGAGTTCACACGGGTTAGTCCATTATTTCACAATGATGACAGATACATTAGCTGCAGATGCTAATGCTCAAGCACGGGCTGCGTTTGATAAATGGAGAGATATATACAATATACAGTAAATAAATGTATGCCTGGGGGTGTTTCATTACCATATATGGATAATCATGCACGAGCATTGACGGTAAGGACGAATGGTATTTATCAATACGGAGTGTGCGTAGGACCCGTGTACGCACGGTTGTTAAATCCCGATTTTTCTGTGCATACACACATTCTAAATTATGTGCTTAAGAACAAAGATAGAACACTTTCTAAGAATTGTTGATAAATGAGGGCCCAGGAAGATGGTAACTGTCACTCTATGCTCAGTGATGCAGTGAGGCACAGTGATGCATTGTATAGTCTGATGGCTGTTGGAATGAAGGACTTCCTGTGCCATTCAGTGCTGCATTTGGGTAGTGTGAGCCTGGCACTGAACATGCTCCTCCTGTCAGCCAAGTCTGTGTATAGTGGGTGGGGGGGTTTTTCCCTGATGGCCTGGAGCTTAGCAAGGCTCCTCCTCTCCACCACCCTCGCTAAGGAGTCCAGCTCCACCCCAACCACGCTACTGGCCTTCCTGACCAGTTTATCCAGCCTGTTTGTGTCCCCTGCTCTGTAACTAACCAGCATTATGCATTATTATTAATTTGAGGCATATATACATATCTTCTGTATATTGCTATACGGGCATGTATAGCAACCTATAATTGACTCTTTGATGTCCGGCTCTGACCTTTTTTGATTGATTGATTGGAAACTTTATTAACAGATTGCAGAATGAGTACAATACATTACGGCTCAATACACACAATTGTTAAGGGGATGCAGACCAGAGAAAGAATTTCGTAACATGACATTTATGACATACATCTACATGACATAGATATACAGTACTGTTACATTTGTGACATACAAGATATGCAAATATACAGTACTGTTAAATAGAGATCCTAACAGAAAATATATACATATGAGGGGGAGGAAACTGTACATTATTTCGGGAGGGGGTGGGTGGGTGGGAGGGGGGGTTTAGACATTTACAGGGGCCAGGTGCTCTTTGTCTTTCTTTGAGAGCGGTTTTAAAGGTGGGATTAAAATTATTTTACGGCTGTGGGTAGGGCGTTCTGTGGCATAATTGCGAAACGTGTTTAGTCCCTTGTTTGAGCCGAATTTGGGTTGAACATGAAAGTAGTGAGGTAAGTTTGTCTTCTTGAAGTTGTTCTGACTGAATCTGCAGTGCACCCGGCTTCTCAGTCTGTCGTCGTTGCACTTCCAAATTGCAATCAGCGCTGGAGTTGTCAAGGGTTGCTTCTTGAAGCAGTCAAAATGCGCTCCTTGGCTACACCTACAATGGTTGTCAATCATTTCGACATCAGCTGTGACCGGTTCAGAAGAACCCACATTGAACATACATTTAGTCATTTAGCTGAAGCTTTTATCCAAAGTGACAAGTCATCAGGAAGGGCACAACTCTATCAGCTGAGTAACAATGTTCATCAAAGTGTTGAGTGCTACAGTGTAGGTTAGTATATTAGGACAAGTGCATGATGACAGTAAGGTTAGTTAGGGTTATGTCAGAATGCAGGTAGGTGAATTCCAATGGTTGAAGGCAATCACAGAGACAGAGAGTGTTTACTCTTGAACAGGTTCGACTTTAATAGTAAGAACACAGAGTAAATTCTAAGAGAGAACAAGTGCTAAAAGCACAAGTGTACGATAAGGTAAATGGGAGCTTATTGGAGGTCCACAGTAGAACCGTCCGCGTTATCCCCGAACGCAATTAGTGAAGACCTGACAATGGACAAGCAGAAGAGAGGTATGTTAAATAGAGACAAAATACCAACATTCACACACACCCCCGTGACAGCCAATCAGGAACCACCCCTAAGTGACAGCACTAATTGACAGGGAAATGACAGGTGACAAGCCCAGTGACATATGCCAGGAATGTGGGTGGTCACCGACCGAGGTCGGTGTCCAGAACGTAACAGTACCCTCCCCCGACGAACGGCACCAGACGTTCACCTAGGAGCCTCGGGATTCAGCCGCCGGAAATCAACGATCAGGCTGGGATCTAAAATATCCCTTTGAGGCACCCAAGAACGCTCTTCTATCCCGTACCCCTCCCAATCCACCAAGAACTGAAACCCCCTACCCCTCCGCCTACAACCCAGTATCCTCCGCACCGTGTAAATGGGTTGACCGCCAATAAACCGGGGCGGAGGAACCACAGGCAGTGGCGGGGCCAAGGGCGATGAGAGGAATGGCTTCAACAGGGACACATGAAACGTCGGATGAACCCTCATAGAGCTCGGAAGTTGTAGCTTGTAAGCCACTGGATTAACCCGATGAATCACTTTAAATGGTCCTATAAAGCGAGGAGCCAGCTTCTTGGATTCCACCCGGAGAGGGAGATCCCGGGTGGAAAGCTAAACCCGCTGCCCTGGACGGTAAACTGGAGCCGGACGACGCTTACGGTTAGCCTGCCGTTGGGTACTAACCGAAACCTTCTGTAGCGCCTTCCGAACCTGTTTCCACGTCCTGCGACAGCGAGCCACATGTGCCTGGGCCGAGGGCACCTCCGCCTCCTGCTCCTGCTCGGGAAACAGAGGAGGTTGAAAACCATACTGGCACTGAAAGGGAGACATACCGGTAGAAGAGGAGAGAAGGGTATTATGCGCGTACTCAGCCCAAGCCAACCTCCTACTCCACGTTGCCAGACTACCGGCAACGTAACACCTCAAGACCCCCTCCAAATCCTGGTTGACCCTCTCCGTCTGCCCGTTCGACTGTGGATGGAACCCAGACGACAGACTGACAGAGGCGCCGAGGCCGGCGGCAAACGCCTTCCAGAACCTGGAGGCGAACTGACGACCCCGGTCCGACACGATATCTACTGGCAGCCCGTGGACCCGAAAGACATGCTGTATAATTAAATCAGCAGTCTCCCGGGCCGAAGGAAGCTTGGGGAGAGGGACAAAGTGAGCCGCCTTAGAGAACCGATCCACCACCACCAAAATGGTGGTGAATCCGTCCGAAAGGGGAAGACCAGAAATAAAGTCCAGAGATATGTGTGACCAGGGTCGTTTAGGAATAGGAAGTGGTCGGAGGAGACCCGCCGGTGCCCGTCGAGAGGTCTTACTACGTGCGCACACCGGACAGGCCGCCACAAAGGAACGCGTATCCCCCTCCACTGTCGGCCACCAGAACCTCCTACGGATAAATTCCAGGGTCCTGGTTGCCCCTGGGTGGCTGGTGAGGGATGACGCATGTGCCCACTGTAGCAAGCGTGAGCGCGCCACCTTGGGAACATACGACCGTCCCGGAGGACCCCCACCAGGATCGGGCTCCCGCGTTAGCGCCGACCTTACCACCTTCTCTATGCCCCAAGACACGGGTGCCAAAATCAAGGCCAGTGGAATAATGGGATGGGGCTGCTCCTCCCGCCCAGGAAGATCAAACTGGCGCGACAACGCGTCAGGTTTGATATTCTTGGAGCCGGGTCTATAGGAGATGGTATATCGAAATCGTGTGAAGAACAACGTCCACCTGGCCTGGCGAGCGTTAAGGCGTTTAGCCCCTTGGATGTAAGCCAAGTTCTTATGGTCAGTCCAAATAATGAAAGGATGTGCCGCCCCCTCCAACCAATGTCTCCACTCCTCCAGTGCCAATTTGATCGCCAATAACTCCCGATTACCCACGTCGTAATTACGCTCGGCTGGTGACAGACGGCGAGAAAAAAAAGCACACGGGTGCACTTTCCCATCCTTTAAGCATCTCTGAGAGAGCACCCCCCCCACCGCGACGTCAGAGGCATCCACCTCCACAATGAACGGAACCTCCGCGTCATGGCGGATCAATACAGGAGCGGATGTAAAACGACGTTTAAGATCGCAGAAGGCCGACTCAGCCCTAGGCGACCATTCAAAGCCAGGGAGAGAGGCCTTAGTGAGAGCTGTTAAGGGATTGGCTAAGGCGCTAAAATTGCGAATAAAGCGCCTGTAAAAATTTGCAAAGCCCAAAAACCGTTGTAACCCCTTGAGCGACGAAGGCCGTGGCCAGTCCAAAACTGCACTCACCTTGGCTGGATCCATGCGCAGATCGCCCTTCATCAACACAAAGCCCAGGAAGGACACGGTGTCCGTGTGAAACACACACTTCTCAGCCTTAACGAATAGTTGATGCTTGAGGAGACGGTCTAGCACCTCCCGAACGTGCATTTGGTGTTGCACCATATCGCGAGAAAAAATCAGGATATCATCTAAGTAGACAAACACCGACACCCCAATCAAGTCTCGCAGCACGTCGTTAACCAGGGCTTGGAAGACTGCCGGAGCATTAGCCAAACCAAAGGGCATGACCAAATACTCATAGTGCCCATTGGGTGTGTTAAATGCAGTCTTCCACTCGTCTCCCTCTCTAATCCTGACCAGGTTGTATGCATTACGTAAGTCAAGTTTAGAAAAGACCTGTGCCCCCTGTAAGCACTCAAAGGCCGTGTCCATGAGGGGTAAAGGATATCGGTTCTTGATGGAAATGTCATTCAATCCCCTATAATCAATGCATGGGCGCTGATCCCCATCCTTTTTATCAACAAAAAAGAAGCCAGCGCCGGCAGGGGAAGTGGAAGGGCGTATGTGCCCCGCAAGCAATGCCTCCTCTATGTAGGTGTTCATGGCCAAGGTTTCGGGGCGTGAGAGAGAGAACATTCGCCCGCGAGGCGGGGAGGTACCGGGTAGAAGATTAATGGGACAGTCGTATGATCTATGAGGCGGAAGTGCTTTAGCACGCGTCTTGCTAAAAACGTCCGCCAGGTCCCAATAGATCTCAGGCACCCCTATTAAATCGGGATTAGAGGGTAGATCAGAATCTGCCACGCTCCCCACCATCCTGGAGAAAGAGGGAGGAGACAAAAGAGAAGAGGGGGGGGGAGACAAGGGTTTGGGCAAACTCCCGCTGACGATCGACTTGACGTCGGCCGCCGTTGAGAGTTCGCCCGTGCTCCAATTAATGACACGAACACATGACGACAACCAGGGATGACCCAACACCATGACAGAATAGGGGGAAAAGATGACAAAAAAAGTAACCCATTCCCACTCCCCACCCTCCACCCGGATGTGTAAGGGAACTGTGCGCTGGGTGACGCTCCCACTGCCCAGGGGCCGACCGTCCAGGGCATAGACTGGTAAGGGAACCCCTAAGTCCTCCACCGGGGTTCCCCACTCCTTCACCAATCCCACGTGAATAAAATTGCCCGCCGCCCCTGAGTCAATGAGAGCCTTAGTTCCCCTAATGTCACCCCCACAGTTGATCGCCACCTCAAAAAATTTGCGAGAATCCGTGGTTTTGGCAGGAATGAGCCCACCTGCTGGCGCCCTCTCGAGGCCCGGCGGCGCACCTTCCATCCCCGATTGGCGCCGAGCCGATCCAGCCTGGACCCGACAGCTGCCGAAGCGGTGACCGGTGCGGCCGCACCGGAAGCAGCGTCGCTCTTTGATGAAGCGCTGCCTCTCGTCGTCCGAGAGCGACAGCGCTCCAAGCTGCATGGATTCATCACCCAGTGGCCCACTCGTGTAATGCATGGAATTATCAACACCAGGAGAAGAAGGAAAACATACCTGGGGCTGGGTGTTGTTGACATGCTCCTTCTCCCTCTCCCGGTGCCGATTATCCATCTTGATGGTGGTGTTGATCAGCACTTCCAGCTGCTCGGGGATCTCACGCGCGGAGAGAGCATCTCGCATCCGCGCTGAGAGTCCCCTGACGAACAGAACCACGCAGACGTTCTCCGCCCAAGCTGTCTCCCGAGCCAAGATCCGAAAATTGATAGCATAAGCTGCGACTGTGCGGAGGCCCTGCCGGCAGTCGAGAAGACGACCACCAGCCTCGAAGATCGAGAGTACCCGGGAAGTATCGAATACTCTTCTCAATTCCCGGGTAAAGGCGTCCAGACTGTCGCAGATTATCGCCCCTGCCTCTAATTCCGCCGTAGCCCAGGAGAGAGCTTCGCCGGTGAGCAGTGTGATAATATACGCTACCTGCGTTGTCTCCGATGGAAATGATCGTGGTTGCAGCCGGAAAACGAGTAGACACTGGGTGATGAATTCCCGACAACCATCCGGTGATCCGTCATAGCGAGCGGGCGCCTGCAGATGTGGTTCGCGGGACCGCTCCTGGACCCCGAACCCCCCCCGACTTTCCTCTGCGTGGAGCGCTGCTTCCCCCGCCGCCGACTGCACACCAGCCACTCCTTCTTGGGCTTGTCGAGCTGTGGCCAACGCCGACTGCGCCACCGCTTGGGATGATCCGACGACCCCATTGAGTCGGATTAACTCGGCGCTGACCAGCTGCTGATGTTCCTCCATCCGTGTCTGGGCTGCTCCCTGCGTCCGGAGCATCTCCATGATGGCCTCCATGGAATTCTGATGGTCAGGTCTTCTGTCAGAATGCAGGTAGGTGAATTCCAATGGTTGAAGGCAATCACAGAGACAGAGAGTGTTTACTCTTGAACAGGTTCGACTTTAATAGTAAGAACACAGAGTAAATTCTAAGAGAGAACAAGTGCTAAAAGCACAAGTGTACGATAAGGTAAATGGGAGCTTATTGGAGGTCCACAGTAGAACCGTCCGCGTTATCCCCGAACGCAATTAGTGAAGACCTGACAATGGACAAGCAGAAGAGAGGTATGTTAAATAGAGACAAAATACCAACATTCACACACACCCCCGTGACAGCCAATCAGGAACCACCCCTAAGTGACAGCACTAATTGACAGGGAAATGACAGGTGACAAGCCCAGTGACATATGCCAGGAATGTGGGTGGTCACCGACCGAGGTCGGTGTCCAGAACGTAACAGGGTTATATTTATTTATATATCAAATGTTTTTTACAAAAAATAAAATAAAAAAATTCTGGGGTGGCACCTCAGGGGCACCTGAGATTTCAGGGTGGGGCACATGCCACTGGTGCCCCAGTGGTAAAATCGCCACTGATTGTATTGCACTGCTCTTATTCTGTCTATTTTATACTCATATACTCATGTCTGCACTTTATGCATTGCTTTTATTTTGTTAGCCTTTTATATATTTTAATGTCAGAAGTCGATCATAATCAATAAGAAATCTATTGCAATATTTTTTTATAGATTTTAATGACAGAAATATATTACACATTTAATCTGAAATCAGTTATCTGCTCATGTTATGCCTGTTTATAATTATGCCACTTGTATTCCTTTGTCAATTCTGTGTCTACATCACTGCTGTGAAGGGCTGCAATTGTTGTATGAAAGGTGCTATACAAATAAAGTTTATTATTATTATCATCATTGAGTACAATTATTTCAGTGAGCACCCATAGGTGCACTGAGAAGTCACCTCAAAACAAGATGCTACGGAAATATACATTTTACCAGGGTTATAATTCATGACCTTCGTTCTGGCGTTCATACCCTACTCACTACAATTGATCAACCACTGTTAAAGATGATTACAACAGGCTTTCTTTTCTGCTCAATTCCCATAAAATATATTGGCTCTTGTGGAATAACAGCCTAGGGGGGGACCATAACACTGAACTAACAATGTGAGAAAACCTCCGGCACTGAAACCTGAAAAAACTGCAGTGATTGAGATTCACTTTAATGGTGATGACAAATGTACTTTATGGAGAACAATGTGCTTAAAAGCGATCTTACTCCATGACTCAATTAGACAGCGAGTGATTGTCGAGACAGAGAGAGAGGCCCATTTGGACCCAAGCCATGAGGCATCCCGCTCATTTGTGAAGGTCGATGAAACTTTAATGCAGGAGAGGAAGAAGTACCCAAGTTCCAAGTCAAAATACCCTAATATAATATTACTAAGTAGCAGTAACAGCCCTTCAGAATTATACTCAAGTGTATTAAACGTACTTGACATTAAATGTACTCAAGTATCACATGTTAAAGTACTTGTTCAACATCATGTCCTCATATTTCCGTACAAATAAATAGGCTTCCATCTTTGCTTGCATGCATTACACCCACACCCAGCACCCTCCACTGACCATCAATGTTGTGCAGTGGTGGAGAGAGTGAGCAGCACCAGGAGGGTGTGCACATCACAGAGGACCTCTCCTGGAACAGCAACACTGCATCACTGGCGAAGAAAGCTCAACAGCGCCTGTAGTAAATTCCCACAGACTTTCTACAATAATTTTAGGTTATTGTAGCACAACACAATGAGATTGATTATCTGGACGGAGGAGGAAAGATTCATACTTGATAGAATTGTTGGTCTCCTCATCAGACTTTAGCAGATGAGGAATAAAACGTGTAGGCCAGACAAACCAGAATTGTAGTTCAACTCAGCTGATTTATTTGATCAGAGCCAGGAGTCCAAGGTGAATAGAACAAAGGATTTATCAGAAAACATCAACATGGCTGCTGTGTACAGGAATCAACAATCAGGTTTGCATCTCAAACCTAAATACTGCACATCAAACAGTCACTTGGTTAACATAATTTGAACATACATTGACTATGCTGTACACATTTATACATGAGTAAATCTGGTTTCAGATATTAAGGATTTACACTAAACTTTAAACAACAAATGGTGTTTTCCCATGATTTACTCACATAAAATGCATCAGCTCACAGTAGTCTCTGGGTGGACGAAGCGGTGGAGCCCCCAGACCCCCTGTGGTTGGGTCCGGCCTGAGAGCTCCCGAATTACAATTTGTCTCTTCCTTATATCCTATCATGTCTAGCCAAAATAGCACTATTACAGTTGATCCAATCATGTGGTTGCCCCCACCTCTGGGTTTCTCTGGGGGAGGCCGGCTGCCCCCCCCTTTGATCTCCTGTGTGGATCTTGACTCAATACCCAGAGGGGCCGCTAGTGGCCCCCGTCATTGTCTTCCTGCTGGGTCTGTCCCAACAGAAATCTCCTCTTAAATGAATAATATATAACTTTAACATTCCTTCTATATGGCTATAGATGTCTAATATCATCCAAGTACAGTCAGTGCTTTCTAAGACTGATACCAGACATCATATGAGACCTTTTGATACTAAACAGTTGATTAATAGATTACTTTGTTTGTGAGTTAGTGTCCATGCTTCAACAAGTCTAAACTGGTCTGCCCTGTGTTCAACCCAGCTGTCTCTGCTTCTACATTTACATACTGTCAATTCAAGAAGGTGTTTGTTCTCTAAATTAGTCATTGCTTGAGTGGGGGTTTATTGACTATTTCTGTAACACCAGTATCCCTTAAAACACCCTCTACTGTTGAAAGGGCACACATTCCTTTTTGCAGTATGGTTCTCTAATTTATTCACACATATTAATTATGAAATTCCAAGGCAATATTACCACACGCCTCTACTTCCTCCGCAAACTGAGAAGAGCTGGAGCCTCAGTACCCATCCTGTGCTCCTTCTACCGGGGCACCATCGAGAGCCTCCTGACCAGCTACATAACCGCGTGGTACGGCGGCTGCACAGCATCCTGCCGCAAGACCCTGCAGCGCACAGTCAGAACAGCTGAGAGGATCGTTGGTGCCCCCCCTCCCCTCCCTCCAGGACATCTACAATACACGCCTGGCCCGTAAAGCACTAAGCATCGGGGGAGCTCCAGTAGCTCACCACGTACCGCGAGCGCTATTTCAGCGCCGTGGACAACCGTGCTCGTCACGGATCTGGGGCTTAGCGAGTTCGAATCCCGACTGCAGCCGTGCCTTTCCCAGAGTGTCTTCCCCCCCATCTGAACCCTTTCAGCCTGTTTCTGTCGGTCATCCTTGACCAAGTATAAATGTGATAAACACATAAAAGAGCCAGGGGAATGGCCAAAGTTTAAAAAAAAAAAAAAGCACTAAGCATCGCAGGTGACATCACCCACCCCTCACAAAGTTTTTTCACTCTCCTGAGGAGAATGAGGAGCCTCCGAGCCAGGACCAGCAGACTAAAAGACAGCTTTATACACCAGGCTGTCAGGAAGCTGAACTCTCTCTCCCAGCTCTCCCGCCCGCTCTCACTCTGCCACCACAGATCCTGGACTACCTCCCCCCCCCCCCCCCATTGACACTGCCACTTCACAAACTCACTGCCACTTTACTTTACTGCCATTATTTATTTTAGTTTACTGCCATTATTAATCAGTTATACTTATGTGGGATATTGTGGATATCCTGAAGAACGTACTCAGTCAACCAAGATCCAGTTAATAAGGTTTATTAGCCAGACAGATAGAATATATACATGTAGTCAGAGAGAATGGCTGAGGCTTCCGCCCAGGTGACCAGCTGAAATCGCTCAGGTAAAGAAGGCTGAATCTTTGTGAGGAAGGGGATTATATAGTGTGAAGGGGGAGGGGGGGGCCCATTTGATAGGTCAGGTGAGTGGGAGGGGGCACATGATAGGGAACACAGGAGAAGGGAGGGGGGTCTTTACATGAAAGTTGGGGGCTCAATATATTATTCCACAGTTAGTTCCTTCTTCTCTTTATAATAATAATAATAATAATAATAAATCAAATTTATATAGCGCCTTTCATAGAACCCAAGGTCGCTTTACAATCAGGACAAAAAATAGGGCAAGGAAAGTAGGGGGGGAGGGGGAAGAGGGGATGAGGGAAAGTAGGGGATAATGGACCTAATTTAATCTAAAACTAACTGATGGGGAAAGCCTTGGTGAAGAGGTGTGTTTTTAGAGCGGATTTGAAGGTGTCCAGGGTTGGGGCGTTGCGGATTTCGGGGGGGAGAGAGTTCCAGAGGGTAGGGGACGCCACGCTGAAGGCTCTGTCCCCAAAAGTCCGTAACCTGGTGCGAGGGATGGAGAGGAGACCTAGATCAGAGGATCGTAGGTTCCGGGATGGAGTGTACTGGTGGAGGAGATCAGACAGGTACCGGGGGGCGAGGGCATGGAGGGATTTGTAGGTGAGGAGCAGGAGTTTGAAGGTGATGCGGAACCTGACTGGAAGCCAGTGGAGATGGATGAGGGTGGGGGTGATGTGCTGCCAGGGCTTGGTGTGAGTGAGAACCCTGGCAGCTGAGTTCTGGACATACTGGAGCCTGTCCAGGGCTTTGCTGGGTACCCCGAACAGGACTCCATTACAGTAGTCCAACCGGGAGGTGACAAATGAGTGGATCAGGGTCTCCGCCACAGAGTCTGAGAGTGAGGGTCGGAGACGGGAGATGTTCCTGAGGTGGTAGAAGGCAGACTTGGTGACAGATTTGATGTGGAAGTGAAATGAAAGTGTGGAGTCAAGGGTGACGCCCAGGTTACGGACTTCGAGAGACGGGGAGATGGAACAGCCGTCAACTGTGTGGTGGGTGAGATCAATATATGATATACCAGGATTATTTGGAACAAGTAAAATAATGAAAAGTGAATAGACATGGTAAAAGAATGAAATTGCTGTAATCCATCGGTTATCAGATAATGAATTAATAGAAAATAAATAAAATAATGAAAATTGGCCAATGTAATATATTGGTTAACCGGATTAATGAATGAAAGTCAATTCAAATCCTTAATCTGGCGGTTGAAATAACATCTTAAAATAGAAATATTTACATATACGTGATTCATGACTTGCTTAACTGGATTACGGTCTGTGTGTTATTTTGATATCAGAGATGTGGGAATATCACCCTTTTCTTTTATTAATAATAATCTGATGGCGTGGCTTGGCTTATCACTAACTGCCCAGCTGAAGACAGTATTTCTTTCCAACTCATTTTAAGGCTAAATTGTTACTCGGTAGCACTTTATAATAACACCCTGTTATAATACATTTATAAGGTATTTGTAGATAATGAACTAATCATGAACAAACCATTTATATACATTCATAAATGATTATTAAATTAAATAAAACTATATGTGTATAACATTTACAGATTAGTTCTACATTATTTATAACTCATTATCAACATTGTTTGTACTTGATTTGTTCATCATTAAATAATGTTGTGTAATGTGTAGTAACACATTTGTAGATGCTTTGAAAAATGGATATGAAAAAACGACTATACTGTATCTCCATTTATTTTTCATGTTCAACAAATGATTTGTTAAGACATTCATAAAATATCTATAAATCATTTGCAGATGCTATTGTGTGCCCTAATCTAAAATGAAGCCTATTCATCATTAACAAATGTATAATACAGTTAATTATTTGTTTACTTTTTCATCACATGTTATAAATGTTGTAGACAGCTTTCGGATACACCCTTCTTTGTAACATCAAACAGTGACAGAATTAGGACTAAAGATAAATGCAATTTTATTAACATATAAAATATTTCAACCGCCAGATTAAGGATTTGAATTGACTTTCATTCATTAATCCGGTAAACCAATATATTACATTGGCCAATTTTCATTATTTTCATAATTTTCTATTAATTCATTATCTGATAACCGATGGATTACAGCAATTTCATTCTTTTACCATGTCTATTCACTTTTCATTATTTTACTTGTTCCAAATAATCCTGGTATATCATATATTGTTTAATCTGGTTTAAATTGAATATAGAAAAATACATTTCTAATGTGTCCTAATTACTAAATGTTATATAATTCTTCCTCCTGTCTATCTTTGTGCCCCAGCAGAAGTTTGAGCTGTTCACACCTCTGAGAGAAACAGCTGTGAGCCTGCTTGTATGCAAATACTTTGGTTTCCCTTTCCAGCTACTCACAGCATTTTCTGATTACTTAAGGCTTGATTCAACCAGAAGCGCAGGCCATGATTTATTTCATGATTATATTTTAAAGGGGACATGTACTATAAATGTCATTTTTCAGTCTCTAGCATTGTATTATAGTAATAGGAGTTAGTATCAATGTGTTTTAGTGTCTAAATACCATATTGGCGGATTGCTCTGATTCAGCTCAGATAATTTCCTGCTCCAGTAAATTAGTCCATCCTGATTTGAAGGCCTAAGTCACGTCATTCAGGCTCTGGGTAGAAGACAGTGATGTGATTGGCTCTGTGGTTGTAGCTAATGCCCGCCCACAATTTACATAGACTAGACAGCGAGTGGAAAACCACTTCCTCATACTGCGAGGCAGTGAAACCCGACACCTCTGCATACTCTGGAGGGAGAGAGAGAGAGAGAGAGATAGAGAGGGAGAGAGAGAGGGAGAGAGAGGGAGAGACAGAGAGAGAGAGAGAGAGAGAGAGAGGGAGACAGAGAGAGAGAGGGAGGGAGCACTTGGGGGGGGGGGGACCTGCCGCGCCACACGGGAGAGGGGAGGAAGGGAGGCCCCCCCCCCCACAAGCTGCCGCAGGGAGAGAAAAAACGAAAGGAAGAGACGGCCTGTCTTTTTTCTCTCTCTCTCTCTCTCGCACCCCCCCCCCCCTCTCTCTCTCTCTCTCTCTCTGTCTACCAGTCGCAGACTGTGTGGACTGACTGTCACTCAAAGTGCTTATGGGCGGAGCCAGGCCATAACAGCCTGAAATCTTGAAGCTGGAAAATTATGGTTTTGAGTACTTGATTAGAAATATAAAACAATAAAAACCTTACAGATGTCTTCAATAGACTAACAGGAATTGTGTAAAGTTGCCCAAATAGTGCTAGGAATAGCAGTACATGTCCCCTTTAAATGATTTTCAAGAGCAGCCTACCTGCTCACACAACACTGTGTTGATATAGCTGTTTATCACATATACCTTAATTTCACATCCTGGCCTGAAACTACTCACTGACATGACCAACTTCTGGGCCCCGTTCCCCGTACCTGGTTCAACTAAGTCAATCAAGATGTCATTATCCAGATTCAGTTAACCCGATGTTTGAAGCCGGGATTTTCCTGTTCCTCGAAGGTGGATTCAGTCTCGTTAACTCGATTCAGACTTGAGACCCAGGCTAAGTGCGCGGGGCCGCTTCATTTGAAAAGCCAGCACGTATCGATGGCAGAGATCCTGATTCTCTAACGGCATTGATTGATTAATTGATTTAAAACTTTATTGACAGATTGCAATATGGCTCAATCGCCTCGCCGACAAGTTAAATGCGTTATCTATAGGCTAATTTTAAGTCCCTCATTACCTCAATCAATCAGATTATATTTCTTTAAACTTGCCTGCTGGATTGAATAATCAAATGAGATCTTGCTAGCGAAAATAATTAGTTAAACTGTTATACAGAATTACGATACGGCTCTCTTACCCATTGATTGATGTGTGGTCGATCTTTTACTTATCTCCACTGTGGTCTAACGGGTTGTTCTTTTGACTTTCACGCAGACGACCGGGGTTCGAAACCCTAGTCTTTTCCTTCTTTTTGCAATATAGGAATAATTCAATTTGGTGCACGTTGAGAGCTATATAAAGAATGACATCCTCAAATGCATGTAGATTTATAATATTTTAACTTAAAACCAGGCTACTTTGGCGTAAAATCATTAATATTATATTCAAAAAAATTATATTGGAAACACGGGGTTTCGAACACCGGTCGCTGGGTTGGCAGGCTTGAGCACTACCGCTGCGCCACTGTGCCAGATGGGATAAATTCATTGTTTATACATTAATGAACGAGAGACCCGTGTTTAGAATATTCTTTATTTTGAATGAAGTTTTATTTCTTTATCCTCATTCATTAATGTGACGTCAACGGCTCATTCAATTTCTCAAATCCGTCAAACAGCGCATCTCATCAGACATCTTAATCCCAGTTACAATTAAAATAACCACATAATGTGTACATCGCACCGAGCGAGCACCACGGTATATATAACGTGCATTATTTAGGACAAAGTGAATTTAGTATCAGCATTTTGGGTCTATTTTACATTTCAAAAGCCCCCTCTGGAAGAATGGAGCACAAAAACGTAATTCAGAATGGTATAATGCAGATCGTAGACTGTGGGAATAATTTCAGGAAACGGGCTGTCACTTCTTTGCGGGGGCGTGGCGATGGTTGATCCGGCTAACTTGAACTTAAACCCTGCTTTCGACCAGGCTCAAACTTTTGGATCTGTTGTCATGGTGATCTGGACAATCCAGGTACGGGGAGCCGGAAAGTCCGGCTTAAGTCAGACTTCACCGAAAGTTATCCGGCTAACTCAGTTATCCAGGTACGGGGAACGGGGCCTGGTCTCTTTGTTGGCAAAGTCTTTGAGGCTCCTCTGTTACGTTCCAAGGCCCAGTCCTTGCCTGCTGTGCTTTTGATTGGCTGGTTCATTCTGTTACGAGTGTGCTTTTTTGGCATGGTGAACCCAGGTAGCAGAGTGAAATACGATGAGACGACATGGTGACGATACAGTGTTTACTTTCACAAGACAGGATACAATACACAACTGACAAACACAGGTCACATTTAACAATGAACCAGCAAGTGCATGCTGGCCCAGAACACTTAAATACAAACACTAATTAGACACAGATGGTAATTACTAACAGGACACAGGTGTGGTAGACAGAACTAACAGAATACAGAGCACACAGGAGGAAACAATAACAATTGTACAAACTGAGACAAACAAGACTAAAACACATTTACAAAACACAGACAGGGGAACACAAATCTAACACAATGGAAACAAGAATGACACCACCAATCAAAAGCACAGCAGGCAAGGTGGTAGACACCTTTTTTATACTTCAGAGCTTGATGGACGGTAATCTGGAGCAGTACTCACCTGCCAAGTGGGTGTTCTGGCTCCAGACGATCGACAGGGTTGCAAGGGAGAGTCCGACACAGGCGCCTGCGATGCGGATTATGGCCGACCACGTGTCTGCCCTCATGGAGGGGTTTAGGCTGATCCCTAGTACCCTACCCACCAGTCCGGTCCCGCTTGCTAGCTTTTCCCCCGCAGCTAGTCAGCCGACTAGCATACAACTCACGGTCAGCCTAGCTCCTGTAGCTAACCGGGCGTCCCCAGCTAGCACAGCTCCATCCGTTAGCATTTCTCCGGTAGCTAACCGTGCGTCCCCAGCTAGCGCAGCTCCGCCCGTTAGCGTCACTCCTGTAGCTAACCGTGCGTCCCCAGCTAGCGCAGCTCCGCCCGTTAGCGTCACTGCTGTAGCTAACCGTGCGTCCCCAGCTAGCGCAGCTCCGCCCATTAGCATCACTCCTGTAGCTAACAGTGCGTCCCCAGCTAGCGCAGCTCCGCCCGTTAGCGTCACTCCTGTAGCTAACCGTGCATCCCCAGCTAGCACAGCTCCGCCCGTTAGCTTAGCCTCTGCAGCTAACCAGGCATCTACAGCTAACCCAGCCCCTACTGTTAGCTTAGCCTCTGTAGCTAGCCAGGCCCTCCCGGCTGACACAGACCCTACAGCTAGCTCAGGGCCCACTGTTGGCCTATCCCCCGCAGCTCGCAGGCCTCAGAGTTCTGGCAAGACTCTGAGGGCGGGCGGGGCTAGTGCCACCGACAAGGCTTCCACAGCTGATCCGGTCGTCGCTGCCAGCCTGATTCCAGTCGGCGTAGTCCCGGCTGTCACCGCTCCTCCTCCGGCTTCCATGCGCTGCCCGGCCTCTACACCTGCTCCGGCTGCTACGCCGGCTCCTGGCTTCCCGTCTGGTCCAGCTCTACGCCGTGATCGGCGCCCTGGTCCTCGCCGTGGTCTTCGCCGTGGTCTTCGTCGTGGGCTGCGTTGGGTCCTGCTCCGGGGGTCGTCGCCGCCGCGCCTCCGTTCCAGCTCTCCGGAACTGGTCCCTAGTCCGGCGGCTGGAGGGTTCCTCGTCCAGGATCCTGCTCCGGGGTCCAGTTCCCCTTCCCGGGCTTCTGCACCTGTCCCCATCCCCCCTCGTCGGGCCTCTGTTCCCAGGTCCTGCCCCCCTCCCCGGGTCTCGGCGCCTGTTCCCACCCCCCCTCGCCGGGCCTCTGTTCCCGTCCTCGCCCCCCCTCTCCGGGCATCTGCGCCCGTTTTCAGCCCCCCTGGCTGCTGTACCCCTCCTCAGTTTTTCGCTCTGCCTCCCGGCCCCAGGTCTCCGGGTCCTCTCCCTGGGTCCCTTCCGGGGTCCCGGCTTCCTCCCTCGCCTGTGTCCGGACGTTGTTCTCGGGGGTCTGGAAGCCCCCCGTTGAGGGGGAGGTACTGTTACGTTCCAAGGCCCGGTCCTGGCTGGACCAGGCAGGAGAATAACATTGGACAGTGCTCTCCTCCTGACATTGGCTCCCTAACTCCCTCTGACCTAAGCCCGATGGTGCGGTCGGCCATTTTGTGTTGGTTGCACATTATTGATTTGATTTGTAATATTATGTTATCCTGGGCCATCCCTGTCTGTGTTTGATGTTACACCCCTGTTGAGTTGTTGTGTGTCATTGCCTTAGTGTCTAGTTGTGTTTAGTGTGTCAGTGCTTTTGTGTCTAGGTTGTGTTTGTGATTCTGTGTTTTGGCCTGGCCCTGCCAGGTGTTGATCGTTATTAATTAGTGTTGGTATTTAGGTGTCTGTTTGTTCCTCACTTCCTTGTGGTGTCATTTCCTCCAGTATCCCGTGTTGTCCCCGTGTCGTGCCTGCCTTCCCCGTTGATGTCTAGTGAGTCCTTGCCTGTATACTCTGTCGTTTTCTTGTTTTCCTTCGTTGTGTTATTAGTAGTAGTGTCTTGTATTTATATTGGATAAGAAGTAAACACCCCTTCTTCAAGCATCGCTCCTCGTCTCTGCCTCCGTTCCTTCTCCCTTTTCTGCAAACTGTGTTTTCAACTTCATTAGCACACCAAGCGTTACACTCCTCTATGTGTGAACTTTAATCAAGAAATTCAAATAGCCTACTGTTCTAAATTTAGTTGCTAGGTGCCCAAACTTTTATTATTACCCTTCCATTGTCTTCGTAGGCACAGCTGCCTTGCATGACCACAGACAAATGGTCTCTATAATTATTTTCTAGTTAAGGTCATGCAGAGGATTTCATCTAAAACCTTCCTCCTGAATTCCAAAGTTGGGAGTTAATATGTATAATTTAACAGCCATATTATACTACAAACCACTCTTCGGTGGTTATAAACCACCGTACAACCCTCGATACCGTACATACCATAATCAAACATATTAATATTCATAAACTCAAAATAAAAAATATTAAAAATATAAAAAAAATTCTGTACTTCATAATATCAATTACTTCGTTACTTAACTCATTTCATGCACAATATAAACAACATTCAATTCATTACTGCTCCTAATAAAAAATAAACACTTTTCCTTTCTCTTTTCCCCTGTATTCATGCACACTGCACAGCTCCATTCTTCAACACCTGTTAACCCCTTCTGATTTTTCAGAAACTGCTTTCCAGGATCAATTTCCACTGGTTTCTATTAGGGGGCACCAAATTCTGGCTTTTAACAGGGAGGGGGGGGGGGGGGGTCAAAGGTCGCCTTGTTGACCTTTCATCCCCCACCTCTTCTTTTCTCAGGGAGGATGCGGACCCAGACTGTTTATGCCAATCTCCATGCCCCTCCCCAGCTCTTCTCAAGGAGGCTCTGGCTTTTAACAGGGAGGGGGGGTCAAAGGTCGCCTTGTTGACCTTTCCTCCCTCCCCTTCTTCTTTGGGGGAATGATGTCAAAAGGTCGCCACTATGACCTCTACCTCTTCTCCCCAGTCTTCTTTAATCCTCGAGCTGTCCCTCGGTAGGGGCGTTTCCCCTGCTGTTATCGGCCTGGCAGTTGAGCCAGGAGGTCTTCCCTCAGATGACAGTTGAGTAGACTTTGGTGGGGGTGATGAAACCCCCACTGTGGAGAGCCCGGCTGTTGTGAAGAGTGTGCCGTCTCCTTCCGCACCGGTTGGCCCGACACCCGTTGACTGCCAGGAAGGTGGGAGAGGTTTGGTGCCTCTCTCTGATGACAGCCTGGTTGTTGTTAAGGTCTCAAGACCCCTGTCGGATGGCAGCTGTTGAAGGATGAACCCCTTTAGCTGACAGCTGGAGCAGGTCTGATGAGAAGGCTGTCCTGTAGATAGCCTGGCTTTTGGGTCTCCTTCGCTCCCCACCGCAGCCTCTGGTATTGGCCTCAGCGATGCCTCCTCTGGTTCCTCAACCTGTTCCGTGCGTTGGCCGGAGCTCTCAATGCTCGAGAGCTAGGCTTCTCCCTGGTCTTCTTGGTACGCGCTGTGATGTGGTACCCAATGGGAGTTCTTGGTGGACACTGACCAGCGCCTTGGAATGTCAGTACCGATGGAATCCTTGGTTTCCTCGTACCACTCTTTGTGGAAAGCTGGCAAACTAATCTCCCCTCAGCGTCCTACAACGGGTTATTTTGCTTCGGTGGACAATGCAGGTTACTTATTCACAACAGTTGATAGGAACTCCAAATTTTTCTCCCTCAGATACATTATTATTGTACTGAGTTGACAACTTATTTTCCAAATTACTATTTATGTACTATGCTATTATTTTTGGCTTCTGTATGTTATTATTCAACTACATCACATCCTCTAATTTCTTTGTGCTGTACCCATTTTACTGGACTGTTGCCTTAGGTTCCAGCACATCACCACTCTTTGAGCATGTATCATACTTACACGATCATCCTCGTATCCTGAAAGACCCTTGGCTCGGACAGGTGAATCCCCGACGGCTTCCTTCCACCAACTCATCCCCTGTGCATGGTACAAACCACCTTTAATCTTATGTTTTCCACCCGCTTTGCCAGCCTATTAAAAGCTTAATCCCCCATGACATTCTTCAGAGCTTCATCCATTACCGAGAGTCTTGCTTTTCCAATCACACACATGCAATATTATTGTGGCACAACCGCCCAGATTCTACATCTGGATCTAATGAACAGAAAAGAGAATAGTTAATCAGCTCTAGTTCACTCTTCAATTTCCAGTTTATTATATAGATTTCTCTATCGATCTCATTGTATCACTTATCATCCTGTCCGACAGACGAGAGGGTTCTCCCAGCTTGCCGGTATCTAAGAAAAGAAAAGAAAAATAATAAACAAAAGATTATTTCCATATTTCATTATCAATGTTAGTATTACCTATTTACTGACAATCTTTTCACTTCATTGATACCTTGCTTTCCCTAAACCTGTCCCTCTATCTACTGTTAGTATTCCCATGTCTATATTAACTCTCATACATATGTAATAATCGTTACATTTTTTATTAGTCTTTGGCTCACTTATTGTGAAATATCTAATACTCTAAATCTGTTCTCTGGAGCATCATAGCTTCTCCATTGTAATGCCTCTCCATTCCCTCTAGCCTTGTGCCCCTGCAAACACAATTTTCTAGGACAGTTTCCTTGCCAGTGACCTAATTGTCCACCACCCCCAGCATCCCTGTCCATGTCCGTCTCTCTGAGGGGTGGAGCCACAAGCCCCGGGGGCCCCCTGCCTGTAATTGGATGGCCCCGGTCTCAGCTGCGCCTGTAGCCCACCCCCAATATTCCTTCTTCGCATAGGGGGTCTCAGAAACTCAACCCCCCTGCCGCACATCTCAGCTCACTGTCCTGTACCTGCGCGGCTCCCCGGCTGGGCAGCGATGCTGGTCTTGTCACTTGGTCATACAGCACCTGTTTTGCTGCTCGAATTTGTAATCCCAACGCTATAGTGATTACCAATGCAGTCAATTCAGACTCTTTTACCTTCTGTAGCTCAGTCCAATGGGCTGCCTGGCCAACTGTCTTTCCTCCAAGTCTCTGCAGACTGCCTCACCTCTGTCGGACGCTTCCACAAGCGCCCTCTGTCGTTCATGAGAGAGACATGATTGCCTCTCTTCCTCCGCCCTGGTGCTAGCCGTCTGGCTCCTTGTCACTGGGCGTCTCGCCCCGACTTGGTTCGGTTGCTGGGAGGGACCTGGGTAGTGGGAATTTATGGGCTGAGGACATTCCTCATGCATATGTCCATACCTGTTGTCGGTCCCACGTCTCATGGGCTCAGGATCTCGCTGTAACTGCCACTCCCTTGGTACCCCCAGCTCCTGTCCATTCTCTGTCCCAGCCGTAAGGCCAGGGTTGTTTCGCTCCGACCGCTGTAATAATGCAGCCCTTCTCTGTCTCTTTGTTATTCTGTTGTTACCTGAAGCGGTTAATCCAGTTTGGACCTGTCCAGTTGACCCTTGTTCGACGGACACTTGTTGGACTGAGATAGTTATTCCATTTTGCCCCTCCTCGTTAACACTCGGGGTAGGCGTTATAGTAGCCTCAATTATCTCCACTGTGTTTGTCACACGATTGGGGTCTGTCATGTCCAAATTTATCAGATTAGGATCACTGGGCAACACTGTCTGATGATTATTTGCAGGGGTCAATTGCTCCATACCTGTCCCTTTCCTCTACTATACTCGCTTGATCTACTTGAGTAAACAAATCTATTAATATGGTCACTTTCTCTTTTTGGTCTACCTTTCGTTTGGTCCTACAATACTCTATCAACCTTTGTACTGGCCTAAACAATTTTGGCCAATGTTTATCCTCTCCTTCCGATTTATTATCGGTCGGCGAGATGAACAGACTATCGACTGGGCGTATTACTGTTGAACTGTCTAAGTCTCCAGTAGCCGCTAACAAGGTCTTTACAAGGTTGACCTGCTCTTCAGCCGACATTCTTCCCATCTCTGACATATTTGTAATATTACCATTGTCAAAGCAAGTTCCTCTGTTTTTGTTTATCTTAACTTGGTTTAACTTCAACCACACTGTTACATTACAGGTGCAGACCAGAATTTGATGACCCTCTTATTCTCATACGATACCCCTCAGGCCTCTATAGCCGTTTACGTTCTGGTTGGTATTGGAGCCGTCAGCATTTCACCTCCCCTGTCCAAGAATCTGTCAAGACAAAGCAAAAATACAAACACTTAAGTCTTCAGTGTCATTTCAATCCCCATTCCGTTCTAGTGTTTTACTTTCTCAGAACATGGGTTGTTTATCCTAATCAAAAATACAGAGAGATTGTAATTTATTTGAACACAACAAAAGGCCTTAGCTTCGTTAACTCCTGTTGTCTTTCCAGCTAGAAAATTCTGGATTCCCCATCACTCTTTGTCGTGGCCTCTCCCGTGAATCTCAGAGGCAAAATAAAAATTCTGCATTAATCCATCAACCCACTCCGGTATCTCCTCTCACTCTGCTTGTTCCTCCTTGAAAACAATCATATCACAGTTAGTTTCACAGAGGCCTATCATTTCTAACATCTCTTCTTGTTCGCTTACTCTCCACATTCCTTCTATGGGAAAATTAAAATTAATTTACACACCTATTTATTAATATCCCAATACAAATTTACATTTAATATTTCATATTCCGCTTCACATTACATTTCATTATAATTCTACATAATCATTCCAAAATCCCCCTTGACACCAGCGTAGCCTGGCGTCCCACATCATCCCATATCTCTCTCTCACACCCAACGAGGAAAAAAATAAATCTTCAGCGGCATTATTACCACTAAATTCCCCATTCCGCAGCAGTATCCAGCCACCCATGTCATAATTCATGGATCCTGAACACCTCACTCTCCTGAACTCCCACAGCCCTCTGATCTACAATCAAAGGTCCGTCACTACCAGCCTAAAGCATCTCACTCTCAGTCGCGACCTGAAAGAAGTCACTTCGGCTCTACTTTGTAAGGAATTACAAGATACACACAAACCTTCAACCTCATTAGGTACTTAAACAGTGCAGTCCGTCCATAATGGCATCCAGACTACTCTAAACACACATACACAAACAAAAGTATCAACAACATCTCAATAACCTGGTGAGACAACAGTCCCACTTAACCCAACACTAAAGTTAAACAAAAATCAAACAACAACACTCCATACTTCACAACACTTACCCCACACAATATTCCCTACAATATAGCCTCCCCTTTCTTATGTCATGATCTACAGAGGTATCTGGATAACGTGATCTCCCCTTGACACCAGGTACAACCACGTTCAGTCAAAATCACAACCCTGCCACCTCCGCCTCATTACCATCTAGCACACACTCTGGCATGAAAGATGGCAGTTTTGGGTGTGCCGAGATTTTAGAATTGTAATATTTCCAGACATCCCTATTACCTATGGTAATCTCGACCATGACACGTCCCGCACCACATTCTACTCCTAGGTTCGTGTTAATTTCTAAGAAAATTGAAACAATGCATAGATATAATAATGTGCTATTAAATATGATGGCGCTATTATTATTATTATTATAGGATAAGGTAATATTAAGATAATATATTAGGTAAATGATGACACTATATACAAATTTGTATGCAGGCATATGAACATGTATATATATAAAGGAATATGGATTAACACATGGATATATATATATATATATATATATATATATATATATATATATATATATATATATATATATATATCAACATATACATAATATATATTTGTGCATTCATTACATATGATGATAAAATGAATGACAAACTAACTTTTTAAGACTTTTTGTGTCCAATTACAGAGGGATTGGCAAATGTACACAAGATATAAATAGTATTGGATAACTGGGAAAGACATTAGATCATCCAAATGTTTTGAAAAGTGGCAAATTAACATGTTTAATGAGATTTACAGGAAGCAAAATGATGAATCTCAAAGTTTAATGAAAGTCTCACCCCCACCACAGAGGATATGACTGGTTTGAATGTGGACACTAAAGACACAGACTGGAGTGCAGGCAGGACACACTGACTGGGAAACAAATTGTTGACCATCAAAATACTTGCATTAACGTAAATTAAGCTTTACAGAAACCAAGGACAACCCGACAAATTCATAATGATACTTGAAATGCAGATTTCTCCTTGTTCCCACCAAGGTCCGCCTGGCGATGAATGGTAGCGGAGAACACACAACGAAACACAACGTTGATATGCAGGTTTCTCCCTGTGCCCCACTGAAACTTACTTGGCAAAAAGACTGCACCCCAGCCGGGGAACACACAACGAAACACAATGCAATGTTTTAAAATAACTTATCTTTGTTTATTTATACAACTTACCTTAGACACAGGTGATGATGTTGCAGTCATGAAAGGCTACTCATTTTCCCATACTAACAAAATAATTAACCAGTCATTTTCATGATCTCTCTGTTCACGAAGGCACAATAATTAGAGATACGCGTTCTGATTCAAATCAGACAAAGTAGAATTGCCCAAATTAAAGATGAATGATGAAAATAACAACTTGCATGCTATCTTCCCCTTCCATCCTCTGCTTACAACCACTAGATCTCTACATTTTCAAATACTCTCCATGACTGCAAGTATCAACTACCAGAACTAATTACATATACACATATATAGTTGGATTAGCTCATAATTTACACAATGATTATCAAAATATACAAGGTGTACACCTACATTGTTGTCATTTAGCTGACGCTTTTATCCAAAGCGACCTACAAGTTTTATACAACAAGACAGCAAGAAGGGTACAAGTCTATCAGCTGAGTAAAACGTTCATCAAAGTGTTGAGTGCTACAGTGTTGGTTAGTATATTAGGACAAGCGCATGACAGTAAGGTTAGTTAGGGGTAGATGTTTTTATATTTTGTATTAGAGGTAAATTAATTAATACTACCTACTGTAGGAGTAGACGAGACAATGAATGAGTATATTACATGCAAAACACCTGGCTGCCTAGAGGTCTTTGTTTTTTAGTTTTTCTCTATGCGAGCGGCGAGAATACCAAAGTGGAAAGAGAACCAGAGAGGTCATGACCCAAACACCTTCCAAGATATGACATTGTTAAGGACAGGTTAGTACGAAGATGCATCGGCTCAATGGTAAGTTTAAGCGAATCCCAAAAAATAAAGAACATGCATAATGGTATTACACAATTAATTGAACTATGAATTGAAATCATCCTAAATGATTTTTCCTCTTTAGCAGAAAGGTGATGACTTATGTATGAGAAATTATCTAAATTGCATATTTGATCCCCCTCAGATTTATTGATGAGAGGACACGACGAGTGAGAAGGCGTGACACGATGAACAACCTGAACCACGAAGGGCCTAAGCGACCGCCAAAGAACCAACCAGATGGGATCGATGGAAGGGCGACTACAGCGACCACGGGAGAACCACCATCCAACCCAGCCCACGCACCACAGACGTCCCGAAGGAAGAGGAGCAGAGGCAGAAAGGACGACATACAACAACCGCCAGCAAAACCATGGCAAAACCAACACGGACCAGCAGCTACTTTCCTAAGAGGGCAGTGGAGCAGCGTCTGAGCACAAAGCAGGCCTAACGCCCACAGTCAAAATAAGACTTCTTACAAGGACAACCAAACAAACCTCTGCCCTGTTTCTTGTACCTGGATAACTGAGTTAGCCGGATAACTTTAACTGGATAACTGAGTTAGCCGGACTTTCCGGTTCCCTGTACGTGGATTTTCCAAATCACCATGACAACAGATCCAAAAGTTTGAGCCTGGTCGAAAGCAGAGTTTAAGTTCAAGTTAGCCTGGACCATCGCCACGCCCCCGCAAAGAAGTGACAGCCCGTTTCCTGAAACTATTCCCACAGTCTACGATCTGCATTATACCATTCTGAATTACGTTTTTGTGCTCCATTCTTCCAGAGGGGGCTTTTGAAATGTAAAATAGACCCAAAATGCTGATACTAAATTCACTTTGTCCTAAATAATGCACGTTATATATACCGTGGCGACGGTGGCGCTCGCTCGTGCGATGTACACATTATGTGGTTATTTTAATTGTAACTGGGATTAAGATGTCTGATGAGATGCGCTGTTTGACGGATTTGAGAAATTGAATGAGCCGTTGACGTCACATTAATGAATGAGGATAAAGAGATAAACTTCATTCAAAACAAAGGATATTCTAAACACGGGTCTCTCGTTCATTAATGTATAAACAATGAATTTATCCCATCTGCCACAGTGGTGCAGTGGTAGTGCTCAAGCCTGCCAACCCAGCGACTGGGGTTCAAAACCCGGTGTTTCCAATATCATTTTTTTGAATATAATATTAATGATTATACGCCAAAGTAGCCTGGTTTTAAGTTAAAATATTATAAATCTACATGCATTGAGGATGTCATTCTTTATATAGCTCTCAACGTGCACCAAATTGAATTATTCCTATATTGCAAAAAGAAGGAGACGACTAGGGTCTCGAACCCCGGTCGTCTGTGTGAAAGTCAAAAGAACAACCCGTTAGACCACATTGGAGATAAGTTAAAGATTGACTATACATCAATCAATGGGTAAGAGAGCCGTATCGTAATTCTGTATAACAGTTAACTAATTATTTTCGCTAGCAAGATCTCATTTGATTATTCAATCCAGCAGGCAAGTTTAAAGAAATATAATCTGATTGATTGAGGTAATGAGGGACTTAAAATTAGCCTATAGATAACGCATTTAACTTGTCGGCGAGGCGATTGAGCCGTATTGCAATCTGTCAATAAAGTCTTAAATCAATTAATCAATCAATGCCGTTAGAGAATCAGGATCTCTGCCATCGATACGTGCTGGCTTTTCACCTAAAGCGGCCGCGCGCATTTAGCCTGAGTCGCAAGTCTGGCTTGAGTTAACGAGACTGAATCCACCTTCGTGGAACAGGAAAATCCCGGCTTCAAACATCGGGTTAACTGAAGCTGGATAATGACATCTTGATCGACTTAGTTGAACCACGTACAAGAAACAGGGCCCTCATCTGTTCACTTTGTTATGTTTTTTTTACATTTTATTTTCTTATTACTGTCTGGACCTGCCATACGACAGACTCACAGAAACATTGACTGAACGTATTTTATTTATCATTTATTTATCCAGGAATATCCCATTGAGATACAAGAGCTCTTATTCCAGGGAGTCCTGACCAACACGGCACACAACAAGTTTCAACATAAAACAGGGCATTAAACAAAAAACATACAATTCAAATATAAATACAGAAGGCCATTTGTGCAGTGGCAAGGAGCATAATCACATCAGCAATAGCATCAGGTAAAACAGTTACATGTTTCATGAAGGGCTAATCGTAGCATACCTTTAAAAGCATTTACAGTAGGAAGTGCCTCTAGACAAAGTTTCAGCAGTGTATTCCATAAAAAGGGAGCATAGTGGGAGAATGCAGCTTTACCAAGCTCTGACTGCATCAAAGGAACATTTAAAAGCATCCCATTTGCTGCTCGTCTGGTATTAAAAAATCAAGTATAAAAGGACAGAAGTCTGGAGATATATAAGGGCAGCTTACCTAGCAATGACTTAAGGATAAAAATCAAAATCATGTGTGATTGTCTTCTTTGGTACAGAGAGGACCATCCTAAGGACTGATACAAAGTGCAATGGTGGGTGCGAGAGCCTGCACCCGTTACAAAACGTATGGCAGTATGGTACGCAGAATCCAGCTTTTTAAGCAGGGAGGAAGGAGCATGCATATAGATCACATCGCCATAGTCTAATACAGACAGAAAGGAACTCTGCACAATTCTCTTCCTGGCTTCAGACGGGAAACATTTCTTTAACCGGAAGAAAAAGCCCAGTTTAGGTCTAAGTTTTCTCAGTAGGTTCCCAATATTTATGAACATCAAAGGCCATCTTTTCATCAATCCATATGCCCAGATATTTATAGGATGCTACTTTGTCAAGGCATGTCCCTTCCAGTGTCAGAATCGGAGGGACAGCTGTATTAGCTCGAGAGCGAGAGAAGGTCATGTACTTGGTATTTTTTGCATTAAGGACCAGTCTTAGCCTTAGCAAGGAGTGTTGCAGTGTATTAAAAGCATCCTGTAGAAGCTCTATGGCCTGAGTTAAAGAGGAAGCCACTGTGTAAACAACTGTATCATCTGCGTATAAATGAAACCGTGCTGGGTTTATCCCATTTCCTAGTTCATTTATAAAGATGGAGAATAAGACAGGGGCCAAAATAGAACCTTGTGGAACACCTTTGTTTACAGTAAGAGAAGCTGAGGTATAATCTTCTACTGAAACACACTGAGTTCTTTCAGATAGATAGTTTTTAAACCAGCTCAAAGCCATTTTACCAAGATCTATGCAGCCAAGCCTCTGCAGTAGCACTGCATGATCCACAGAATCAAACGTTTTAGTATGATACGTTTAACACACAGCAAATCACCACGAAAAAACGCAACCCTGACGGATGACAGCTCATTAATAAGCGAAGCGGCATCTGTCAGATTAATACATTCACAAACAAGAACAGCTTCACAATGTTATATGTATCTGGAAAATGATGAACTAGGAATGTGATGAAATGAAATCATTGAGATAGCATTAACAATGTTTAGTAATAATGAGCTAAAATGCATTTCTGAAGGAAGAAGTGGTCACATGATCACACCACATCACATTTAAATTACTTAAGTTACAAAATTGTATTGTTAGACAAGAAATAATCAGTTGGTTTGTTCTCTCATAAAAGAGGACATATAATGTTTTTGTTTTGTCACCTAACAAATGGTGCACAGTTGATAGCATATGCACTAGAATTATTTACAGGAACGATGCATAATACGTTTTATCTCCTCATTTATAGAGAAGAAATGGAGAAAATTGTCTGATCCTAAGTAAAGACCAACAAAACCGAGACAATCACAGATGAAAGTGACACTCAAACTCAGGTTAAATACAACTGGATCTTAAGTAATTTCACCAAGAATCATATTACAAATTGTGCATATATATATTTTGGAACATTTCACCATAATCACCCTTTGTGTTAGGTTTCATTAACCACTAGGTTAACACATTCGGGGCCATGGGATGAGTCTAATTAATGTCAAGAGGACTGGGGAATGTAAACAAACGTGGGGATGTTTGTACAGCTAAATCTATACTTTATAGTATTGCTATCTGTCCATTCTCATTGTCAATTGAGTCCATAAACCGTCCCTTCAAAATGGCTTAAAGAAAAAAAAAATCATCAATAGGTTCTCATTTTATAGCGCCGTGAATATAAGCGTTATATGGGATTTGGGACTAGTATATTTTCTGGAAGGCTAGATATAGAGCTAATAGCTGCTAACGTTATATCCAATGGCATTTCCGTTTTACAGATGCTACAGAAATAACTCAAACTGCATATGATCGGCATGCTCCCAAAGCATGTATGCATGAAAGGGGGGGGGGGGGGGGGGGCAGGGGACGTCGTTTATCATTATTACCAATTAATTACCAATAACCGTGTTCGTCTAACTAGCCACATAGGCCGATCGCCTGGATGGCTATCAAAACAATGCCCGATCAGGCTGTAATTTACGTGAAAAAGATCTTACCGTGAGCCGGTTGGATCCCCCTGAGCATTTCCCCGTTATCGATCGCCATCTGGTAGATCGATATGTCCATTGGCTGATGA
This sequence comes from Notolepis coatsorum, assembly GCF_963971535.1. Taxonomy (NCBI): domain Eukaryota; kingdom Metazoa; phylum Chordata; class Actinopteri; order Aulopiformes; family Paralepididae; genus Notolepis; species Notolepis coatsorum. The sequence goes on along the minus strand of NC_140183.1, from coordinate 48,566,171 downwards.
TAAATCCCCTTATTGCATAGTGAAATCCACAATTCAAAATATATCCCGTGCAACAGACAATAGCTATCGCTTCAGATGAGTAGAAAACTACATTAGAGATCCAAAAAAAGAAAGACAACTTCTGCCACAGGGAACACTCTATTATCGCGATAGTGCCCCTAAGAGGATCTGGCCGGTATTGCATGTTGGCGAATTCAAAGAGTAGGGTAAATTTGCAGTGCCGCTCGGCGACCTTGAATAGGTTATTAAAATGGAATAAAAGCAATAACAACTTGCCACGGATATATCCGTGCTTCTGTCCATTAAGCATGGAATCGAAACACGATCCCTTCATCCCACATCCTATTGATTGTACAATGAATATACCAACTCTAATCAGATGAGAGAAAGTGTGAATTGTGGCTTCCCCCACCACCCCAAATTGTAATGAACCCCTCCCTGACAGATAGCCCATTGCCCCCCAATATCCAAGTTCTGTCTAAACCTGTCTAACCTTCAACCCCACCCCCCTACCACCACCCCAAGTCCCCACCCTCCATTGTATCCAAAGACCCCTCACCACTCACCTGTCCTGTCCAACCATCCCAAAACACATCAACCCCCCCCCCCCTTTCACCACCCCAATTTTTTTGAGAATAAAATACACTTCTAAAAAAAGAAAACCACAGCAACAGATATAGACATGTGGGAGGAGAGAGGCATTCAATAGATTACTTAGTTTTAGGTGGGTAATTGAGAGTTAATCCAGTCCAGTTGCTCCTTGAATGATTCATGGTCTTGGCTCTACTCCAGTCACGTGTTCTGCAGTGGCGGCCGGTGGGTATTCGCCACTAGGGGCGCTATACCAAATATTTTGTACAGTACAGTACCACGCAACACTCATGGCAAGACGTGAGCGATTCGACTCACGCTCACGGCAATGAATCGGCTCTTATGAACGAGTCGCTCAGCTGTTACTACAACAACACACAACCAGTCAAATAAAGTATAGTCTAGACCAGACCTGGGCATTGTACGGCCCGCGGGCCGGATCCGGCCCGCGGGATGATTCTGACCGGCCCGCGAAAGATTACATGATAATAAAAAAAAATTAAAAAAAAATTAAAAAAAATGTTTTTTTTTAATATTTTTTTTTAATATTTTTTTTTTTTTTTTTACTTTTTTTTTTTCATGTCAACGTTCACACGCACAGTATACGCTTAGGAGACATGCTCAGAAGATGTTGGTTCTCTTTGGATCCACCTACATATGTGAACAGACATTCTCAGTCATGACGTTTACCAAGTCCAGGTACAGATCCTCTCTCACTGATGAACATCTGGCAGCTGTGCTTCGCATCTCCACCTCAGACATGCAACCTGACTTTGATGGACTTGTTAAAGCTCAACAGAGACTGGATTTCTCACACTGAATGAAAAAAAAATAACTGAAGAACACTAAAATGTGGAAATATAACAAGTGAAATGGGACACTTCTTTACGCAGTTCAGTGACATGTCTTGTTTATTTTTGCTATAAGATGATGTGATGTCTTTAGAAAGCTAAGAAAATCCTTGTTTCAATAGTATATGAAACTCAAAATGCCCTTTGTTATTAATGTTTCACATTTTGTTTATCATTTTGGAAATAAATTCTATTTGAATAAATGATATTTTTGAAAGCTAACCGCACCTTTTAATTGCCAAATAATAACATACACTCTTACCAGGGGTCAAAACAATGCCATTTACTGCTTTTTTTTTTATTTTTTATATAGAAATAAAATGTATATTATGCATAATTGAGTTTGGAATTTTGGCCCGGCCCCCCAACATATTTTCAGTTGCTCATTCGGCCCCCCGGGAAAAATAATTGCCCACCCCTGGTCTAGACTCTAATTCACAACTTGAAACACAATATATAAATAGAAAAGTTAGAAACAAAACTCGCCCGTCTACAAACACAGGCAGATCTCTCCCTCTCTCCTTCTCTCTCTCACACACAGCGCGACGTGGAATCGATTCGTTACACAATCAGACCTATTATATACCAAGAATAACTTCAGTATGAGTACAGGGCTGTACACATATTTTGCATATTGTTAAACGAGCCAAGGCTAGCTATTAAACTAACGATATGAATCGAAAATCTGGGACCCTGATGTAAACAAGACAAACGTCTTTCTCTGGTCTGCATCCCCTTAACAATTGTGTGTATTGAGCCGTACTGTATTGTACCCATTCTGCAATCTGTTAATAAAGTTCTCATTCATTCATTCATTCAAACATAGACGATCTCTCTGTCTCTCGGATCAATCAAATCAAATAATTAACACATGTATGTTGTCATTTTAAACAACTCACCATTCATTCATTATGCATCAGCAGCATCAGAGAGCATTTTAGTAGTTACATTTTCAACAAGATTGCTGCTATTTAAACACTTCATGGAAACGGGGTAACGTTAACCTTATGTCGACTGTAGTATTGTATGACCTCGACATAACGTTTAAACGTTAACGTTACTCCGTTCCATGCACTAAGTGGCCAGCTAAGCTAACGGAGCTAACAGCTAGCAGTACAACGGCATCAGTAGACAACGTATCATGTATTAAACTAGAGTTAAAATCGCTAAACTACCTTGTTGTTGGCTTGTTGATAAAGTATATCCACTCCATGGCATTGTCCATCCAGCCTGTGTTGATGTCCATCCATTGTCCACGGTGGCGACTTGCTTAATGGTGATCTCAGGTTGGTGTGGTCCAAGTAGTTTCAAGTCTTTTTTTTCTTGCATTGTCCGTCTTTCAAACGGTGTTGATTTGATGGATTTAACAGAATTATCCAATTCCATGGTGGTAGCTTTAGCTAACTATAAATCGAAATGAAAATACTCAGTCCTTGAATAAACCGAAGGCATCTTTTCTTGAACTGTAGTTGCTGTTGTTACTTGTTGACGAGTCGACTGAACTTGCTGACTTGCTGTGATAAGAAGAACTACCTCCTCCTGGCGCGAGAAATGCGGCTATGGAAAAAAACTGGCATCGCCTCGGCCAATCAGAGAGCGTCTCTGCGAAATGCGGCTATGGAAATTCTTCACGGAAGTTCACTTTTGCTGCCTAGACCGCTTCAAATCGCGCTCGGATTCCAACATAATAGTCATATTTCAACGCACAACGCCGTATGCACTGATTGGCTGTGACGGAGACAGCGATCAAACTGTGACGCGCAGTCAGAGCGCTATCGCTTCTTGCCCGGGCGAGAAATACGAAAAAAATAAAAAAAACGTCACTTCCTGCAATCCTGCCCATGAAAACGATGTTTTTTTTATTTAGATAATAACGTTATATTGTGCATTGGAAATACAAACATACTTAAAATGAGTAAATATTATTCATTTTAAACATGTTTATATTATTTATAGGGCTATAAAACAAAAAACAAAAAAGTTTTTTTTCTTCTTCTCTCATTTAACAGGTGGGTCGGCGCCCTAGCGCCACCAGTGGCGAGCCGCCACTGGTGTTCTGCTCTGGGAATCAGAGCAGCCACCCAGCCAGCAGACTTTAGAAGAACGTCTTCAGTATAACTTCACCGCACAAGTCACGCCACGCTGTCCACCCATAGCTCTTTCATCCACACGTTGTTTGTTCCAGCAGCCTCCTCTCCACTGAGATTCCTGCAGATCATAAAGAAGAGAGTAACCCAACCCCTCCCATCTGCAAACCAATGGAGTTTTGCCATCAATTTCAGTTAAATTCTATAGACGTGAACCAGTCCCCCAGTTTGACAGAGGTAAGGTAAGGTAAGGTACATTTTATTTATATAGCGCTTTTCCAGATTAAAATCACAAAGTGCTTTACAGGCAGTAAAAGGTTAATTAGAATAGAATAACCACACATGTTACATCACATACAAGATTGTAGAATACTTAAAAAATAAATAAATTAAAATACAATCGCACATACACACATGTTATACCACATACATGATCAATTAAAAGCCTCACTGTATAAAAAGGTTTTTAGACCTTGTTTAAAAGACTCCACACTAACAGCAGACCTGATTTCATAAGGTAGCTGATTCCATAGCTTGGGTTCTACTGCTACGACTGAAAAAGCCCGGTCACCCTTGGTTTTTAGTTTGGTCCGGGGGACGACGAGCTCTCCTTGGTCGGAGGAGCGTAGAGCCCTATTAGGGCAGTAAGGGGTTATAAGCTCAGCAATGTAGCTTGGGGCTTCACCCTTTAAAGCCTTGAAGGTGGTGAGCGCAATTTTTAAATCAATCCTGTATTTTACTGGTAGCCAATGTAGCGTGGCTAATACAGGGGTATGTGTTCTCTGCGTTTGGTTCTGGTTAACAATCTGGCATCCGCATTCTGAATGATTTGAAGTTTAGCCAAAGCTGCTTTGTCAAGGCAAGTGAACAGAGAATTGCAATAGTCAATTCTCGAGGAAATAAAAACATGAATAACCTGTTCAAGACAGTGATATGGGATATTGGGGCGCAACAAGACCGGGTTAGTGACTTTAAGTGTTTGTTAAAATTTAGAAACTGATCAAAGATGACCCCCAGATTTCTTGAGCTTGGCTTCAAGTAAGCGGCTAGTGGACCAAGTGCAGTTACAACATCAGCTTTTTGTGTGTCAGGCCCGAAGTATAGTACCTCTGTTTTCCCTTATTCAGCTGTAAGAAATTACTATCCATCCATGAATTGATCTTGGAAAAACAATCAACAAGAGCTGACAGTTTATGAACATTTTGGGGTTTAAAAGAAAGATACAGTACAACTGGCTGTCGTCAGCATAAAAATGATACCAAATGTCTTTAAATGAGCTGATAAGCTGTCCAAGGGGCAGCATATAGATGGAAAACAACAGCGGCCCCAGAACCATAGCTGTCAACATTTCGATTTAAAAAAAACGTGCAGGTTTTAGCCACGCCCCTTCTCCTGGCCCCGCCCCCTCAGCCCGCCCCCTCCCACCCGGCCCCGCCCCCTCCCAATGGAGCTGCCTCGTCGCTGCTGGTCAAAACCGGTATTATTTTGTTTTCCTACTGTGTAGAGTGTAAATGCTATAAAAATACAGTAAATTACCTTTTATCAAAATATTAACCATTAAATAAAGGTTGTAATCTGTAAATGCATTTGATTTTACTGTAATTTGACAGTATTTGGAAACCATAGATGCCAGACATTTAGTTTTCTTGCAGCTTTTTTTCTTACAGTCTACAGTCAGTGAATCCTAAATCTCCACTAGGCAACCACTTAAAGTTATCAGTCCAACAAGGACTGGGTGAACTAGTTGCTACATTAAATTAATCAGATACCTGGTTGAAAGTGAAATGCTGTGAACATCCCTGCATTAAGTGTAAGACAAATTCAGTATAAATTCAGTTTATGTAGTAGTAGCATTAACATGTTCATATTTATTGAAATCTTACAATTCATACATAAATGTTATGATGAATTGAAAATGGTGGAAGAAGTCCTTCTCTGGTCTGCATCCCCTTAACAATTGTGTATTGCACAATACTGTATTGTACCCATCTGTTAAAGTTAGCAATCAATTAATGTATTACCAGTGTCTTTATACCTTCATCACTGTAGGCTACATATTAATACGACAACTCAAGAAGAATCAAGAGGTTTATTTGTCACATACAGTGAAATGCAGGTGGTCACGCCCGCATTGATTGTGCAAAATGCAAAAAAATATAGGTAACAGGATATGCATGATAAAAAAAGACATGCCATGTTCCTGAAAAAGCTATAAAAAATACCTATGGTCATTAATTTAGCAGTGGGAAATGGGAATATCATTTTTGGAACAGTGTGTGTGTCTATTATGTCTGTGTAGTATGTCTGTATTGAGCCGTACTGTATTGTACCCATTCTGCAATCTGTTAAATAAAGTTTTCATTCATTCTACAGAGAAAAATGATAGAAAAAAAGCCAATGCGATTTTGTGTTTTTCCTCAATATCTCTGCAATGCCTGCGAGTTACCAGTAACTGTATTTGTCATACCATGACAATTCACGACAACTTTTAAAACGGATCAATTTATTTATATGTATAAATCGCATTCAGGAAATTGGGCGTCAGTGGAGGAATGGGAGGAGGGGACAGTGGAGGCGCAGAGGCGCAAACGGCTGTTAGTGTTCACCAACCAACACATTTACACATTCCTGCATTTGTATTGTTTTATCCACAGAATATTTGCAAACCTTTTGTTCCAGAGACAAAAGCCACAGAGTGGGCAATCAAGAGACACTGGCTAAGTTGATTTGACACGCTCGGTCCGCGGCCGCCTCGGTGCGTCAGTCTACTCAATCCCCTGAGCTCTGAGCTTTATCCGGTCGCGTCGCTGTCTTCTTCTGGTCGCAACGGTCTGACTTCCTGTGATAACGGTCTAATCTACACTGCTGCCACCTGTTGTCACGGAGGAGAATTGCACCCATTTTGTAAAAAAATAAATAATAATAAGTACAAAATACGTACCAATCCGTGAGCCGTGAAGAGGCCGTGCAGAGGGTCGAAAAAACAGGAGAATCTCGGTAAAACCGTGAGTGTTGACAGCTATGCCCAGAACTGACCCCTGGGGGGCCCCACACGTCAGTGGAGAGGTGGCTGACATATGTCCACCAACAGAAACAGAAAAAGACCTTCCTGACAGGTAGGAAGTGAACCACTTCAGTACAGTCCCACCTACCCCAACCTTGTGCTCAAGCCTGTGAAGAAGTGCGTTGTGATCTACAGTATCAAATGCAGCTGTCAGATCAAGTAGTAGAAGGACAGTGTATTGACCATGATCAGCACTTATTAGAATATCAGAGGGAAGCAGGGTGTTGACTGTGAGCATTCTGAACGTCTTCACTGCAATCATCTGATTGAGTGAGGAGAGGTTTTTGCATGTGATATAGTTGCTTTTTAGTATATTGACGTCAACAAAAGGTTTAATAACAGTTTGAATTGGCGGGAGCATGGGTGCTTCCCCGGAAGTCACATGTGCTTCTTGGCTGCTGCGTAGTGGCCCCAGGCAGACATTTTCCCAGCCGGCGACTCAGAGCACCAGGTGACTCAACTCAATCAATCACCGGCAACCAACACTTGCCAAAGCAGTGCTGCATTTACCTCTGAAGTCACATTGTATGGGAACAGTGGTAGGACCGGAGATCCTACTCATCATGGTCACGGGAGAGAGCGCCCACTCTTTCCCCCCCCCGGGGGGTGGTCCTGAAAAGGACCGTTGTTTTTGGTCTGGAACGGTGTCCATGAAGCAAAGTTTGTATGAGCCATTTTGTCAGCGTGAAAGAAGCGGAAGAGAGAATACCGGCCACTGTACCGAGCAGGGTGGGGCGTAGCCCTGATCATTGATAAGTGCTTTCAGAGTCAAATTCTTTCAGCGAGTGGCCATAGGCACATGGAGCAGTCCAATAGACAAAGCAAGACAGATCTGTGATTAAGGATCAGTAATGACTTAATTTTCATATGGAATAATTGGGATTGTAACCGCCCAGTATTGATAATGAAGAAAGAAATGATAAAGAACTTACCCTTTGTCCAATTTGGTAGGCTATAGGCTACTCCTCATTATGTAGTAACAAGGGAAGCAAAAGAGATGACCTGATTTCATCTAAAGAGTTTAATTTCCCACCATCTTGTTTCTATCCAGTCTTGTGCAGTAAGATTAGACTCATCAGTTACTATGCAATAGGAAATTCAAAGGCACTGCACATATGCAACAATGTTCAAATTAAACTGGGGATATTGTCCAGTATTCACATTGAGAACATACTGAAATGATTCATATTGAGCACAAATAACCACAAATATTTAGAAGCACACTTTATGTCACACTTTTGGCCTCATATTTGAAGGCATCAAGCTAATATACGTTTGTGACAAGTGTTATATATCAGGGGCCTCATGGGTTTGGGTGTGTTTTCCTGTGCTGTCTGGCACTTTACCTCTTAATCAGCTGCTCTCTCTCTATCTCTCTCTCTCCGTTGCAACTTTGCATACATTGCCTTTGCATACATTCACATAAAGACTATTTCCACAATGAAAATGTATTTAGAGAACATAGGTAGATAATAAAGACACAGATGAAAGGAACCTGCCAGCATGGTAATGGCTGTATTTTCAAGCACAACATATAGGAAGCAGCATGAGGACAGACATTTCTGCTCCATTTCCAAAAAGCTTACACCCATCATCATCATTATCTTCATCACCATCATCATTATCATCATCATCATCATCATTTCTCTCTCTCTCTCTCTCTCTCTCTCTCTCTCTCTCTCTCTCTCTCTCTCTCTCTCTCTCTCTCTCTCTCTCTCTCTCTGTGTGTGTGGTTGAGGCACATTAAACTGCAAAAATTAAAAAGAACGTCTAGCTACTGTACACAAAAAGAGGTCATCAGTTGATCTGAATACATCCATAGCCATGAACACATAAAATACTTGGTAACTCAGGGTTGTGGAGCTACATTTCTCATCATTTCTATATTTAATTATCCAATAAAATATAGACATTTAGCTAGATATAAACATTGGACCTCATTCTCGAACATGTTTGTAAGTATCTTTGTAACTATCTTTGTAAAAAGTTTGTACTAACACATTGCCGAAATTCCGAACGCTTGAAACGGTCTTCGTAGGTGGTCAAAATCATTGGAGGTGGGTTCCCATGAATGAAAAACGTCACTCATTCTTAAACTGGAAGCACATTCTCGTACACATTAATTTGCATACAGAAATGCCCAGCCAGTTCCTTATAAGGAGAGGCTATCCATTGCGTCTGCTCCGTGCTGACCCTTATGGGGGAAATATTCAACATTCACATATTCAAAAGCAATTAGCGACTGATCAAAATTAGATTAGATTAAAATGTATTGTCGTTATACAGCAAGTACAATACAACATCCAACCAGAGTGCAAATGTCACAGTATGTTGAAGTCAGAGGTTCTGTGTAGGATTATTAGTAACTGTCTAACTGCATATATATAACTGTTTCCACTAGAGGGCGCTCTAGGCGGAACCACTCAGGAACACCACCAGGTGGCGAGTATAAATAGAGATGTCTCCTCCCATTCTTTCTCTTTCCCCCAGCCTCTCAGTGAGAGGAGAACTATAGAACTGCTGCTCTGCCATGTGAATAAATAAACCACGCCAGTTAAAGGCTAAAGATAGAAACCATGCCTCTTGACCACATTATTGTCGCCCTATAGCCGGATTCTGTCAACACAGTAAACTACAATGCACACTGCACAGGTGATGAAACTGGTAAAAGGCTTCATTTGGGATAAATAGTTGGTGATTTTGTTCACGTCGATTCTACAGACATCCTCGGAATTAGATCATTATAATAAAGATAAATACGACAATATTTGTATCATTAATTTATATTTGAATTGTATGTTTTTTGTTTAATGCCCTGTTTTATGTTGAAACTTGTTGTGTGCCGTGTTGGTCAGGACTCCCTGGAAGAAGAGATCTTGTATCTCAATGGGACATTCCTGGATAAATAAAGGATAAATAAATAAATTAACGATTACATTTTACATTGATAGTCATGACTCAATGAGGCATCATGAGCATTACACACACAAACTGAAAATGACTCAATAAACAAGAACTAAACCCAATTGTGTGGATATAGTATAGGATATAGACTAACCAATAGATCAAAGAATTCCATATAAATCTATAGCTTATTAAGATGTAGCAGCCGCTGCAGGATAATGTGAGGATATTGTACATATACACACACACACACACATGCACGTGCGAGCGCTCCGTATGTGCACTATCTTCACCAAGCCACATGCATCATCTGCTGCATTAATAAGCTATAGAGTTATATGGAATTCGTTAATCTATTGGTTAGTCTCCACTATATCTGCAAGATTGGGTTTAGTTCTTATTTATTTAGTAATTTGCAGTGTTTGTGTGTAATGCTCATGATGCCTCATTGAGTGACTATAAATGTAAAATGTAATTGTTAATGATAAAAATATTGTCATATTTATCTTTATTATAATTATTTAATTCCGCAGATGTCTGTAGAATTGAAGTGACCACAATCCCCAAGGACTTCTCCCAAATTAAGCCGCTAAATACAACGGCGCACACTGGTCAGTCTGACTTACGAGTTCGTAAATCCTACGAACAAATTTACAAAATGAAGCCGTTCGAGAATGCCAAAAAAGTTCCTAAATCGAGTTACAAAGACATTTCTTGGTAACTTTCTCGTAAGTCCGTTTGAGAATGAGGTCCATTATCTATGTATGAGAACAAATATCCTGATATAATAGGCCTCTCGCGAATGTCTTCCATTAAAAATTCTATTCCAGTATAAAGTAGGAGATATTGAGTGTGGAAACCCTAAGCAGACTGTTGACCACATCCTGACCATCTGCCCCCTATACAAACCACCCTCGGAAGCCAGCCTCTTTGATGTGGGACCAGAGTTAAGGGCATGGCTACAAGATACGGAGTTGGACCTCTGACGTTACACGAAAGAAGAAGTGCAGATTTGTGGACATTCACTCACTTACCGAGTCCCGTGGTCAGAGTTTGGCCAGGTTCCGAGTGAACCAAAAGGTTTTAATCCACACCACAACATGCAGGAGGGTTACCCATTTCCAACACAAAAGCATGGTCCTCCAGCATTTCAGATTCTGCTATCACATGGCACTATTTCGTTTCGGTATAAGACCTTTATACGGTATTTGTAGATAATTAACTAATCATGAACAAACCATTTATATACATTCGTAAATTATTATTAAATCATTTATAACTATATTTGCATAACATTTACAAATTAGTTCTACATTATTTATAACTCATTATCAACATTGTTTGTACTTGATTTGCTCATCATTAAATAATGTTGTTTAATGTGTAGTAACACATTTGTAGATGCTTTGAAAAATGGATATGAAAAAACGACTATACTGTACCTCCATTTATTTGTTCATGTTCAACATATTATTTGTTAAGATATTCATAAAACATCTATAAATCATTTGCAGATGCTATTGTGTGCCCTAATCTAAAGTGAAGCCTATTCATCATTAACAAATGTCTAATCGTTTGTTTATTTGTGGACTTTTATGAATACACACGAAGCAATTACCAGACTTGTCTTTTCATGTTTAACAAATTATTTGTTAAGACATTCATAAGACATCTATAAATCATTTGCAGATGCTATTGTGTGCCCTAATCTGAAGTGAAGCCTATTCATCATTAACAAATGTCTAATACAGTTAATTATTTGTTTACTTTTTCATCACCTGTTAGAAATGTTGTAGACAGCTTTCGGATACACCCTTCTTTGTGACATCAAACAGTGACAGAATTAGGACTATAGATATATGCAATTTTATTAACATATAAAATACATGTGCATAACATATAGTGTAACATGGGGGGGCACTAGGACCCAGGAGTACCCTGGCCAGATATTGACAGAGTATGTAGAGGAAGTATCACACGAGTGAGACTTGACTTCACATGTGTTGCCGTCTGTTGAATGGAAGCACGATACATTAGCAGAGCCAAGTTATTCGTGCTGCCCCACGCTTTTAAGGTATGAGCAGGCTAAACACCTTTTTTGTTGGTAAATCTATTCCATAATGTCCGACCTACAACTCTTATATGTTGTGTAGACGTACTTGATGTGGTGGGCGCTAACGTTACATTTGAATTATGTGTTTGTTCCTAATGTGTGCTCAGTATATTGCGGTATGTGATGATGACACAAGGGTAATAATTATTTGTATTTTCAGGCTATATAGGCGAATATAGGACAGGCACATATAAATAATCAAATATTGATAAATGATGATGTATATTGTACTGTGTGTGATGATGACTGAAAAAAAAAACTACTACTACTACTATTTATAGATGTTTTATGAATGTCTTAACAAATCATTTGTTGAACATGAACAAATTAATGGAGGTACAGTATAGTCGTTTTTCATATCCATTTTTCAAAGCATCTACAAATGTGTTACTACACATTAAACAACATTATTTAATGATGAACAAATCAAGTACAAACAATGTTGATAATGAGTTATAAATAATGTAGAACTAATTTGTAAATGTTATACAAATATAGTTATAAATGATTTAATAATAATTTACGAATGTATATAAATTAGGGATGCTCGATATTGGCTTTTTTACCGATACCGATATACCGATATTGTCCAACTCTTAATTTCCGATACCGATATCAACCGATACCGATATATGCAGGGTTTCCCCCCAAAAAAACTGAATAATTTCAGGTAATTAACATTACATGTCTCTTGTTGTGGAATTAACACAACATTATGCATATTTTTGACAATAAATAAATAAATTTGGACTTTTATGAATACACAGGAAGCAATTACCAGACTTGTCTTTTCATGTTTAACAAATTATTTGTTAAGACATTCATAAGACATCTATAAATCATTTGCAGATGCTATTGTGTGCCCTAATCTGAAGTGAAGCCTATTCATCATTAACAAATGTCTAATACAGTTAATTATTTGTTTACTTTTTCATCACCTGTTAGAAATGTTTTAGACAGCTTTCGGATACACCCTTCTTTGTGACATCAAACAGTGACAGAATTAGGACTATAGATATATGCAATTTTATTAACATATAAAATACATGTGCATAACTGTTGAGAGTCACAGTCAACGAGTGACACTCTGTATAATGACATCCTGTTCTCTCTGTCCCTTGTATGATTTAATAGGTTTATTGTATATATTTGTTTTAAATCTAGGCATATGTTATAGGTGTCTAGATGTGATATGTATTCTGGCTGGTAATGCCCAGTCAGAAAGGAGTTGAGAAGAAACACGGCAGAAACGCGGAATGGAATGCAGAATGCATAGATCTATCTATCCTGCAGAGTTAGCCCTTGTCTTTATGAAGCAGAGGGAGAATGATGGGGAGAATGATGTGCAGAACATATCCACCAATGTATATTGAGCATTTAACATGTATATATATATATATATGCTGTAAGAATGTGTGCTTCCCCCCATGTGTCTGACCTCCTATCACCATACCGAGGGGAAAGCTATTATACAACATTTAACTACAATGTGTGATGTGTACACTTTTAAAACTATACTACAGTTAAATATTAATGTTATGTTACAGTCAGAATGGAAACAGAAACCTTTTTGATAATGCAGTCTCTGTTAGAAGGGGGTAGGAATGTGCTCTCTCTATATGTGGCCTTGAAGGATCCCACTCCAGCCCGAGCTAAGAGCAGGTTGGCACATGTTAACCCTTGCCTGTCTTGCCTGCATAGAGTAAACATATAACCAATGATTAGTACCAATGATTTCACATGTAATAATTATGGAAACATATATATACTGTTGGTATAAAGGTATATATATATAATGCTATATTAATTATATGTTTCATAAGTTTCTGCTTAAAAAGAATGATATGCTTGGCGATGATACCCACAGAAGGCCTCTCCGTCTGCTTCTCTCACTATTAGAGCAAGTCAGAACGAGAGAGGCACATACAGAAGGAGTTAACGATAAGAATGTGGCCTTGGAGACGTCTCCGAGCAGGGTGCTTTCCAGCGCAGAGAGACAAAGGGAGGTTACACCATATCGGCCTCTGCTCCAGCTAGAGACAGAGGGACTTTCCACTCTGTTACTGTTACAATTACTTTTTAAGTTACAAATCAGTGGAGTAGACGGCAGCCAATGACAACTAGGAGGGGAGGAGAGTTGGTCATTATGTATTGTACGTTGGTTGGCTAGTGAAATGACATCACTGTGATATCACTGTTTTTGGACCAATAGAAAAGAGGTCTTGACATGATATATAAATGGCTGCTCCAACTTCGAGAGACAGATTTTTGAGATTTCCAGATTTTGCTTGCAGACACCTGACACCAGCCGTGTCAGGCTATTGCGATCTTAGAGATTAGATGTTTTGTATTATATAATCTTTTAAACTGTAATGGACATATCCAATACAGTCCTTTTTTGTAACTTCATTGAAATAAAGATTACTTTTTTCTAATTATCCATTGAATTCTTGGACTGATTTCTGCCAGCAATGGGCCCAGAGACTGGCCGCGCCCTGCAAAATTCCTGGAGGTGACTATACGGATTGAATCAATGGCTGGTTAAAGCTTTGCAGCTAAGGTTATATAATATATATATATATATATATGCTATTGGCAGTATTAAAACTTATTAGACGGTGAAGTAATATCACCAAACTCTAGTGGTAATGATCACATATGTCTTTCTTCTCACAGAGACCTAAAAAAATAAGTAGATAATATGGGCTTATTAAAAATTATATAGAATCTTGACTCTGGATAATAAGCGCTGTATTGTGACTTCGTAGAGTAACTCTCTCCTAGTTGCCGTATGACGGATTCGGGAAATGGATATCATCTGATTAATGACAGGGTCATACTGGTCAGATAAATCCTTCCCGGTGATCAAATAAAATAAGAGATTTCGCAACTTCAATCACTTGACCTGGTCAATGACTGAGGGGGTCGGAATGGTGCATTTGCTATTTTTGCAGGTCGGTTGTAATTTGATAACAACAACACATTTTGAGACCCATTGGATTTTGAATGTCAAAGACATTGCAGGACGCTGCTTGATGTCGAGATGAGCGAACCAATGAGTTATGGAGTTATCAATCAGACCTGAGATTTAGCGTGGCATATATCAATAACCAGGCACGTGCACACATAGAGGCCAAGGGGTGCCTGAGCACCTGCCTTTTTGAGCCTCATCAAAAAAGTGCCCTTTTTGAAATTTTTTTTTTTTTTTTTTTTTTTACTGTTACGCATATAGACTGCCCTTCCAACTGAAAAATGTCAGTATAGAATCAAAATATTAGGTAAAGAGAGAGAGATGCCCCATATTCCATTGCAGTTTGCACGGCCTCCTCAGCATGCCTCTCCGCGGACCTATATATTTTATGCATAGCGTGGGTGGTGATGATGATCATGATAGAAACCGCTGTTGAATGCTGGTATTACACTCATTGAGGGACACAAAGAAGTCAAGTCCAATGGGATTTGGGAATCTCAAATACAAATCGGGATTGGAATAAAAAATGCATTTATATTAAACAATACAGAATATACAGCACTTCTTGGGGTCTGTAGGGTAAGCACTTATTCCCTCCCCCCTGAACATTTATGGAGATGTATGGGCCTTTTAAGTCAGTGATAAAAGTGTCTTTCAAGGATAAGTGAGCTCCTGCACTGATTATTATAGTTCAATATTCAATATTTGATCACCAAAACACCCCAAAAAGCATAAAAAGGGGGCCCCCCGCCCGAAAAGGGCCCTTACAAATCGCGCTCGCTTAATATATACACACAAGTGTAGTGCCCTTTTCAGCCTTTGAGCACCTGCCCCTCTAAAGTCCTGTGCACGTCCCTGTCAATAACATATAGTGTACCATGGGGAGGCACTAGGACCCAGGAGTACCCTGGCCAGATATTGACAGAGTATGTAGAGGAAGTATCACACGAGTGAGACTTGACTTCACATGTGTTGCCGTCTGTTGAATGGAAGCACGATACATTAGCAGAGCCAAGTTATTCGTGCTGCCCCACGCTTTTAAGGTATGAGCAGGCTAAACACCTTTTTTGTTGGTAAATCTATTCCATAATTTCCGACCTACAACTCTTATATGTTGTGTAGACGTACTTGATGTGGTGGGCGCTAACGTTACATTTGAATTATGTGTTTGTTCCTAATGTGTGCTCAGTATATTGCGGTATGTGATGATGACACAAGGGTAATAATTATTTGTATTTTCAGGCTATATAGGTGAATATAGGACAGGCACATAATTGCACTATGCTTCAGTCTGTACCTTTTTCAGTCACTGTAAATAATCAAATATTGATAAATGATGATGTATATTGTACTGTGTGTGATGATGACTGAAAAAAATAAACTACTACTACTACTACTATTTATAGATGTTTTATGAATGTCTTAACAAATCATTTGTTGAACATGAACAAATTAATGGAGGTACAGTATAGTCGTTTTTCATATCCATTTTTCAAAGCATCTACAAATGTGTTACTACACATTAAACAACATTATTTAATGATGAACAAATCAAGTACAAACAATGTTGATAATGAGTTATAAATAATGTAGAACTAATTTGTAAATGTTATACAAATATAGTTATAAATGATTTAATAATAATTTACGAATGTATATAAATTAGGGATGCTCGATATTGGCTTTTTTACCGATACCGATATACCGATATTGTCCAACTCTTAATTTTCTGATACCGATATCAACCAATATCAACCGATACCGATATATGCAGGGTTTCCCCCCAAAAAAACTGAATAAGTAAGGGATAATGTATAGCTACGAGGTCATTGTCGCAAAATAATTGACCGACACAGAGTTTAAAATACCGAGCCGCCTCGGCGAGGTGTTTTAAACGTCAGTGAAGGTCAATTATTTTGCGACTGATCGAGTATAGCTATACATTATCCCGCTTATTACATGGCTAACTTACTAACAATATACCTAATTCATTTTACATCGACTCGCAACACTGGTTCTGGCTCCGCTCGTCGCTCCGCCCCCTGTCATCGCCGGCAGCTTCCCCGGCAGCAGAACACCGGCAGTGTCTAATTGCACTGAAACAGTGTGTGTCAGTGGGCTTGATTGCGAACAGCTGCGCACAGCAGTCATTATTGTCCCACAGCGGTCATTATTGTCTGATAACTGACCTCTGACGCGCGCTATTGACCAATCACAAGCAAGCATTTCGGCGAATGTGAAAACGCCATGTAATAATTTCAGGTAATTAACATTACATGTCTCTTGTTGTGGAATTAACACAACATTATGCATACTTTTGACAATAAATAAAATCAGAATTTGTTCTTACTTGCTTGCCTGGGTATATAAAGGTTATAGAAATACAAAAAATAAAAAATAATATATTTTTTTTAAATTTTAAAACCGATACCGATATTTTCCGATATAAAATTTTAATGCCGATATCGGCCGATAATATCGGTAGGCCGATAATATCGGACATCCCTAATATAAATGGTTTGTTCATGATTAGTTAATTATCTACAAATACCAATAAAGGTCTTATAACTGAGTGTTATTATAAAGTGTTACCTTTGTTTCTATTAAAAAGCCAGTGTATTACTATACCCGCTGGAGCCTGTTCACATGTAATGCAGCGTATCAGCTATTGTGGCCTATCGGCCTATTGGCAATCCAAGCTCTAGTCACAGCATTAAAGTATAACAGTGAGGAATAAGCAAGAAAGCAGGATAACAGGGATAGTTTACAATGAACAGAGAAATATTATGGGTCAGCATAGCAGAATCTGCCCACAATGTGTCTGCCCTATTGCTATTTTTTCATCTACATAATTTCATGGTGCTGTAATTAACACAAGGATTCAATGTCATCACTGGTGGCTATATTCAAACTAATTTACTCTCAATAACTGTCAAACCAAAATAATGTGTGCAAAACTGTTTGGAGCTTTTGGAAGTGCCCCTTCAACTACATCCTCTATGTGTATTTACTCTGCTCAAACAGACAGCCTTGCTGTTGTCAGTATCTGAATAAAAGAAACCTTAAAGACAAGACAGCGTGCAACAACAACAAAGATACGGAGTCAGCCCACTCAGCAGGAAGTAGATCGAGGATAGAGGAAACTCACTCGTCTGACCGCACCTCTTTTCTAACCACAGGAGCCAAGAAAGCGGCGCCCTAACAGCAAGAATCCACCCACAGAGTTGTGTTAAAAACAAAATTATTTTTTAATTTTTTTTCACCCTCCATTTGATATAATTTTAACTCCACTTCATGGATTTTGAAAAAAAAAGAAAAAGAAAAGACACAAAAAAGTTAAAAGACAAAGTGCATACTAATTAACTCAAAAGATGTAATCATCGCTTCATGGCACAGGAGACTCTGTCAGGGTGGAGACAAATGTTCTGTTCTTTTTGTTTTCCTCTGTCATTATCTGTTGTTGTTACACAGGAGACTCTGTCAGGGTGGAGACAAACGTTCTGTTCTTTTTGTTTTCCTCTGTCATTATCTGTTGTTGTTACATTGATGACACTTTTGAAAAACTTTGAAAAGAAGTTGAGAAGTCCGGGGTCGACTGAAACCAGCGTACGTGCCATGTAAAACTCAGATTACACACACAGATCTTGCATGCACACGTACACACACCCGCACACATTTCACACGCACGCACACACACATACATCAATAACACACCAATGGGTGGGAAAACCTGACCCATGGAGAGATGGCAGGGCAGGACTGGTGAACGATAGACTAGTAGATTATAGGGCATATTGTCTCCGTGCAGGAGAGAGGGGGTTTGGAAGGAGGAAGGGGACTAGAAATGGCAACAAGGGAGAGAAGGAAGGAAGGAAGGAAGGAAGTGAGAGTGAGAGATAGGCAAGACGTCCTCAGAGGACCCGCAATAAGGGCCCTGACAACTGTATCCACGGGAAGTATTTGGTATTACTGTAGCTTCCAGACGGATGAGAAGAACAGCTCTCTTTATCGTTCTGTGCATGTCTCATTGCTTTCTGTGCATTTCCCTTGCACTCACGTGGCTATGGCAAATAGCAGGCCCCTATATAGACCTCCTGTCTTGTATTTTCCAATCAACAAAGCGCCTCACAGTAATAAGACCACCTGTGACTTCTTCAAAGTGCAGGGCCCCTCCCCTCTGTATGTCAACGTAAAGAAATGCCAAAAAGCGGCAGTTAGTGCCGTCCTCCGTGGAAAGAATTCAAGCTGTCAGCTGTCAGCACCACAACTGATATTTACCGCCGCGGTTGAATGACAGGAAAATGTGAGGCGTGGGATTCAGAATGGCAGAGTAATGGGGCTTCTCTCCGTGCCGGAGATGTGAGGTCTGTGACTTAATAACTAGGGGAGACATGGTGGGCGAGATACCTCCGTTGTGTTGCCGCTGGGCTTGTGCAAGGTGTCGTGTTGCTCAACTGGTGGATGGAGCACACTGCTAATTAGATAGACGCTCCCCATTCTTAGGGAGGAGAGTGATTGACAAGAAGCCATCTGTGCATCTGTGGCCACAGTAAGGAGGTGGGAGTGACTGACTGACTGCTCTAACTGGAGCTTAAATACAGACCGTGCATGCGAGATGAAATGTAATAGACTAACACAAAACTAAACATCTATCTACTGTATCTATATATCTTACAACTACCTACCTCAATTCTCTATAGACCAATTATGTTTCTACCTATTGTTACTCTATCATTTAAGGAATTACAGAAAGTGCAAATGTGTGGAGCATGTTCACCTTTCCAAAGTGTCTCCTCACCACAAACCTCTGTCTTACATGTTATCTATCGATGCCCTCATTAGTGGAGGTAATGGAAAACTACTGGGGCTTAATAGACTTGCAGCATTGACTTTGTCCATAAGAACTGAACAAGCCAGATAGTTGGTAAACAATAGATAATTAGGATAATACATGGGAGTTAAGCAGGCTTTATCGTAAAGGGAAAGCAGGGGATTTAGTACTAAGATAAACAGCTACTTTGTCACACGTCCTATTGAGAGAACCCCTACATGATACAACTATTGAAAGCCTTGAAATCCACCACCTTTGTATAACAGAATGACCAGTTTTTTCTCTCAATCCTTTTTCTTCTCTTCTTTATACAGTATGCCCACTTCTTCGCTTTATACATACTGGTCTACATCTAAAAGATGACTTTGTGTGTGTGTGTGTGTGTGTGTGTGTGTGTGTGTGTGTGTGTGTGTGTGTGTGTGTGTGTGTGTGTGTGTGTGTGTGTGTGTGTGTGTGTGCAGGTGTGTGTGTGTCAGATATAAGACTCTAGTCACACAGTGTTGAAAAGACTCAGACACTGTTGCTTTTTGGTTACATCTCAGTCACCAGTGAAGGAGTATAATGCAGTGTGAAGTAAACCTACGTGGTTAACATCGCTTCACGGAACAGAACAACAGAACAATCTGTATGTAGAAAAAAAACCAAATGATTCATTCTTCATTGTCTGCCCCCGAAGACACAGTTTACTCTGCTGACATTACGGCTTGCCCAAAACTGTTTCAGAGAAGGGTTTAAAATCGATGCGCAATTAGGGGTGACTTGTATCAGCCATGATGAATTATGCGCTTGATTCTAAGGCTATTCTATAGACACTTGATCAATCCGACTTGCGGAGAGCTGGTGAAGCAGACTCCGGGAGAAATTGCTCTATTCCAAAGCCATTTCGTCGAAGGTATTGATTAACCATTGCATTTTGAATTGAGAGTCTGTCAGGGATCTGTTTACTGTGGTGAGGCTAGAGTAGGCTTTAGCCGCCACAAATACACAAGCTAAAATAAATACAAATTACATTCAAACCCCTCTGCCGGGGTTATTTCTATCACTGCTCTATGTATGGCCTTGTTTTCAGCGCGACAAGCTATTGCACTGCAACGTTTTGAGGAACAAGTGTGTTCCATCTATATTAACAGCCAGAAGAGCTGAATGATCTGACTCTCCTCCACAAAGGCACAGTGTTCTGAAACCGAATGACGCAATTTCAACACCTCAAGTATTTTACTAAGCTTACTTTCTAAAACGCAGATCATTGCAAAATGCAGCCTGTGAGCAGGATATAATATTTAAGTCATCCGTATGGAGATATCTACAGTACATACGGTGCCTGCCATATGCATCTATATTATATACAAAAATAACAAAATAAAAAGTGTAGCTTTCAAAATGGGGGGGGGGGGGGGGGGGGGGGTGACATCTGGAAGGTGTGAACTAGTAGCCTATATGTCATCTCATATCATCTCTGTAAACGACTCAAGCAATGCAACCAGCCGATTACAGAGGCCAGCCGATGTATTTATACCAGTAACAGAGGCATTGTCTTTACATTAGACAATGTAACGTACATTACAGCTAACCGCTGGTGACTACACTGTCCATGTTATTTATACACTTGCAAGTAGGCCAGACAGTGTTTGCAATCAAGGCTGTCTGGCTATTTATACGATATAGTTTAGCCATAAATAATGCCCTCCCGTAGGATAAACTAATCTGGGAATGCAATATGAGTGGCTGCCTTTCTTCTCCTGACCAGGGAGTTGAGTGTCTGGTCAGTGTCATGGCTCTCAGCTCCTTGTCTGACTAGGCTGGGCCTCCCACTCACTGCCCCCCCTCTGTGGACCAGGTGTACAGCTGCACTGCCTGTATGTAAAATATGTATACAAATCAAATCTTGCAAGATTTTTTATACTGTATGATCTACCAAAAAAAAGTAAACATACATTATGGCAATCCACATACACGATTCTTACAAGGGATTTAGCGATATATGGCTGGGCAAGCAGCAATCTAATACTGTCATTATACAAAAACATAGATGAGTAACTTAACGATATCTGAAGGCAGAGACTATTGTGTGTATTATAAAATGTTCCAAAGGCAGAACTAATACGTTTCATGTAATCCTCTCCCGTATGGGTGTGTACCCTGCTGCCTCCTTCCTCCCCCTCTCCCCCTGTGCCTCCTCCACTCTCACCAACACCTCCAGTCTTAGGAACTCATGGAGACACTCAAATCGTTGTTATTTTTTTCTTATTTCTTTTTTATACAAATGCCCACGTAACATTCCCCATTTCAAGGTTAAGAATCTCCCCAGCCATCCCCCAGGGTGCTCCACCCATAATTCCAAACACAATATACAATGCTTTTTTTCTTCTTTTCTTTTCAAAATCCACCCATTAATGAACATTGACGTGCTTTTTTTTTTAAACCCACATTGAGAAACATGACAGTATGTTCTTTCCATTTTTTGACCTTTTTTGTTTTTTGTTCTTTTTTTTCTTCAAGGACAGATTACAGTATGTACATACAGATGTGATATGCCACTGACAAACCCAGCTGTATGGCGACATGGAACAGTGTGTCGAGTGTGTGAGAGATAAGACAGAAAGAAAGCATGAGAGAGAGAAACAGAGAGAGGGAGATACTGATAGACAGAGATAAAAAAGAGACAGAAAAGAAAGCGTTGACCAAGCGACCCTCTCTTGTGCTTGAAATTGAATCCATTGTTATTTTGTGAGACACCGGAAGTTCACAAGTGGCCAGTGTCCTGTCAGTCAGACGGCCCTAAAGATTGACTACATCGCAGTAGGCATTGGGCAAAGACAATACTTTGAATACAACATCTTCCGTTTCAGATTAAGGGCCATAAAAACATAAACTGAACTTTACATCATCTCTGAGTAGTACTGTACACAGAAATATTACAACAACACACGCATTTCATATTGGTATAGCATGTGTTAATGGCAATCTTTAAAGATATAACAGCACAGCTTTAACCATATATATTTGACGCCTCTTGCACAGTAGAACTAGGGGGTTATTGCTGGTTTGAAACAAAATCAAACAAAACACATTCAGACAGCTTATTGAATTTGGAGCCGTTTTTTAACGGCCACAGGAATGGCCAGGATTCAGCTAGCATAGGCTAAACCCATGCTCTCCATGCAGGACATGCTCTATGGTGCATTTGCATAATAGCCACAGCAAGTGACTGAGACAGCGTTTTCAGTGAAGGAGAGAGTTTCCGGGTATACACTGTGTCCCACTGCTTGTGCTGCGTGTGGGTAAGTGGCTTTCTAATTGTACCGTGGGGGGTTTGTGGGGCCCGTGCCTGCGTTGTCACGGGGACACACTGGGGCCGAGGCGCACCAAGGCGAAGCTGTCCTTGAAGAGGATCCTGTCAGAGGCAGGTTTGAGTTTGATTTATGGGGGCCGTCACTGGTCGTTGGGAGGGCCACGGGGAGCCAGGGCTCCCTCGCTTAGCCAGCCACAGGTAATGGGCTAATTACAGCTTTATCTCCGCCGCGCTTTGGCCAGGAGGCGGGGGGGGGGGGCACTGACGTACAGTGGCGACCAGAGGCTTTAGGCCCTTTACATTGCTGTAGATCATTTATCGAGCTGGTCAGAGAACAGTATGATAATAACTGGACAAACATGGTGTGTATGTGCACATAATACAGTTAACAGTGTGAGCAAAAAAATTAAATAATTTAAAAATTAAAAGTCAAAGACATGAAACATGAAATAATCATATATTACATTTTCACCGCCTACTCCTGGATTTTTGGATGAAAAGAACCCCATTGGACCACTTCAAATGTGTTTTTAAAAAGCTTGTCATGGCAAAATAGAGCACACCACTTCAAAAACGTTACAACTTTTTTTTGTGTTTGTTTTGTTTTGTAGTCGTTCAATGAGTGTGACTTCTCAGAGCAAAGTACAAAAAAGAAATACATTTTTCGCACACACACACGGCTCATCATCATCGGAATTGTGTTTTCCTTTCTTTTTTTTCTTCTCTCACATGGAATTACTATTCATATTTATTCAAAGACTTATTAACATCATCATCATCAGTAGTATTATTAACACCAAAAACGTAAAAAGCAGGTATTCCTGCAGAGTAAACAGACACAGTGCAGGGAAGGGGGGGGGGGATGGAATCACAACAAGAAACATCTCTAACCGGCACATGCTATCAACAAGCGACAGGGAGGATGGGAAGCAGGAGACACACCGTTGTGGCACCAGGACAGTCTCTTCCTGCTTCTGGAGACTGGAGCAGAGCAGAGGCTGCTGGGTGATTGAGTTTGGTGCCCGGGGTGGGGGGGGGGGGGGGGGGGGGGGGGGGCAACCGAGAGGTCGCCGGCATGGCCTCTGTACTGCACATATTTACACCAGAGACGTGGGAGGAGGAAGGGGATGGGGGGCAGCGGAGCACAGAAGACCATAGCGATGCAAAGGGGGAGTACACACAGAGAACGCTGGGGGGAGGGGTGGTGGGGTTTGGGGGTGAGGTGGTCTTTTCACATGTGTTACCTTGGTGTAGACCCCCCCCCATACACACACACACACACACACACACACACACACACACACACACACACACACAGACACAGACACACACACACACACACACACACACACACACACACACACACACACACACACACACACACACACACACACACACACACACACACACACACACACTCCAAAATAACACAACAGGGGGAAGTCAAGACAGCCTCCCTCACCACCCACCCTTTTAATGTGTTTTGACATCATTTGTAGCAGACTGGTGCTACACAGTTAAAATCAGAAAGACATACAATGTGTGTGGGTGTGTGTGTGGGTGGGTGTGCGTGTGTGTGTGTGTGTGATCAGAGGGTCACATGTCGGGCTGGCAGCCATGTTGGACAGCTTTCCAAAAAAGAAAAAAAAGGTCACATGACCATCAATATTACAATATCACTATCAGTCATAAATATCATCCGTATTACACCTATTTTAAGAATCATTTCCATAAGGCAAACATTGTAGGTCAGTCATTTAGTCTATTTATATTACATAAATCATCGTCCAGTTGTTAGATTATCTATACTCTCATTGATCACTGACACAATAATCATCGTTAATATACACACTCCGTAAATATAAGCAACCGTAACCCTAATTTTTTTTTAAATAAAATAAAATAAGTGAGGTGAGGTGGAGCAAAAGCCCAACCGGACAAGCTAGCCAGGCATTCAGAGAGAGAGAGAGAGAGAGAGAGAGAGAGAGAGAGAGAGAGAGAGAGAGAGAGAGAGAGAGAGAGGTGGAGATGATGCTTTAAATGGGTGGAGTCGGAGTGAGGGATAGGGGTAAAGGGGTGGGTGGGGGTTGGGTAATGTGCTTGATGCGATGTGTCAATGGCTCCTGGAACAATGCATATTATTTGTTGATCACAGTGATGGGTTCGTAATTAAAGATATATATTTTCTTTTCTCCCTCCTGCTGAGGATGAGGAAGGGGGGGCATGGGGTGTTTTTTTCTTTTTTTCTTTTTTTCCCTTTTTTCTTTTAGGTGGGGAGCTTCCGGGGACCCAAAACAAAGCTCTTTAGACCTTCAGCAGAAGAGAGATGGAGAGAGAGAGCCAGACACAGAGGCCCGCACTCATCCCCGAATGGAGGGCGACTCCTTGCCCGTACACCGCCCCCGGCCCTGTAGAGAGAGGGAGGGGGTGGGGGTGTGTGTGTGGGGGGGCAGAGGGGTGGTGAGAAAAGAGAAGAGGGAAAGGAAGGGATGAGAGAAAAAAAGAGAGATACGTTTAAAGGTAGTTCAAACTGAAAAATAAAAAGGTCAGATACAGTAGCAGCACACACAACACTGTAAACAGGACACATAGAGAAGTACAGTAATACATACAGTAACAGTGACAGAAGCACACACAAAACAAACCATGTTGACCTTGTACAGACCACAGGCCGGGCTGATGGATCATCACTGAGGCAGGGCAGCTAATTAGTGTATGTACGGCTAGAGGGGACACAGCTGCTGCTGAAGCGGGTCCTTCTGCACATGGGTCTCCTCATTGGTGAAGTGGGCGCTCTGGATTATGTGCGATTATGTGCGATTATGTGTGATCATGTGTGCTTCACGGTGTGTGGAGATGCGGTCGGATAGGTTGGGAGTGGGAAGACCAATTAGTTTGCTGGCTGAATGGGTGATCTTGGTTGAGAGTCTGTTCCTGTTAGTAAAAGTAAGAGATGGGGGACAGACTGCTGTTTTAATTTACGGATGTCCTCTCCTCAAGGCTCCCTCGACAGCGTCTGTGAATGTCCGTGGGTGTTGCTGATTGAAGCTAATACGGTTATTGTCCAGCGCAATGTCAAGGTATCCGAAAGCCTCAACCGCCTCGACCTTCTCTCCCTCCATTATTGGTTTAGAGAGGAATGAAGTCAGGGAAGGCGACGATGGCAGACTTGTGAAGTGAATAGAAATGTCTACGAAAACCTCAGAATACGGCCCTGATTTAACTCTCCGTTTTCGTGGCCCTCTAGAGCAGCGGGGGGTTGTGGAGGCGGGGGGTTCAGCATGTTCTAATGATGGCGGGAAAGAGATTAAGGGTGGAGGGGATGGATGGAAGGACAACTGATGGAGAGATACGCCGACAGAGGAGGCAGCAGCGGTGTCGGGAGAAGAGAAAGGGAGAGAGAGAGAGCCTGAGGGGGGTGGGAGATGTATGGGTCTTACTGGGAAAGTGAGTCACTGAAGGGGGAGGAGGGGGGAGGGGGTCAGCCAAGATAATGGGTGAAGTAATAAGAGAAGAAGAAGGAGAGGAGATGAAGGACTCACTTAAGATGGTAATGCTGGGAGGGTGCGGCAACAGGGGGGGGGGGGGGGGGGGTGGCGAGGGAGGGAGTGGGGGAGGGAGGGATGGAGGGTTTGTGTGAGGGAGGCAGGGTGGGAGGGGTAGAGAGATGGAGGGAGAGAGACGGGGGTGGAGGGGTAGGGAATCGCTCACTGGGGACGGTTAATGTGAATTGGGTTTGGTTGGGTGAGAAATGACAACTTCTTCTGGCAGTGGTAACAGGGCAAAGCAGAGCAAGTGTGTGTGTATGTGTGTGCGTGCCTACTTGTATCTGTGCGTGCGTCTGAATGAGAGATGGAGAGTGAAAGCGTGAGCGAATTGAAAAGGTAATATAGGCAAGAGAAGCTCTAATGGGGCAGAGAGGAAAGAGAATGGAGAGAGGGAGGAGGAGAGGAGGAGGTGGGGGGGGGGGGGGGGGCGAAAAAATGCTGTGTTGTGCACAGAGAAAAAGTAAGGCAGGGGTGAACGGGATGATGATTGTGTGTGCGTGTGTGCGTGTGTGTGTGTGTGTGTGTGTGTGTGTGTGTATGTATATCATTGCATGAGTTTGTGTATGTTTATGGGCACGCGCGTAATGTCTCATTGTGTGTGTGTGTGTCCGTGTGTGTGTGTCCGTGTGTGTGTGTGTGTGTGTGTGTGTGTGTGTGTGTGTGTGTGCGCGTGCGCATGAGAAAGAGAGTAGGCATGCGGGCGCACTAACTTACGAAACAGCAGCATGCTGGCGTTGGAGGCCCCCAGCCGGTTGGAGGCGAAGCAGGTGTAGTTGCCAAAGTGTTTGTCTGTCACGTTGGTGAAGAGCAGCAGAGAGCGCGTCTTCTCGTTTTTAATCCTCAGGGTGTTGTCATTCTCTACCGGCCTGGGGGGGGGGGGGGGGGGAGGATGGGAAGAATAAGGAGAGTGTGAGAGAAAAGAGAGCTTTCTTCTACTCTCCAGAGAGTGTACCACGACACCCCCACCCCCATCCCTTCCAAACAGTCCCTGTCACACCTTCGATTAATAGTCAAATATAACAGCCCGTAAATAAGAGCGACCCCCCACTGTGCCCCATTATATCCTATTAACGGGTGTCTCTGGCAGACACGTGGAACTACGCTCTTGTCTCCTTTTATCAGTTTGTCGGATGTCAAATCACCCTGGCTCCCCGAAGCACACTACAGCTTAGAGATTCAGTACAATGAAAAAGCGTGTTGCATCTTTAAAAAAAATGTTTTTACAGAAGGTACAGTACCGTAGTCTCCAGGTTGAAATGCACACCCTGATGTCAGTGCATTAGAGCAACTACTGTAGTGACTTTTCTAATCTTCTTTTCGTGTCCATATACAAAGCTATTCAGTTACAACGTTCAGCCAGTGATTGATTGATTGATTGATTGAAAAGTTTATTAACAGATTGCAGAATGGGTACAGTACAGTACAGCTCAATACATACAATTGTTAAGGGGATGCAGACCAGAGAAAGACTTTCGTCTTGTTTACATCAGGGTCCCCCATTTTCAATTCATCATAACATATATGACATACATGACATACAGATAGACAGTACTGCTACATCTATACATTTATGACATATCAGATTTGCAAATACAGTACTGTTTGTGATACAAAAGTGTCCAGAAAAGGAGTGTATATACATTTGGCGTAGAAACTGTACATTGGAGGAGGTTGGTTGGGTGGGGTGGGGTTGGGTGGGTTGGGTGAGGGCTGTACATTGGAGGTGGGGGGGGGGGGGGGGGGGGGGGGGGGGTTGGGTAGGGGACACACACACATTTTACACTGTACATTGGAATATTGACAAAGCCTTACTTGGTCATTTACTGTACAACTAGGTTAGGACATTTGTAGGGGCCAGTTTCAGTGCTTGGTACATTGCTGTCCCTTGATGTTGTAGAGTGCTAGGTCCTTTGCCACCACCATATACGCAAAGGATCTATCCCAGCGAATAAACATCAGACAAAGCAACTTTTCTAATGCGAATGCTTCAAGGACAGAACTCACCCCAGTCCTCAACCAGCTAAAAACGTATGGTAATTACGACAGGACAGCTGTCGTAATTGCAAATCACTGGTGGCCGTTGGCAGGGCCGGACTGGGGAAATAATTCATACCGGGAGATATAGCGTGAAATATAGCCCCAATCAG
This sequence comes from Notolepis coatsorum, assembly GCF_963971535.1. Lineage (NCBI taxonomy): Eukaryota > Metazoa > Chordata > Actinopteri > Aulopiformes > Paralepididae > Notolepis > Notolepis coatsorum. The sequence goes on along the minus strand of NC_140183.1, from coordinate 48,537,772 downwards.
GCCACTTTTTAAGCGGGGGGTCTGGGGGTCCCCCACCCGGAAGATTTTAGTTACAAAGACTTCATTTCCTGCATTCTGGTGAATTTTAGTGCATGTGAATCACAAACTAATGAGCCAACAATTGCTTAGTACAATGTACTGTTATGAACCTCAAATAAAACTGTTGTGGCACTAGCAATGGTACTCTCTCCACCTTCAAAAAGAAAAAAGCAAGAGCACAACATATTTTTCTATTTACTATTATAATACAGTTAACCACTCTCTCCACCTATTCAAACAAGTCAAGAGCACAATACCATATTCACTTTACTGATGCACTACCCATCAACAGTTAAAATAGCCCTTTACACAAACATTAAATAACAGACCTTTCATTACAATACTATAATAACAGTAGCCACTGCCAGAATAGTGACACATGTATCACGTGTGGTGAGCACACGCATGCATGCACAACGAAGACAGAAGATTGTGTTGTCTCAATCATTTTAACTATAAAATTTGCTCAAAGTATGAGCTCACTGACTGAAATTTCCAACAAAAAGCATCAATTGTCAAATAATATTGATCACATTAACTAGACTAGATGTTTTTGAGGAAATTAGAAAGGGAACAACAACTTAACCCTTGTGTCTGATCAGATTCTTATTTGTTTGATAACTTTGCAGTGATTATGTTTGTAGCCAATGTGGCAAAGGTGTGTAATCTTTGAATTATCTTGGAATTATTTTGACTCTCTCTTTCATAAATTGTTTATTCAACTTCAGCCCCAATCATAACCACCACATATTGTTTTTTGTAATGTCAGATTTAACAACTCCTTTTGGGAGTGTGCCATCTGCCATTCCATTCGCCGCCTCCACTGTCAATCAGTTGTATCGCCTGGTCCCGCCTCCACCAATCACAAGCGGCAGCACGGCTCCATTGTGTGTGTGTGTGTCCGCGCGAGGGAGAGAGAGTCAGATAGTTCTCCAACTCTGTCGCAGACAGTGAAATCCTGGTTGTTCCCCACCCACCTGGTTATCTAAAAACTATCGTGCCGCGCCGCTGCCACAACTAGAAACAATGGCCTGGCAAAAAATTATTATAATAATTATAATAAAAAAAATATATAATATTTTTTTTTTATATAATTTTTTTTTTTTTATCTGTGCAGGCCAGGCCACCGGGAAAACTCCCGGTGCTCCCGATGGCCAGTCCGGGCCTGGCCGTTGGTACAAACAACATCTACAGTGGTAGAATTACCAAAATGAAGCGGGATGCACTGCTCATTCTTCTACACTAGAGGGAGCGTTTGAAACTGGAGACTATTGTATGTTGATGTAATATCAGATATATCCAATCTGTTTCCTTGAAGACATTAATATACTCAGGTTATTCTGCTGGGCCTATCAATCAATCAATCTCACTATGTCTGATTGGCCCGTCAGTCACACCTAGCTGAGTGTTGTAAGGACAACTCAACTCAACAAATCAAGCATCTATAGTGTCTAGTGAACAGAAGGGCAGCTACTGAGAGTTGGCTCTGCTCAGAGAGGGTGACCTGAAACACTCAAATGATGCATCTGAAGCTGAAGAATACTGATATAATTAAAAGTCCCCAATAAGAAATGTATGACTGCATTAAAACATCATTGTACTGGATCTTTAAAGGAACACGCCAACTTTTTGGGAAATTTGCTTATTTACCATCTATAGAGTTAGACAAGCAGATACATACCCTTTTCTTCTATGTGCATGCATTAGGCTTAGGGAACAGCCCCACTGTTAGCCTAGCTTAGCGTCATTCACTGGAAGTAGGTGTGCCAGTGTAGCCTAGTTCCCAACAGTCACGAAATACACTCCAAATACAACTCCAAAACCTTCCTGTAAACATGTTGTGACCTGTGTATTTTGTGTAATTATTTGCCGAACCACCTGTTGTTTTGGAAAAAACTGGGCAAAAAAAAAAAATCAGAGTATATCTGCTTAGAAAACGAAAATGTAAATTTTTTTATGAATTGTTTCGCCACGTGGTAAATACACAGGTCACAACAGGAACATTTTGGAGTTGTATTTGGAGTGTATTTCGTGACTGTTGGGAACTAGGCTACACTGGATGACGCTAAGCTAGGCTAACGGTGCAGCTGTTCCCTAAGCCTAATGCATGTGTAGACACGTGAATGTGTCTGACTATGTTCATTATAACTGTTTCAATGATCCGTCCATTTTGTGCAGTCAAAGCATTGTTGGAGGACTAACACTAGGGGGAGCTGGTTGGCGTCAGTCTGGTGGTTCTGTAGAGAGATGTGAAGAGGCTTAGGGAACAGCCGCACTGTTAGCCTAGCTAACAGAAAATCTGGGTGTCATAGCAGCAACAGCCGGGGAGGAGAGGTACAAGCAGTATAGTAGGAGCAAAATGTTAATATATATAATATAATAAAAATATCTGATCTGCAACTAGTCAGAGACATGTTGGTGAGACATGCATACTAAAGTCTATTGAACTAGCATTTTAGCTTAGCACGTCGCATCGCCGGTTTACAGCAACAGAAGGACTCAGCCTCAAGAGGTTCTACTGGACATCTACAGCATCGCTACAGACTACCTACTGACCGCCAGACCAGCCCTGCCTTTAAGTACCACAGGTGAGGGTTTCTCGGGACCTTTTACGGCCGAACTACCCCAGACATTTTATATGCAGGGCTAACTAGCACTTCGGCTATAGACCTTCACACGCGGGCGAGTCGATTAAAGGTGCATTCCGCACCTGCAGCGTTGTGGATTATTCACTGTGGTATTTTGGTAGCATGCTCGGGACCGAGTGAAGGGGCTGTCCTGTTTTGGGCCACTACGTTCTCTAGCCATGACAGGGCGCTCCATTATTATTTTGTAATGCCGGCTTAGCATAGGTAAAGTGCATTTCAAATGTGTGGGCCCATGCAGGTGTATATATGTTCCAGGTTACCCACGTGGTTGAACCGTGTAGCGTATACTAATGGTGTTTAGCATTTCATTGATACTGTATTGCCGCTTTAGAGGGCGAAGGTGATTATTATTTCATTGCTATTGCGTTGCCGCCGAAGGTGATTATTATTTTGGTGCTACTGTCCTGCCGGCGAAGGTTATCAGTAGGGATGCCCCGATCAAATTTTTTGCCACCGATACCGATCACCGATCGTCGTGAGCCATATCGGCCGATACCGATCCGATCGTTTTTGATTAAAAAAGAATTTAATTTAATTTTATATATATTTTTTTATTTTGATTTATTTTTTATAAAATATATATATTATATAATTAGACTTGTACTTGTATTATCTGCGAGACATCGCCACCACGCAACAAGCTCCACTGTCTGTGTGTACTCTAGTAGCCTCCAGCTACGGCCAGGATTCTCCAGAGCTGCACCTGGACCCTATACTCGAGTAGCCTCGAGCTACGGCAAGGATTCTCCGGCGCTGCAGCTGGACCCTAGTATTGGTATAACATTAAATTACATTCACAAGCCCTCAGCTCGAATACGCATCGAATCAGTGTTATAAGACATTGATATCAGGAGATATCTGTAGCTACTGCTAGCCGGATATATAACGTTAATACAACGCCTCAGTGAATTATTTAGTTCAATGGGACATTTCGTTTTGAACAGTGAACTAACTTGCGCTAATGTGAGCTAACAGCTAACAGCTAACAGGTATCATACACTCTACTAGACTTTGTGGAGCGTTTGTTGATGTCAGGAGCTATCGGTAGCTGGCCGGCTAGATACCGTTCGGTTAGACAATGCCTCATCATGTATTAAACTAAAAGTGAATAGTTGACTGGGTCATTTTGTAACGGTAGCTAAGCTAACGTTAGCTCAGGGAGACGCCGTCCTCCCGTGTCCCGTCCCACTAGAGTAGACTACTAGACCCGTGTTTACATGCGTGCTGGAGGGATGAGCAGACGCCGCACCACCCGGTGTCTGAGACAGAACTCAGCGACAGCAAGTGAAATCGGTTTTGACGATCGGCGAAAATAAAGCATTATCACCGATCACCGATCGCATATTTATACTGATTATCGGCCGATAACGATCGGTGGCCGATCGATCGGGGCATCCCTAGTTATCAGTGTTATTGGCTTGCCGCCATAGGGCGAAGGTCACCAGTAACGTGGTTTTACATTGTCCCCTGTTGTAGTACATTACTTCAGTAAAGAGAGAGACTGATAATTGGATCCAACTTGTTGTGTATGTGTTTCAGCTAATTATCAATGTCGAGCATAATGTATAACCTGTCTCCTAACATTAACGAGGTGATACACTGATTTCAGGTCTCCAACAGCAAAAAGGTATGGTACTGCTTTGGGGGAAAACTATTAACCATTACTTCCACCGGGTGTGAGGGGGTGCGTAGCGTGCTAGGGGAAGTGCAGGTGTGTAGGGAATTAAGGAGTATTGTCCTACAGAGCAGGAGAGGACTATTACATGAGTCCTAGGTTGGTAAATCCTAAGACCCTATCCACCGCATTCATATACTCTAGACCAGTGATTCCCAACCTGTGGTCCGCGGACCCCCTGGGGGTCCGCCAGGGGGCGCAGGGGGTCCGCCAGACCACAGATGATTTGATTTTTTGTTTTGTTTTTTAGATAAATATTTAATTAGCATATTTTTATCATCAGAAGCATGAATAGTCTCTCCACTACAATAAAAAATAAAGATAAATAAATAAACATCTAGACATGATTTTTGAACGTTAACAGTAGGCTACCGGGTAGCCGCTAAAACGCGAATCAGTTGACTGTATCACTTTCTGTAGCTAGCCTAGCACGCTAGTTAACTTTCTCGGCTCGTCTGCAGTCAGCCGCCAGAGGCGAAAATGTGTGACAAACGAAAAGGAGATGACGGCAGCTCATCTGCAAAAAAAGTTAGGACCTACAGCAATCGTGAAAATTACATCACCATGGGCTTCACTGAGGGACCAGACAAACTACCTGAGTGTGTGATTTGTGGAGAAAAGTTGGCAAACTCGAGCCTGAAGCCCAGCAAGCTGAAGAGACATCAGGCATTTAAGCACCCAGAAACCGTTGGGAAGGATCCAGACTTTTTTCGGAGGAAAGAACAGTCTCTCAAGGCGAACAAGCCTGTTGATGTTAGAGTAGCGTGGAGCAGGGGTGGCAGTGATTTACAGAAGGCTACCGAAGCCTCCTTTGAGTGTTCGCTTTTAATTGCAAAAGCAAAGAAACCGCACAATATTGGCGAGCAGCTCATCAAACCAGCCTGCATCAAAATGGTTTAGAAACTGTGCGGCCCACAGGTGGCGGATAAACTAAAATCAGTACCACTCTCGAACAATGTAGTGAAAGACCGAATTGATAAGATGTCAAGTGATTGCGAGCAGCAGCTGTCAGAAAAGCTTAGAAAGGGTCCATTTGCCATACAACTTGATGAAACTACAACTGTCGCAGACGAGGCTGTGCTCATCGTTTATGTGCAATATATCGAAAATGAGGATCTGAAGCAGGACATTCTCATGTCAGTCAACCTTACTACCACCACTCGAGGTGAGGATATTTTTACTGCAGTGGATTCTTACTTCATTCAACATAAATGCAAACCGTTCACCATTAGGGCCTGATTTGAGAGGATGAATACAGGATTTGAATATTGGCCAACATTTTGAAATACATATGGTGCAAGATGAGATTTGTTGATTGAAGGCACAAGTCAAAGAAGCATAGTGGGTCTAATTATGATGCATAAGCAGTTTGTTATTAAAATGACAAAACAAAGTATTAAAATGACAAAAAAAAGTATTTTATGGTATTTTATTAGGAGGGGGGTCCAGGAATTTCATCAGAGATGTTTGGGGGTCCCTGGGGGAAAAAAGGTTGGGAACCCCTGCTCTAGACCTAGTATCGCAGCACTACAGCTAGGGGCCCCGCTGGACTTAGCTCTGCTGGGTTCCTACTATCCGGTGTTAGTCGAATCTCACCCTCATCAAGTACGGATAATCCACCCTTCTACACATGCACAGAGAACAAAAGAGTATGTATCTGCTTGTCTAACTCCAGGGTAGATGGCAAATAAGCTAATTTCCCCAAAAGTTGGCGTGTTCCTTTAAGTATGAGTAAAGCAGAACAAACAGGTTCCTATATCGCTCGAGGAAGACACCTATTTGGTTATTCCAGACCTGTAAGAATGCCCTGGGATCACGTCACGCTAAAAGGGGAGTCAAAGAGGTTATTTCCCTCAATCTCACCTGCGGTCATCTCTGTACCACTCGAAGGAGGCTGTAGGGACCGCCATGGCCTCGCAGCGCAAGATGGCCGTCTTCCCCAGCTGGGCGGCATGTTCTTCACATCTGTGATCATAGGTGGGTCTGGAACAGAAAACAAGGAAAGGAAAGGAAAGGAAAGGAAAGGAAAGGAAAGGAAAGGAAAGGAAAGGAAAGGAAAGGAAGAAAGGAAAGGAAAGGAAAGGAAAGGAAAGGAAAGGAAAGGAAAGGAAAGAAAGGAAAGGAAAGGAAAGGAAGGAAGGGAGGGATGGTGAGGTGTACGAAGAGAAGTCTCTTCGATTAGTATACATCCTGCTAGTCCACAAGGTCACCAAGCTCCCCGTGTGAACAACAAGATTAAGATGTATGAATTTATAGTATACATAATAATGCCCTCATTTACATATATCATTAATACATCATTGTGTTATGTCTTAGGAGGAAGGCCAGTGCGCTTGAATTGTCACCCCTGCGCTGCATGGAGGGGTGGGGTGGTGGTACTCACAGTTGACGGTGACCTTGACCTTGTGCTTGTCGGGCGGGGACACTCCGTTGTTGGTGATGCACTCATAATCATCTCCCTGCTGCCTCTTGATCTCGGTGATGTCGATGTACTCCCCTTCGCTCTCGCCATCTGAAGGGCACAGGTTAGAGGGCAAAGGTCACTGTCAAATGGAAGAATAGACCCTTTTACTGTTGTAAACAATGATGGAGTTTTGGGATGCGTGTACAATTTCAGGTTTCGAAAGTTAACAGGTGCAGTCTCTGGATGAAACCGCTCAATGTCTGACAACCAGAATGTCCATGGAGTCCACATGCGTGAGCAGTTTGGTTTCAAAAACATTTGAAAATGTATTCAGATATGTTTCATGGAATTATTACTTATAGCGCTACTAACACCATACCAAGTAATAACAAGAGAGAGAGAGAGAGAGAGAGAGAGAGAGAGAGAGAGAGAGAGAGAGAGAGAGAGAGAGAGAGAGAGAGAGAGAGAGAGAGAGAGAGAGAGAGAGAGAGAGAGAGAGAGAGAGAGAGAGAGAGAGAGAGAGAGAGAGAGAGAGAGAGAGATGGATGGATGGATGGATGGATGGATGGATGGATGGATGGATGGATGGATGGATGGATGGATTGATTGATTGATTGATTGATTGATTGATTGATTGATT